>NW_028317726.1:0-300000 GCF_055824585.1 Amblyomma mixtum | reverse complement strand
CAGTTTCCGGCTTGCGTACAGGATGGGATGCTCTTCATTGTCTTTCCCGACCTGACTCAATACAACACCCATCCCCCTATCACTAGCGTCGCACTGAACTACAAACTCTTTAGTGTAGTCAGGCGTCCGTAGTACGGGCCGTGAAATTAGCACTTTTTTTAGCTCCTGAAAGGCGCTCTCTTTCGGCTCATCCCAAAAAACCTTTTCGGGCTCTCCCTTCCGCAGTGCATCTGTCAGTGCGCTTGCTCGTTGAGAATAGCGAGGAATGTACCTCTGATAATACCCAACCAGCCCCAGAAAAGAGCGGATGTCTTTCTTTGTCCGAGGCGTTGGAAAGTCAGCTATGGGCTTAATTTTTAGTTCTGAAGGCTGCCGCGTTCCTCGTCCTACAATGTGTCCAAGGTAGGTAACTTGGGAACAACAAAAACTACATTTCTCAGCCTTCAGTGTAAGGCCAGCGTCCCGCAACCTAGCCAACACGCTCCTCAGGTGCGAGATATGCTCCTCCCAGCTGTCGGAAAATATCGCTACATCGTCTAAGTATGGGACCGCAAAGCTTTCCATGTCTTTAAGCACAATATCCATCAATTTCGAGAAGCTATACGGCGCGTTCTTGAGGCCAAAACTTAAAACGAGAGGTCTGAAAGTCCCAATCGGCGAAATGAAGGCGGCGTAGCGGCTCGAGGCATCTGAGAGAGGGACCTGCCAATATCCCCTCACAAGATCCAACGTAGAGATGAACTGGGCCCCACTTACGCGCTCCACTCTCTCCTCAATATTAGGAATCGGATAGAGCTGGTCTCTGGTGATTCCATTCAGTTTTCTATAGTCCACGCATGGACGAGGCTCTTTACCTGGTACTTCAACGAGGATCATGGGGGAAGTGTAATCACTTTCAGTTGGTTCGATGACCCCGATCTCAAGCATTCGCTTAATTTCTGCCTCCATGATCTGACGTTGACGTGGTGACATTCGATAAGGTTTTGACCTGATTGGTTCAGTGGAGGTAAGCTCGATCTCATGAGTTATCAGGTCCGTTTTTCCTGGTCGACTGCTAAACATTCCCTTGAATTCACTTAAAAGTCCCTTAAGGTCATTTAGCTGCCCCTCTTTTAGCACATCGGTCCTCGCGGAACGCGCAAGAATCTCCTCGACGCCACATTCCGCATCGCTGTCTTTCCCTATCTCAGGTAGATCAGCATGTACTTCGTCGGGCATGTTTAACATCATATTTACAACCTCCTCCCTTCCTACATAAGGTTTCATCAAATTACAGTGATAGATGGTGACCTCATTTCTCTTTCCGGGCTTTTTCAGGGCGTAGTTGGTTTCCGACAGCCTGTGCTGAACTTCCACCGGCCCCTCCCACTGCACTTCCATCTTGTTTTTCCTGGATGGTCGCAAAATCATGACCTTATCGCCCGCCTGAAATGTTCGTTGCCTTGCATTTCGGTCATAATATAGCTTTGCCCCCTGCTGCGCCGCTTTCAGGTTTTCTTCTACGAGAGCACGCGTAGAACTAAGTCGGTCGAGCAATTCCAACACGTAACTCACGACTGTTTGGCTTTCGCCCGTTCCCTCCCAGAATTCTCGCAAAATCCGGAGAGGAGAACGTAGGGCTCTCCCATACACAAGTTCAGCGGGTGTGAACCCGGTCGCCTCATGGGGAACTGTTCTAAGCGCGAACAGCGTTGCCGGCAAACAGCTCTCCCAGTCTGTTTTTCGTTCATAGCACAACGCGCGCAGGACCCTTTTGAGCACGGAGTGCATTTTTTCGACACTGTTCGACTGGGGATGGTATACCGAACTGTGTATAAGCTTGATACCGCACCTCTTTAAAAAGGTGGTCGTTAAGGCGCTGGTGAACACGGTTCCCTGGTCAGCCTGAATTTCCGCGGGAAAACCGATTCGTGCAAAGGTACTGAGCAAAGCGTCCACTATTTCGGAAGAGCTTTGTTCTTTGAGGGGGACTGCTTCGGGAAATTTTGTTGCTGGACACAGCATAGTAAGGATATACTTGTATCCTGATTTCGTTTGGGGTAGGGGCCCGACCGTGTCGATTACTAACCGCCGAAATGGTTCAGTGATCAGTGGAACCAATTTCAGTGGAGCTTTCCATTTGTCCCCTGGTTTCCCGACTCGTTGACATGCGTCACACGACTTCACGTACTTCTCAACGTCTTTGAAGCACCCTGGCCAGTAGCACTCCATTAAAAGTCGCTCTTTCGTTTTTTTGATCCCCAAGTGTCCTGACCAGCTGTTCCCATGACACAAACTCAGAAGGTCAGCCCGGTATTTTTCGGGAATTACTAGCTGATCAAAAGTCCTGCCTTTGCGATCTCGGTAGTGCCTGTAAAGCAGTCCACCTTTCTCGAGTAACGTGATGTTACGCCTAGCCACGCCCTCTTCCGCGTTAGCATGCAGGCGCCCCAAACTAGGATCGCTCTTTTGCTCTGCCTCTAGCATCTCTCTGTCAACTTCCAACAGCCGCTCAAAGCCGCGCGAAGTAGGGGACAATACCGACGCCCCGGCGGACTCTGTTTCCTGCGGTTCCCCTGGCGCTGCAGCTGCGCTTATGTTGCCCGATCTAGGGACAACCTCGTCCACTTGTTCAGCCATTAACCTTGGCTCCTCAATTTCAGGTTGTGCTCCGATTTCCCCCTCGCTCTGTCCCAGGTCCTGTGTTAACTGAGCTGCGAGCTGGCGGGTTTTCGAGCGCGTTAGCGCCTGTACTCTTCCTTCTCCAAAGAGCTGTCCTCTCTCACGCAACAGTCGGTCAGACCGATTTGAGAACAGATAAGGATATTCCAGCGGAAGAGTACTTGAGACGGCTGCCTCCGTCACCAGTTTCCCAAACGGACCTGAAATTTCAACCCTTGCCATAGGCAAGCAAACACTGTGCTCCTCCAACACCTGTTTAATCCACGTTACTTCTCCCGTGAAATCTTCAGGCACAACATAGGATGGGTGCACTACATCCATCGTAGCTGCGCTATCCCTGAGCACTTTACACGGCTTGCCGTTTACCTCTAACTCATGAAGGTAGGGGCGAAGAAGTTCAAGGTTTTCATCGCTACCGTTTATGTAGGAAAACACCACTCGCGGGTTTCTACATCTCGCGGCGATATGCCCTGGTTCTTGGCAGTTGTAGCACCGCAACGGTTGCCTGGCCTCAAACTCCCTTTTCCGCGCCTTTTCTACCCCATCGTCCTTCGTTTGACTACCGCTCTTCTCTGGGGCCTTTTCGGCCACCTTTCTCTGCGTTGCACCCTGCCCCGCGTTTCCATTTAGAGCCGGCCTTCTTGAGGAAAAATACTTTCTCGAGGTACTTCCTTTTTCCGACTGCCCTTCCTCCGCACTCGCCTTTCTCCGTATCGAGAATTCGTCAGCGAGTTGAGCTGCTCGCTCAACAGTCTCTACCTTTTCCTTGTCCTGCACCCAGAATTTTACGGACGGCGGGATGCTGCGGAAAAACTGTTCCAGGCAGACGCACTCGACCACCTTGTCCTTACTTTCGTACACGCCTGCCCCCTTAAGCCACTCCACTAAATAGCTTTTCAATGTGTACGCAAACTCCGCATAATCCTCGCTGCTTTTTTTTGTTGCTTCCCTAAAACGCTGCCGAAACGCCTCCTCTGAAAGGCGGTATTTCTTCAGTAGAGCCGATTTCACTTTTTCATAGCTTTCCGCATCCTGTTCGCTTAGCCTGGCGATCACATTAGCCGCCTCGCAAGGTAAAAGGCCTAGCAGGCGCTGTGACCACAAGTTTTCGGCGATTTTGCTCTTTTGGCAAGCCCTTTCATAGTTAACTAGGTACAGACCGATGTCTTCGCCCATTTTGTAGGGATACATCCAATTGTCTGTACGGTGAGGTTCCACCCTGTTTAATCGATCAACAATGCCTGCTCCCCCATTTTGGGCTGCCAGACGCTGGCTTTCAATTTGGAGCTCCATCATTTTCAGCTGTCTCTGTTCTGCGGCTTCCTTTTCTTTTTTTTCATCCTCTGATTTCTTTTTTTCTGCGGCTTCCTTTTCTTTTTTTTCATCCTCTGATTTCTTTTTTTCTGCTTGTTGCCTTTCTAACTCTTTTTTGGCCATTTCCCACGCAATTTGGATATCTTCTTCGTCCGCCTCACAATTTTTGATTGTTTTTATGATTTCTACTTTCTTCATTCCTTCCTCCACTTCCAATCCCAACTCTTCACACAACAGCAGCAGCTCGTCCTTGACTACCTTCCTGAGGTCCATGATCGCTGCCCTAAATGGTGGCCCTGTCTGCTCACTAATGGTTCTGTGCAAACTACCACTGTGCTACAGACACCCGATTTCCAGCAGTTCAAACTTTTAACCCAGAGTTTAAAGCCTGGTGAATCTTAGAGCAAAGACAAAGCGCTCACCCATACACGCAGAGCGATGTCACCCGGTCCATCCCAAGCGCTGCCAGCCAGTTGTTGGAGTCGAGGGTTCAGGACAGGAGTGCCGCTGAGCGAAGAGGTAGATGGCGAGAGGAGAATTGGTTTATTTACATCATTTTACAGGATGAGTGAAGAGAAGTGAGAGACGATTCTGCCGCATTCGTTGTCGACTTTTATACACTTCTGGTTCCCCAAATTCCCTAGGTTGAGGACGCCCACGCCGGAGTGGGAGGGGCCTAGAGCTTTCACTTGTGCGCACAAACACAACACAGCACTTAGGGTCACGCCCCCATCACATGTTGAATCCGAGGGAAAGAAGGTGCCGTCGAGGAAGCGGCGACTGCGGTAGGTGATGGTTTCTGGCTAGCCGAAGGTTCCGTGGGTCTCGACAGCTGTTGTTCCTCAGATGACACCCGCCGCTCGAGGCCGGAACAAAGAGGTCACGAAAAGGCCAGTAAGTGGTCCTTTGTCCTTGGATATGTTCGGACGATGCCCGCCAGCTCGTCGCGATGCCTGGCACGCCAAA
This sequence comes from Amblyomma mixtum, assembly GCF_055824585.1. NCBI lineage: Eukaryota > Metazoa > Arthropoda > Arachnida > Ixodida > Ixodidae > Amblyomma > Amblyomma mixtum. The sequence continues at coordinate 295,059 of NW_028317726.1, read as the reverse complement.
GAGCCACAGCAAACGAAGCCCTTTGTTCCCCCGGCACGCTCACAGCAATTGGGGAAGATAACGTCGGTCTCCCCGCGGCGGCGGCGCCGGCGGCGACACTTGAAGAGACTTCGGAAAGGCGGTCTGTTTTTGCTAAAACTCCAACCCCTTCTTTATGGTTCTGTACTCCGACCGGGAAGAGCTCGGTAAATGGAATCAGCTGTCACCTGGGTCCCGTGTGTGGTCCAGGACGGCAGGCCTGGGGCAACGGTCGCCGAGTAGAAAGCAGGTTCTCTCAGCCACCCAGGAGACATATGTGTGCTGGCTGCTTCCGCCGCTGCTTAGCCTTCGCCGTACCTTGCTTAACGACGATCCACGTTTGGTGGTAATTTCTCCCAGACCCGCGTTCTTCGACCCTGACACCGCATCTGGCTTCCCGATGACACACGTCGGGAAGTAGTCTTTCCAGGCCCGTGTACTAGGACCTTAACAGTGCCTACATTGAGGATTCAAAAGACACGTTTTCGGGCTACAAATAATACTAACACGGAATCGCACGAGATGAATGAGGGAACGTGTCACTCAATTCCCACGTAGTATACGCATCCTGTGCATCAACGACACATGCCGTGACAGTGTCAGATGCTCTCAATAAATCGCGTGAGGAACACCTTTAAGCGGCACCCTTTATGCAGATTCCCGTTAGCGCTGGAACCTTGTCACCTAGAAATATGGGATTCATCACGCCGCGAGGAACGGGCAAGAAACTTTCACGTTTATTTCTCGCACAAAAATATCGAGATTCCAGCCGAACACTATAGGTCCCACTTCGTCAAAATGCATGGATAGCGTTGGCTGTTTAGCACAAATGTGCAAGACACACCAACCAAAAAATCGCAACCAAAACCAACTGTTTAATATTTCATTAATAAGAATGCATGCAAAAATAAACAACCAGCAAGAAGATCAAAGCAGGAGCTCAGTATGTTACAAAAATTGCAAAACCTGGACGCCCATGCTTGCGTCGCACAGCAAATGAACCAAACTGGAATGTGTCAAGAATAAATACTCTTAGGTGAATGCGAGGCAGCGGTGCACCAGAGAACACGTTATACTCTCAGTTCACGTCAAACTAAAAGAAAAAGTGACTTATGATTCAAACTGAAGCCGGAGGAGGAGTTTGTTGTTTTCGATCAAGCCACGTTTGTTCAATGCGTTGATCTTTACGCCATTGAAAGAGCCCCCCACAAAGATAACATTCTTACCAAACATAGGAAGGGCATCTTTGGGGACTGGATAAAGTGATCTTCTCATTGTTAGTTGTTTTGTGCAGTCGGAAGGGTTGATGAAAACTAGCTTAACCTTCTTGTCCATGGGCCACTTAATGAACTTATCGAACAAGCCTTCGATTATGTATACACGAAGCCAAATATTCCCCCACTCAAAGCATAGCCTCGGAACTACCAGGTATCCACAGTGGTAGCTAGGCTGGCCATCGTTGCCTGTGAAGAATTCCGAATGCCGAGACGATTTCGTGCAGAATCCCTTCCAATCATCTATGGTCCATTCGTACGGGACGGACTTGCTGAGGATGTCGCTACTGATCTTGAGAGACGCTACGGCCAGCAGTTCCAGGGCTTTCCCCTCGTCCTCTATCAACGGCGCCTGATTTTTAGCTGCTGACTCCGCCGAAAGTGAAGATCCGGCATCTGACAGCGTGCGGTTTTCGCAAAACGCTTTTACGACCCTGTCCTCCAAACGAGCCAGTACGTCTGTGACCTCTGAAGTGACTTCGCGTCGGTGTTTAGCTAATCCTGCCTCCGCTTGTGTCCCCAGCTCCGAAATCCTGTTTTGCAGGGCGGCTGTAACTGCGTCGGCGATATGGGCGCACTGGGCCGCCACGTTCCCATCGGTCTCGGGGCGTAGACGGTCCTCGAATGAATCCATCTTCATGCGCAGGGTAGCATTTTCTTCCAATATTTTTTCCAGCGTTCCTTTGACCTCCATAACAGCGTTGGAAAAGTTATCCTCTGATGCTTGTCCGAGTGCGCGCGGCTGTTCACAGTCGCACTCCCGATGCTTCGTAATGTCTCGGTGGAGGACTCTCTCGCTGCATCTGGGGCAGCTCACGACGTGGAACTGGCAGTCATTGGCGAAGTGCCCCAACATGGCGGAGGCGACGTCCTCGGCGTCGCAACCGTGCTCAGCATTCCAGCAGCGTACCTTGCGGCCGAGGATAGTGTCCCTGCCGAAGGTCGACCACGCCACGTCTTCCTCCTGGAAGGGCTCTTTGTCCAGTGGGCAGTGCCTGCGCGTGGCACCTGCGCCGTCGTAACAAGACTGGCAGAGGAGGTGGCGGCACGCCAGCATGGCCGCCGAGGAGGGAACGAGACCGCAGACACTGCACACTCTGCTCGACGGGAAAGGATTCACGAAACAAGTCGGCCGCCAGTCCAGGCCGCTGCCGAAACCGAACACTGTCTGCGCGCTTGCGGGTGCCATGGCTGGAGCACACTGTCAGGTGCTGCAAGTTCGAGCGATTGTCTTACAGCAGACTGATCGTGCCGTCTGCCCGTCAGCGACAGTTATCAAATATTCCGTTGTTCTTATCACTGCCGGCAAAGGGCGTTGGAGAAGGAACGCTCGACTGCGAAACAATCAGCGCGGTATGCAGCGAAGAGCCGATGACAGCAGCTGCTCGTGTGGGATGCGCTGGCATTAATTAGAAATTTCATTCTGTAATTCGGACTTTTCTGCATAATTAACGCGACGGCTGTTAAAAGGTCGTTTTTAACTGAAGCGCGGCACATGCACTTCGAACGGCCGGAAACGTTTCGGCGATCACTCATAAAAACGGCTACGAAACGGCTAGCGACACCTGGTATGCGCTGTGAAAATCAGGAGTCGGCGCGAACATGTGAACGGACACTGCCTTCAGCCGTCTTTTACTCTAGCTCTTTGTTACAGATCAGGTGAAAAGACGAAGAATTCTAACCACTTCTTTGAGATCAATTTCTGTGCCCCCGACAATAATCCTGTTTGAGGAGTAGTTGGCTACAATTTTCCGACTGCGCCAGGTACACATTTATCGTAGAATAGCGTACTGAAACTACTGTTTCAGATAAAAGTGAAACTTTGTCGCTTGTTAAAATCGTGTTCACGTACTGTTGCAAAATTTCGGGTTGTCTTATTCGAACTGTCAGATACATCAGAGGAGCCACAGTCAGATTGGAAAACAGATAACGTTGTTCCGGTCCAAAATAAAACGGTGTTCCCCTTCTCCTTTCCGATTACACTTCCAATTTGCTACTTAGTGCATGACTGTATTCACCACAGCGCAAGAAAAGAGAAGGACCAACCGAAATGCGACAAAGTGGACTTTCCCAGACTTGAGAACTATTTAGGACATGGAAGCATGAATGAAGGTGGATACATTATTTAATGGACGGAGCGCGTTTTTTGCTTCTTGTCATCTCTCATCTTCTTATATACTGCAGCACTTAGCACACACAGCGGAAAATAATTTCTTCCCCAACATATCACCGCGGCTTCAGGGCAGCGCACTGCCGCGTGACGCAATTCATTTTAATTTTCCCAAGACATTTTTTGCAAATTTTATTACGGCAGACAAAGTGACAGCATGGCGGTAGACGTTCTGAAAAATTTTGGCGCGGTTCTGGATTCATTTTTTCTGCTAAAATTCTCCCAGCTTGCCTTGCCGAATAATGTAGTGGGATAGCTTCAAAGTACGTTTCACAAAATCCGACCTTAAAATTGTAATAAATGGATAAGAATCTGAAATAGTGTCCACACTCTCATGTGCCCTATCGGGATTTGTAAGGGGACCTGATTCAGTTTAACAGATGTTTTCGACATTCGACATGACAGGACAGAATGTATTATATGCAGACGATATTACGCTTTGTAAGGTTTCTGATAACCACGAACGCACCTAGATCTGCACTGTACTCAGAACTAAGCCACTCTCTTCAACTTTGCCAAAAATGGCATGTCATAATAAGTGGTGCTAGTTTTTTCACATGTTCTGTCGCAGGGAGACGCGCGTACCTAGACAAAGATAACAAGCAGACCGTAACTAAACTGAAATAGTAATGTAGGAAATGTAACAATAAAAAGCTGGCGTGGTGATTATTCATTTAGAAGACACTTCGAGAAACCAAAGAGAGATAAATTGATTGATTAGACGCGCAGAGAGTTCGGCAGAGAAAATAAATATCTGGCCGGCTAATCTGCACTGGGGAAGGGGAAAGGAGAAGAAAGGGGGTCGCCATGGGTGATTATGTGGTGACTATGGGGTGAGAAGAGAGGTCAACCAAGATGAATGATCAAGTGCATTTCATCTTTAGAGTATGCATCACCTCCTTAAAGAGTACGATCAAGTGGGAGACGCGTATACAGTCCACTGTACCATGCCTAAAATATATTTACCGTTAAATCACACGATCACAATCATACTCCAATCGACCGCTTCATTTTCATAAAGGCCGCCGCGGTGGCTCAGTGGTTATGGTGCTCGGCTGCTGACCCGAAAGGCGCGGGTTCGATCCCGGCCGCGGCGGTTGAATTTCTTTGGAGGAGAAATTCTAGAGGCCCGTGTACTGTGCGATGTCAGTGCACGTTAAAGAACCCCAGGTGGGCGAAATTTCCGGAGCCCTCCACTACGGCGTCTCTCATAGCCTTAGTCGCTTTGGGACGTTAAACCCCATAAACCAAACCAAACCAAATCATTTTCATAAAGGCTCTTACTTTCATATCTCAAAGAGGTGACCACAGTATAAAAATAAGTGAAATTGCTGTCCGAACAATTTCCCCGTATCATTAAATAAAGAAACAGAATTTGGAAGAACGCACAGTGTCGAACAGAGCCAAGGAATTCGCGAGCGTCGTAAGACAGAATTGTCCCAGCCCATAATCAGCATGCCGCTGTGTTTAAGGTAGTAAGAAGTGTGTTTCTTGCGTGCGTCCCATTCCGAGATGATTTCTTCCAAGCCTCTGACAGCGCCACTCCATCCTGGCGTCGCAAAGGTAACGAGGTTCACAAACGCCACATTTGCTACCCTTTCATGACATAGCACGGACCATCGTGGTTGGTAAAAAATTTTTCTTCAACTACACCCTAATGGGTTTCCACTAAAAAACTTCTTGACAGCTTATAGAAAACGAGTCATAAGTGTAAATACTTCGACTTTTCAAACATCGAATTTTCTTCATTTTTAGTGATTCGCCGGTAATGTGTAAAGAACCGGTGCAACATTTGCAACAACGCAAAAATGGAGACGACCAACACCGACGTCCCTTCCAGCTGCTTATTCGCTAATCAGTACAACCAATACCCCTTCTTCTCATAACTCCTAAAACTACATTTCATCCGCAAAACTGGTTGAAGCATACCTACCCCCACTGTGAGTCGCATGTGTAGGTAGCTGCAGCACGTTTATAAACCAGCGGAGCGGGTAACTCGGAACGGGGCCCCACTAGTACCACTAAATCGAACTTCACAACTACAGTGCTGCCCCCTCACATGAGCGGCCTCAGAGATGGTTACGAAAGTGGCAGGATCATGGTTGCAGAATGCAGCGCGAAAAGACAACGACAAACGAAGAAGTGGATAGGATAGCGCCAGTCCTGTCCGCTTCTCCGTTTGTCCTGGTCTTTTCGCGCCTCATTTTTTAACCATGATCACTGACCAACAAGCCCAGACAGCCACTTTAGTTCATAATTGGCAGGAGCATGGCGACAAGACACCAACGAATAACTGCTGCGGGTAGCGTTGCCGACAGCCGGGACAAGGGGTCGATGCCACAGCTCCCCAGTGGGTACAGTTCCTTGCCGGTCAACACCGAGACGAAGCTGCCAAACCCGCTCAGGCAGAGCTCACTCCATGAACTTGCACAACTAGCAGCCGGTAAACCGATGGTGGCCCGTAAATGCCACGCCCGGAGAACACCAGGCTGACTGTTCCCAAAGCGCTCCCGACCGCCTACAAGAACTGAAAATGCACAATACTGAGCATCAAATTCGGCCCCACCCACGGAAAGCCAGTCATCGCCGTCAGTATCGCTCTAACAACTCCCAGGCCCGTGGACTCCAGGACAAGTAGGGGCGCACCCTTGAGGACCTTTTGTTCTTTTCTTAAAATAAATTTGTTCCTCCTCCTCCCCGCCTCACTCCTCTTCTGATACTTATATTAGTATATCTCATTTATACTAATATAACTACTGCATCACCGTATGCTGTACCTTCTTTTTTTATTCCCCGCTTATAGTAGTTTATGTCTCTCAAGTCACCTTACCATTTTTCCACATTTACTGAATACTTCCAATTACTTCTTCGTATTAGTTTTATTAATATTATCTTTCCCATTTTTAATTTTGCCATGCTTCTCTGTTTCTTTAACTATATTATTTATTAGAACAGCTATCCCCCATGTTCCGGGGGAAACATACCCACAAGGGCCCAACCGCTGCCTACCTCGCGATCATTTCTTAATGAGTGGGGGTTAGGGGGCGGGGTGGGGGGGGGGGGGGGGGGGGCTCGATTTCTTTAGTATACCCAGGGAGACTCCAATGCAGAACGAACAAGGGACCAATCCTCTCAAACCACTATTTTGTAAATCCGTAAGGACAAAGCACTGGGGTTGGAGGCTACGGATAGTGCCACGGGTTGTGTTCCACATGGTCGGCCCCTAAAACTCTAACGAATTATGGCCGCTAAATGTTTTGCTACACCCATCCGCATTCATTAATAAAGCAACTCAACTGATGTACACTTACGTATGCCGCAGACACTGTTGTGCCATTCTGATTTGTACTCGGTTCGTTTTGTTCTTGTTTTGTTTTTTGTTTCCCTATGTGCACATGCCTCGTTATTTCCATACTTTTGTATGAGAACGATACCATTATGAATGCATGCTACATGCTGTGGGATACTCTGATACTGCAGTCAAGTCATTCTAGGGTGCATCGACCTTTTTCAAGCCATTCTTATGGCTTGTTGTCGGCGCAGCCAACATCCGTAACATGTTGAATATATGAATCGAATTAACAGCTCCTTGTGCATGAGGTTCTAAAGCGCATATCGAGGCGCTGTTATCGAGCGTTCCCGCGGTGGTCGTAATAGTCATTTTCCCTTGTGTTAGTCCAGCAGCATCTCCATATATCTATATAGGGTGCTGGGACGGTGGTACCACACTCAGCCTCTTTCTTTGTGATGTGTATTTTCATCTTTGGATGCTATAGAAAGGATGCATATACCTCGGTGTTAGGTGCACCTTGATCGGCTGTCAATTTCTGAGCGGCACATTTGTTCCTGCGTCTACTGTTATGGCAGACTAACATGGAACCTCAGTAAGGCCTAACACACGGAACAGGCTTACTCCTGCTTGCTAAGTATGCCTCCAAACAAGTCTCAGCACTTTGGTCCCCGTGGTGACCTGGGACCCACACGGTTGAACCGTGCCTCCCCTGGGAATGCCCGTGCTCTCTTACATCGAGTAACGCCCCTAGAAAAGGAGGAGGAGAGGTAGACAATGCTGCCAACAACCTCTTACGCTTCATAACTTCATTCCCACAGGAAGGCTAGACAGGTACAGGGTCAGCCACACTTAGAGGGAACATGGCTCCGCGTGGCTGCGCACATGTGGAGCACCATGGCGACCAAGCCTGTAGTAAACTCGTGCAAAGGACAGATGACACGAATCCCCAAGTCAAGGTCGCTCTTCTCGTTCTCCACTATACATTGGTTCATGAACGGGTTAGATGCAATGGCACTCCGCAGGCAAGTGACCACGCGGAGCTGTGTTCCCTCTAAGTATGATTGACCCTACACCCAGTACCTCATGAATCGCTCACCCAAGAGGAAGAATATATTATCCGCATATTACGAACTGATCTGTGCACAACAGCCCGGTTACACCATTAGAACCCTACGCTTTAGAGACCAGAATGTCCACACGATGGGGCAAAGGCCACATAAATTCACATGGTGTGAGCATTCCAATTCAACACCACCTTCAAGCTTAATGCAAACACCCCAGAGGAGCAGTGTTAGACCGTTCTGCTAAGCGAGGACCCTGACCCGAAATGTGGACTGGCTGAATTTCTTTGGAGGAGAAATTCTAGAGGCCCGTCTACTGTGCGATGTCAGTGCACGTTAAAGAACCCCAGGTGGTCGAAATTTCCGGAGCCCTCCACTACGGCGTCTCTCATAGCCTTAGTCGCTTTGGGACGTTAAACCCCATAAACCAACCAAACCAAAGACCCCATGCTGCAGCACGCACCGCTGGGCTGCTCCACTATAGGCGTGAAACACAAGGCTTCAAAAATATTTCATGGTAAATGAGCACGTGTTCACTCAGTCAGTCTCTACCCACCAGCTCTAGCAACTGCTACCCTCCGCCACCAAGTTGGACCATCGCCCTCTCCAGGACCATGCCAACACAACTGATGGCTTCCAGATAAAGGCCACGAGCAATAGCCTCGGTACGCTGCGTTTATACCCACTGTAACCATCCTGACTCCGTTAAAATATCCTTATTAGAGCTGAACCCCAGTTACAAATAGGCTGCCCTTCAATAGCAAATAATCCCAACAACAGCGAACCCGTTCCAGCGGCTGTTTTTGGGCTCGACAGTACACACCCCCTTTTTCTTACTTTGCAAAGAAACATTTATTTGAAGCACTTCCTCATCACTTATCATGCCATCGGTTTAAGACCAACATGGGGCTCAGATGTGGGACACCTTCTATACAGACATTGCACAACTTCAGGATTTGCCGTGGTTGCGCGCAATCTCCACATTTCGCCTTTTCTCATCAACACAGGGCGTGATACAAGGAAGAAAAGTTGTGCAAGCCGCTGGTGGGGTGTCACGATAATGAAAACATTTTTTTCGTATCTAAAACTGGTGGTTGGTCCCGCTATTCCGGTAGCCCGTTGGATGTTGCAGCCGCTATTGACCTTGCCGCTATCTGTACGCGTGTCTTAATGCTTCGAGTAAACAGCTGGAAGTGGACAATGCATCCGCCGCCTCGATTCTCTTTCTCGTCAGTGTTGCGCATTTTTCTGATTAACCGCCACACTGCACACGGCGAGAAGTTTCCGCAGAGACTTGTTTCAGATAAGGTTTGGTCAAGTCGGTCCACTATTAATAACCCAGCTCATTCACTGCAACAGAGCATTCGCAGCAAAGCCAGTTTGACTGTCGAAAGCAACCAGATTGACAATGCATAGACTTCGGTAATTGCGTCAAGCAATGGCCCCTGCATGCAATAATACAGGCTTTCCCTCCTAGCTTGCATGCTAGAGAGCTAGGCGGCGGAATTATGCGACATGCTGCTGCCGTTGGGAGGGCATGCAGTAATTCTAAGTCCCCGTAAATTGCCTAGGTTGATGATTCAGATGACATTCTCTGGTAACAAATATAGTCACATGGAGGAGGACGAGATGAATAAGGGAATGTAATAGTGTATTCCAACCCCGTATACGCACCCTGAATTTCAACGACGCACGCCGTGTAAGGTGCTCTCAATAATTCGCACCAGGGACACCTTTAACAGATTCCCTATGAGCGCTGTAATCTTGTCTGTTGCAAACATTACGATACAGCCCATCGCGGGGGATGACGAAGAAACTTACACTCATATCCTTCGCGCAAAAACGTATATGATTCCAGCCGCATAGCATACGCCCCGACTGCATCAAAATGCATGCATAGCGTTGGCTCTTTCGCACAATAGTGCAAGACACACCAAAGCAAATAAACTGCAACCTAAATGAACTGTTTAATGTTTCATTGACAGGACTGATTTCAAGAACAAACAACCAGAAAGAACATCAAAGCAGGTGCTCCGTATGCTACAAAAGAGGCAAAACCTGCAAGCCCATGCTTGCCTCGCGCAGCGAATTAACCAAATGGAATGGGTCAAGAATAAACGCTCTTGGGTAAATACGAGGCAGCGGTGCACCAGAGAACGCTGTTTTAGTTCACGTCACAAAAAAAAGGAAAAGCGACTTATGATTCAAATTCGAGCCGGAGGTGGAGTTTGTTGTTTTCTATCAAGCCACCTTTCTTCAACTCGTCAACCTTTATCGAACGAAGAGTGGAACCTACAAACAAAACTTCTTTACTAAACTCAGGAAGGGGATGTTTTAGGAGTGGATGAAGTGATTCTCTTAATGTTAGTTGTTTTGTGCAGTCGCAAGGGTTGATGAAATCTAGCTTAACCTTCTTGTCCATGGGCCACTTAATGAACTTGTCGAACAATCCTTCGATTATGTATACACGAAGCCAAACATCCCTATTCTCAAAGCATAGCCTCGGAACTACCAGGTATCCATAGTGGTAGCTAGGCTGGCCATCGTTGCCTGTGAAGTATTCCAAACGAAAAGACGATTTCCTGCAGAACCCATTCCAGTCATCAATGGTCCATTCGTACGGGACGGACTGGCCGAGTACGTCGCTGCTGATCTTGACAGACGCTATGGCCAGCAGTTCCAGGGCTTTTACCTCGTCCTCTACCAACGGCGCCTGCTTTTTAGCTGCTGACACCTCCGAAAGTGAGGATCCGGTATCTGGCAGTGTGCGGTCTTCACAAAACGCTTTTACGACCTTGTTCTCCAAACTCTGCACGTTCCGCTCACACCTCTTGCTGTTCTCTTTGATGGTCCGCTGGATGTCAGCCAGCGCGTTTCTGACCTCTGCAGTGACTTCGCGTCGGTGTCCAGCTAATCCTGCTTCCGCTCGTGTCCCCAGCTCCGAAATCCTGTTTTCCAGGGCTGTCACTGCCTCGGCTATGCTGGTGCACTGGGCAGCCACGTTCCCATTGGTCTCGGGGAGTAGACGGTCCTCAAATGAATCCATCTTCATGCGCAGGGTAGCATTTTCTTCCAATATTTTTTCCAGCGTTCCTTTGACTTCCATAACGGCGTTGGAAAAGTTATCCTCTGATGCTTTTCCGAGTGCGCGCGGCTGTTCACAGTCGCACTCCCGATGCTTCGTAATGTCTCGGTGTAAGACCCTCTCGCTGCATCTCGAGCAGCTCACGACGTGGAACTGGCAGTCATTGGCGAAGTGCTCCAACATGGCGGAGGCGACGTCCTCGGCGTCGCAACCGTGCTCAGCATTCCAGCAGCGTACCTTGCGGCCGAGGATAGTGTCCCTGCCGAAGGTCGACCACACCACGTCTTCCTCCTGGAAGGGCTCTTTGTCCAGTGGGCAGTGGTCGCGTTTTTCACCGACGCCGTCGTAACAGGACTGGCAGAGGAGGTGAAGACAGGGTAACATGGCCGCCGAGGAGGGAACCAGACCACAGACACTGCACACTCTATTTGATGGGAACGGTTTCACGAAACACGTTGGACGCCAGTCGAGGCCGCTGCCGAAACCGAACACTGTCTGCGCGCTTGCGGGCGCCATGGCTGGAGGCAGGCTGTCAAGTGTCTTCACAAGCAGCGTCTCGCCACAGTCGAGTGAGGCTGTAATCTGGGTGCCGTCCTTATCGCCACTGAGCAGGGGCGCCAAGAGGAAACACTCGACTGCGAAGCTTTGCGTACGACAGCCAACGGATAGGCGGAATCGCAGCGCCTCTACAATGCGTTGTCAATGATTCGAAGAAATTATAACTACCACGTCTACCTGATAAGAAACGCGACGTCCTTCGGGAGGTCGTTTTTTGCTGTCTCGCCGGCTACGGCTACTACGTAAGCAGAATATTTTCCGTCAGTCTGTCTTGAAAACGAACACGGAACAGCTAGCGACACCTGTTACGCGCTCGCTGAAATCAGAAAATGGCGCGAACGTCGAAATAAAAACTGCATTCAGGGGGATAATGCTTTATCTTTAAGCACCGCAACTGAAGAATGCGCTTGTAGATATAAACTGCGCATAGCGGAGTAAGCCTGGAAGGATGTTAAATATCTGCATCTTTTATTTTTAATGCGAGATCAATATATGGCTCTGTCGCGTCAACAAAAAGTGTCTGCAAAACGTACCCGGAAATTCTGTCCGCATGATTACGTCATTCTCTGAAGATAAACGTGTGAAAGTGTGATTGTGATAGACAGTGTGCGATAAAATGTTGCCATGGGCAAATTTGGTTGAAGAGGTGTGATTAGTTAATAAAACGAGAAAAAACGCGAAAAAATACACTTAGATATCAAAATAGCGATGGACGTCAATATAGCGCATGGACGTCACAGCAGCAAAGGATGTCGATATAGTATGTGGACGCTCTGCTTTGGCATTACTCCCTGAGGGTCGGCACAATGATCTCAGTGATTTTTTTTTTTTAAGTGAGAGCTGCGAAGAACCGAAAACGTTTTCGAAATGCCACTAAAATAAGCACGTACCGTATTTTCCGGTGTATAAGACGCGGCTTTTTTTTTTTCAAAAATCTTGCTGGTGCGTCCTATACAAGGGTGCGTCTTATATGCGAATTTTTCGTTTTTTTTGTGAGTTCAGAAGTTACTCAGGTTCACGTGCAAGCTTTTTTCACCGAAATAGCGGTGGCTCAGTGGTTGTGTTGCTCGGCTGCTGACCCAAAAGACGCGGGTTCGATCCCGGTCGCGGCGGCAGAATTTCTTTCGAGGAGAAATTCTAGAGGCCCGTGTACTGTGCGATGTCCGTGCACGTTAAAGAACCCCAGGTGGTCGAAATTTCCGGAGCCCTTCACTACGGCGTCTCTCGTAGCCTCAGTCGCTTTTAGACGTAAAACCCCATGAACCATATCACTGCCAATGATGCGGTTGTAACACGGTTAATACTTCCATACCGGGACCACGGTGTGGAACCTTTTTAGGTGAACTTTATCGTGAAACGGCGGGGATGACGTTTCCGGGTTAAATATGCGGCTGTTTCGGAGGCCCCAAGCAAAAAAAAATATGAAATGCCGAAAGGTGGTGACAATCGTGCTTATCGTCTTTGTCAAGACAAGCCAAGACAAGCCGGTATTTTTTTTATTTACCCTTTGCAACTTTGTTTGCTCAGCGTATACGTAGTACGTACATAGTGCGAAGAGAATGTTTCACGCGCGTTGCCTCCAGAAATGGGCAAATTTTTTGATAGCGCATCCGAAGATTAAGACTTCGAAGGTTTTAAGTAAAAATGTAATGTTGTTATGAACATAAGGAGAGTTCTTTCGTTTTTTTTCTTTTTTTGCAAGAACATGGGTGGGTATGGCGGGAGTGTTGCCTTTTTTCGATTACTTTTCGTTGTTTAATAACCTCTCACAGGTACGGTGCATTTTGGCGATGGTCGCACAAGCATGTTTAATTAATCCTTATTAGCCTAACAGGGTAAATTGGGGTGCGTCTTATACATCAGTGCGTCTTATATACCAACTTTTCCAATTACAGCCTGCATATAGGGCGGGTGCGTCTTATACACCGGAAAATACGGTAGTTGTTTTCCTTGTGGATGACACTCGAATGTAGTTAAAAAAATTCGCTGTGGTTTAGCTCTGGTTAAACCTGGAATGACGCGATAGGTACAACTGGCCGAGTGGAACTCGCTCAGTCGAGTTGCAAAGTCAGTCTTTCGCCGCTCCGTTTCGTTGGGCGTTCCTTCTCCATCTTCGTCCCTGGACGTGGATGCACTCTCTCCCCCTCTCCCCCTTTACCCTCCTCCCCCACTCGGTTTCGCTGGTGCGCCGCATGCCGGCAGCTGCCCGCACCACGTGACCAACCACGGGGCCAACCACGGCGCCGCCACGCTGAAGGCTCGAAATGCTAGGGTAACATAGGCGCACGGCGCGCACATCAGCTGCGTGCTATGACGTCATTACGCGCATGCGCACAACTGACGCGGCGCTCCGCCGTCGGCGCAGCAGCGAGGAGCGCGGCGCGCACACCAGCTGCGGGCTATGACGTCACTTCGCGCATGCGCGCAGCTGGCGGAGCGGTGATGCCACGGCCCAGCGCGCAGGCACGCTGACCTCGCGAAGCGGCTGGCGTAGTGTAGCTATCGCTACAAAATGGCGTTCGGAAGGGATAGGCCAGCAGTGTCAATACCTCCTAGAAAGACTTCAGGCCAGCGCGCTCCCAAATGTCACGTGAGCAACGTCATTTCCGGTAGGCGATCGCCTCTTCGAGGGTCGGTAGGCGCGCGCGCCCGAAACGAACCGACGAACCCCGCAGTCGGCGCGCGCGGACCAGCGGCAGGAAGCCTGCCGTTGCGTACATCGTTCTGGTGTTGTTCTGTGTTTCGGCACTGGGTGCGCGTTCCGCGGTTGTCAAGGAGTGAAGTGCGGCTATCAGCATGCCTTACAAGTGCTGTGTGCCGAAATGCCGGGGAAACTACGACGAAGACTCGAAAATTCAAGTCTTCTCATTTCCGAAGGACGATGCCCAGCGGAACAAGTGGCTGCGTGCAATACCACGCAGGGACTACCAAGTTACAGCTTCTTCAAGGGTAAGAACTGCTTTAATTAGCCTGTTGTGTACCTTCATGCCCGCTTTTACGCTGCGCAAAGTTCACTATCAGTGCGAGCATATTGAGCGTTAGGCCTAGAATCCGTTGTGCCGCATGGAGGGACGAGGCGACTCTCACAATGCTTCCTACGGCTGACAAGCGAAATACTTTCGTGTTCATCTTAAGCCGAAAGCCTTTAATGCCTCATACTGTCGTTAGCAGACGCGTCGGCAGCCGTGTCGACAGACGCGTCGGCAGGAGTTTCGACAGACGCGTCGGCAGGAATGTCGACAGACGCGTCGGCAGCCGTGTGGACAGATGCGTCGGCAGGAATGTCGACAGACGCGTCGGCAGCCGTGTCGACAGATGCGTCGGCAGGAGTGTCGACAGACGCGTGCACGTTAAAGAACCCTAGATGATCGAAATTATCCGGAGTCCTCCACTACGGCGTCTCTCATAGCCTGAGCTGCTTTGGGACGTTAAACACCAAATACCATGTGTTTTCTGCGAAAAGTGTTCGTTCAGCCTGTGCTTGCATCAGGAAAGAATCTGCCAATACCAAAAAAAACTACCTTGAGCACGTATACATAATTAATGTCCTTTCGGAGACACTGTGATATCTATTTGTGGTACAGCCCCTGTTTTCGTTTTTGCAGGTCTGTGCGCTGCACTTCCATGAGAGCTTTATTAAAAAAAACAGTCTATCATGACCCAAGGACTGGAAAGGTTATCGAGACCACTTTGCCGGTGCCACGACTGGACCCTAGCGCTGTGCCTTCAATATTCAAGGACTGCCCATCGTACCTGTCTACACCACAGTGTTCCAAAACAAGAGAGGAGCATGTGCTTGTTTGTACGTGGAGTGTTTATTGCTTTGATTTGTTCTCGCAGTGCCATATTATGTGAAGTAACCAAGTTCCTCATTCTAGTCTATTGCAATTGTTTTTCATCATATATGTTTTGTGCTTAACCGTGTGTTGCTAAAAGTTTTGTGTTATTTTGGACTGCGAACCATGACTACCTTCGTTTCCTTGATGTTTGTTGCAGTGACCTGTTCTACTGTATGTGACATGGTCTAAGTCTTAAGTGTGACCATGAGTACAATTTACGTTTTCATATTTAAAGGGTATGTTTGTTTTACAAATCTGTGGTTACTACCTGGCAGTTCAATTTTGTTATCTTGATGCTTCATTAGTTCTGTTTACTGTATGTATATTGTATTGTCTTACATTTATTTATAGCGCCTTTGCATGCCCATGATCAATAAACCGAAATTTGCCTTTTGGTTGACGACTAAATTTTGCCTCATTCTTGAATTTTCAGCAAACAATAAATTCCCCATGGGAGCAGTAATTGTAGAACGCTGCAATAGGCACCATTACACAGTAATGAAGGTGACGATCGAGTTGCTGTTGCCTCCATCATCCCGAATTCACGTGACGCACGCCGCTGAAGCCGAAGCCAGCGAAGCGAAACAACTGTACTGCAGAATTCTCGCGTTTTCTATCAGTTATTCCCTCACCTAGAGTAGTTTGTCAATCTTACTTCTCTAAAAAGTGCACTGCAGCTGACCACGCCCCTAGTTATTTCACAGCAGGCTCTTCCTTTCTTTATAAATGAGCGCACGCCTATCTTTTTGTACGCTTGTAAACTAAACCATCCTAAAAAAGCGACACCAAGCGCGGCGGAGGAAGCGAGCGACGCGGCCATCCGCCTACTGGATGTGACGTCACTCGCGCAGCGCGCAGGCCTCAAGTCTTTCTAGGAGGTATTGGCAGCGTCCGTTTAGTGTCCGTTTTACGTTTTACAGTGGGAGCCCTCCGTGGTCCAGGCTTGGATTCAGCAAGGCAGCTTTAAATGGCCGCCATACCGGATTATTCTGATGAACTCTAGGTTTGGCTGCATCGCGCGATAATACATGCACTTTCAAGAAGCTCGCAAGCAAAGCAACCCCACCAGTGCACCTAACTCGTCGCAATAGCCAAATTTGTTGGGCCACAGTGCCGAGGGCACCAGCATTTTCAAAATTGTAAAAACTGATATGGATATTACTTACGATGGGCTACACGCTTGTGAATAATTAACGAGCCTAACAGTAATAGTTAGAGTTAACTGTTAAGTATTGTAAACCAGCCCACTAGTTAACACGCCTTAAATGTATTTTGATGTATTACACTGCTGGTAATCCAATGGCGAAAAAAGCGCTCTTCGAACTCAAAAAGGAGATTTTTAAAAATCTGTAAAGTCTTAGGTGAAACATCCTGCATATGTGGTTAGTGGTAAAGAGAAACCGCTACTTCCGTTTATTGAGGCGAAAGCCTTTAATGGCTCATACTGTCGTCCGCTAACAAAGCGTGTCACACGCGTTTAAATCGGGAACTAAAAACGATAGAAGAAAGGCAATCTTAGGTAGAGGAGGAATAAATGAACCTAGAAGACAGGTTTGGCTACTGCAGATTAATTAGATAATTATAGGCAAAAATGTCGAAATTGCGTCGAAATAGCGCGGACGTCAATATATCCACGGAAACGGTGTGACGTCACATCCACCGGAAGTCGTCACAGCATAGCAAAAAATGCCACAGAATGGTCGGGAAAACGCGGGATCTGTGTCGAATTAGATGGAAAAATGTGTAATTAAGCGTAATTAACACGTAAAATCCCCGAAAGATGTATAATTTGGGTATCGATATAGCCACGGGAAAAGTGTGACGTCACATTGACAGGAAGTCGTCACGGCATAGCGCCATCGGCTTTCGCCTCTAAACACTCTAGTTGCCAAAGTGTCCTCGTATTTTTTCAACTCTAGACATTTAATAAAAATACTAGTTTTTGACACTTTGTACTCGTCCGAAAAATATTACTCTGGTACAGTAGTGAGGAAAAGCGCTGGCATTGTCTCGGCGGATAAGATATGCGTTAACAGATTTTTGACACACGTGTCACGCAGTGCGATAAAATAAGGACAGCGTCGTCTCCCCACTATCCCCGCTCTCATGAAAGCGTCGTTCTTCGCAGCAACCAGGACGACATTTGTCATCTTTAAAACAGCCAATTTGGGCGAAATTTTCGATTTTTGAATTTATTTTCGTTCAACCTTGGGATCTTTGTCTGTTCTGTATGAAAAATTTAGCAAAATACGCAGTAGAAATTTAGAAAATAACGCTTTTTTGACCTGTGGTCGTCAAAAATTGTGAAGGAATCACGCTTGTGATGGTCCCGACGGACCGCAAGTTCCGCGGGTTTCAGACGAAGTACCGCTACCTTAGGATCCCGTGACGAAGCACCCCTACCTCTGGATCACTTGACGGAGCACCGCTACCTGAGAATCATGTGATGGAGCACCCCTACCTGAGGATCACGTGAGGGAGCACCCCTACCTGAGGATCACGTGACGGAGCACCGCTACCTTATGATCCCGTGACGGAGCACCGCTACCTTATGATCACGTGACGGAGCACCGCTACCTGAGGATCACGTGACGGAGCACCGCTACCTGAGGATCACGTGAAGGAGCACCGCTACCTTAGGATCACGTGATGAAGCACCCCTACCTTAGGATCACGTGATGGAGCACCCCTACCTGAGGATCACGTGATGGAGCACCCCTACCTGAGGATCACGTGACGAAGCACCGCTACCTGAGGATCAAGTGACGAAGCACCGCTACCTGAGGATCACGTGACGGAGCACCGCTACCTGAGGATCACGTGACGGAGCAGCCCTACCTGAGGATTACGTAATGGAGCACCCCTACCTGAGGATCACGTGACAGAGCACCGCTACCTGAGGATAACGTGACGGAGCACCGCTACCTGAGGATCACGTGATGGAGCACCCCTACCTGAGGATCACGTGATGGAGCACCCCTACCTGAGGATCACGTGACGGAGCACCGCTACCTGAGGATCACGTGACGGAGCACCGCTACCTGAGGATCATGTGATGGAGCACCCCTACCTCAGGATCACGCGACGGAGCACCGCTACCTTAGGATCACGTGAAGAGGAGAGATCTGAAGACGACAATTTCCGCTGGTTGCAATGCTGTATTTCTTTGACCAAAAGCAAAATCTGAGACGATAAACAAGGGAAACGAATGAACGTACTTTAGTTTCGTTTTCTGAGCTTTCACATTTTGCGCAATCGGCAGCACTGATCCCTTCGTAATATAGAATATAGAAATTAATATAGAATGGTCCTAGTCGTTGCGAACGAACCTGGAGAGGTTGAGGAGCGCAACAAATATCTCGATTTTTTTAATCGTGCAGTAGTATGTCAAATTAATTTCTGTAATAAACGTTTTAACTGTTTATGGTTTAAGAGTATTTAATGTCCCAAAGCTACTCAGGCTAAGAGGGAAGCCCTAGTGAAGGGCTCCGGAAATCCTCAACCACCTGGGGTTCTTTAGCGTGCACTGACATCGCACAGTACACGGTCCTCTGGAATTTCGCCTCCATCGAAAATCGACAGCCGCGGCCGGGATCGAACCCGCGACTTTCGGGTCAGCAGCCGAGCGCCATAACCACTGAGCCATCGCGGCGGCAGAAACGTTTTAAATTCAATATGTATGCTGCAGATCATAAGTACCAGCCATGTAAATTAAGAACTAATAGCTTCATCGTTCGGAATCGGGCATTATGAACAATGTGGCATAAAAAGAACTCTGGAATTTATACTTTATTCAAGACCCGGGGATGACTAGACGAGGGTGTTAATTATCATTGCCCAACTACTGCGCCCGCCAGATGAAAATAAAACGCAGCGCTGTATTTATCACACAAAAAAATCATATCTGTACCGAATTTGGTCACGCCTCATTCATTCCCCTAAACACCTGACCAACACTGATCCCACTTCTAGTTATTGATCAATTCGCTCTCGCCTTACCATGAGCTTGCCGTCCCGGTTAGCTCAGTTGGTAGAGCGACTGCTTCGGTGAAGCGGTGGTGTCGGGCTCGAACCCCGGACCAGGAGAATTTTTCTGTACCTACGAAGTTCCTGAGGAAGCTCTATAGCTTTCCTCTGTAGCCGTATGGCTGCGCTTGGGTGGATGCCAATAAGCAATTACTCCCTTATTACAAATTTCCTCCATCTTAGAGGATTCCCCTAAACGTTTAACCCACATTAAAACTTCCTGTTGGGCGAGTTGGTAGTTCATATTGAATTAGAAATATTAGAAATTAGAATTAGAAATTAGAAATATTAGAAGCCGTTTGTAAGGTGTTCCACTGGAGTGGTTTATTCCATTCCCCTGTCTTGTGGAAAGTTTTATGTAGGCCAAACTGGACGTTGTGTCAACGACCGTCTAGGGGAACACGCCCTAAATTTAGAAAATAAAAGCGATAAAATACAAGCATCTTGTTGCACATGTAAGTAAGTGTGGAGCATGCGTGGCCCGGTTTGAGGAGACAAAGGTTCTTGGCAAAAGTAAAGACAGGACAGCACGGATAAGCCTAGAAGCCTACCACATACAGAAACTTGGCAGCGAGTGCATCAGCGAACCTTCTTTATCTCTGTTCCAGGCTGAGATTGACTATTTTAATGCAGCTACTTAGATGGAAGATAAACCGAAGTGTGATGCCCTTGTCTACCCGCGCATGCGCTCGCGATTTGATGGCTCTGACTCAACCTTTGTTTTGTTTTTTTGTCATTTTTTCTCACGATCCTTCGGCCTATAAAAGGTGTGGCTTTCACCGAATAAATTCAGTTGACAGTTAGCGCTTGTGTGTGTGTTTCCTCTCTTTTTTGTCCGTGTCTTTGTTTGCGCTATAATATTTCTAATTCAATTTAACCCACAAATATTGGAAGTCAGCCCACCCCGAGAAAGGGAATTTTACTCATATCCTTCGCATAAAACACACCTAAAATTGAGCCGAATAGTATAAGCCGTGACGTCACCAAAATGCAAGGATAGCGCGAGCTGCCTCGCACAAATGTGCAAGACACACCATACAAAATAAACTGCAATTAAAATGAGTCATTTAATACTTCATCATTAAGATTGGATGCAAGAACAAGCAACCAGGAGGCGCATCGAAGCAACTGATCAATGTGTGACACAAATGGCAAAACCTGGATACCCACGTTTGCATCGCAGAGCAAATCAAGGAAACTAAAATTCATCGAAAATAAACGCTCTTAGATAAATGTGGCACAGCGGTGTATCAGAAAACACCGTATGGTCTCCGTTCACATGAAAATAAAAACTACGTCCTGTGGTTGGGATTCGAGCTGGAGGTCGATCTTGTTTTCGATCAAGCTACTATCGTGTTATGAGCCGTCCAACTGAGGATCCCATAAGCACAACTTCTTAAGTAAACTCAGGAAGGGGATGTTTAACGAGCGGCTGAGTTGCGCTGATTGAAGTTCCATGCCATGTGCAACCGCAAAGATTGCAGGACAGTAGCTTAATATTCTCATCCATGGGTCACTAAAAAAGCATCCGATCACGTACACACGAAGCCAAACTAAGACTTCCACGGCAGAACGTCTGAACTACCAGGTATTCATGTTAGTAGCTAGGCTGGCCATTGTTGCCTGTGAAGTATTCAGAAGGTGAAGTAGCTTATTCACGGAATCCATCCCAGTCATCAATGATCCATTACTAAGGGAGGTACTTGCTAATAAAGTCGCTAACGACACCGAGAGAAGCAATGGCTAGCTGTTCCAGAGCTTTCATCGCGTCCTCTACTGGCTCTGTCAGTTCCTTACCTGACGTCTTCCCAGAATCTACCAGCTTGCGTTCTTCACGCAAAGCTTCTACGACCTTGACCTTCAGTGCCACTACGTTCTGCTCATACTCCTGGCTGATCGCCTCCCTTATCGTCTGCTCGTTTATAGCCAGCGCGTCTCTGATCATCGAAGTGATATCCCGTCGGTACTCCGTTAATGCTGCCTCGGTTTCATTCCGACACACTGCGCTATTCTTCTCCATTGCGACATTAAGTGCGTTAGAAACAATCGTGGACAGTACCGCTTTATCCTTGTCGAGATGTTCTTGTAACGATGTTAGCTTCATCATCACGGAGGCGTTTTCTTCCGACAGTTTGCGCAACGCTTCCTTTACTACACCGAATTCAGATAAAGCGGCCTCGGCCTGGGTCCTCAGCGCCGGAACACTGCTTTCCAAAGCGGCTGTCACTGCGTCGGCAATACTGGTGGACTCAGCTGCAAAGGCGCCACTGGTCTCAGGGTGTTGTAGACTGTCCTCGAATGAATCCAACTTAGTGCGCAGGGCAGCATATACTTCCAATACTTTTCCTAGCGCATCTTTTAGTTTTGTAAAAGGGTTGGCTAAGTTATTGTCCGATAGTTGCTGGCGTGCGCGCGACGATCCACAGTCACAGTCCAGATGCTCCGCAATGTCCTGGTGAAGGACCACCTCTCTGCACCTAGGACAGGTCACGACGTGGAACTGGCAGGCGTTGGCGAAGTGCTCCAACATGGCGGAGGCGGCGTCCTCGACGCCGCAACCGTGTTCTGCATTCCAGCAGCGCACCTTTCGGCCGAGGATAGTGTCCCTGCTGAAGGTTGACCACAGCACGTTTTCCCCCTGGAAGGGTTCTTTCTCCAGAGGGCAATAGCTGCGCTTGCGTACGCTGCGGTCGTAGCACGGCTGGCACAGGAGGTGGCGACAGGGCAGAGTTGCCATCGTGGAAGGTACGAGAGCACAGACACTGCAGACACGGCTCGGCGGGAGAGGGTTCGAAAACAAGATGGACCGCCAGTCCAGGACGCTGCCGAAGCCGAACACTGTCTGTGCACTTGCGAGAGCCATGGCTAGAGGCGCGTTGTGAAGTGCCACAGCTTTGATCGTCTTGCTCACAGCCGACTGCGGCTGACGTGTGCACGTCAGCGACAATTATCAAAGTTTACGTCGTGCTTGTCACAGCCGGGAAAGGGCGTGGGAGGAGGAAACGCTCCACAGGGTAGCTCTGAGCTTGTCATATTCCGAGCGGGCCAAACGCAATCGGTGCGCGCGTAAGCGCTGCGTTGCCAATTCTTCGAAGAAATTCTGTCCTTCCTTTTCCTGATAAGAAATGCGACGGCTTTCAGGTGGCTGTTTCGAGCCTGTTGCGCTGCCCAGCCGCCTGGAGACTGGGGATACCTTTCGTTCGCCACTCTTTCGTCGATGTGCTTTGATAACGGCCACATAGAAACAGATTAGGCTCGAGCCCGTTACCTTTACCAAATCAGCTGAGTAAAGATTTCGGTTCATATTCTCAGCAGCAGAGTGGTCGAGCCCTATTTCTGGCAAGCGTGCTCCCCTCTGCACGTGCTGCAAAAATCATGCGTTGGCCCGAACGTAGGAAGGAAAACTGTATTAACTGTACTTTAGCTCTTACTGCATGAATAATTTAAGCGGCAGAACAGCAAACGGTATATTTGTGGTTTGGAACGACGTGGATATCGAGGAAGCTCTGTGGCGTCATACCGGCATATCATCATCATCATCAGCCTGACTACGCCTACTGCTGGGCAAAGGACTCTCCCATGTATCTCCAATTAAGCCTGTCCTTCGCCAGTTGCAGCCACCGTATGCCCGCAAACTTCTTAATCTCGTCCGCCCACCTAACTTTCTGCCACCCCCTGCTACGCTTGCCTTCTCTTGGAATCCACTCCGTTACCCTTAAGGACCAGCGGTTATCTTGCAGTAAGACATGATGTTGGGCTAGTCGGTTCATGGTTAGAGCGAAACAAAACTGCGCGAAGAAGACGGGACAAAAGAAAGGCATGTCAATCATAAGCCGCATGGTAAATAAAATAAAACGTAAAAGTTGATTAAGCGACAGTTGATAGCCAACATGTATATAATGAAATAAAAAAACAAAAATGAAAAATGCAAACTTAAAAACGAAAAATAAAAATAAGGCAAATAAATATAAAAAAACAACAAAATATAGCAATAGAAGAAAATTTGAAAAATGAAAAATAAAGCAAAAAAATAGAGGACAGGGAGAGGCTTCCGCAATTCCGCTCCCAAGCAAACTCAAGTGCAATACTGTAAATTTTTTTCATCGCCCGGGCACTGCTCCATTTTGATTCAGGCGAATCAACCAAGGTCCCGCAACCTCACACTCCCGTCCGGCTTTCCTTTAACCGCAATTAAGAGTTTCCCTCTCCTTCCTGCTTCCCCCACCCCTCGCCCTTATTTCCCTCCCCGGCGTGGAACGACAGCCGAAAAAGCGTGTTGGCGTGGTGCTCACGTGATAACGGAGCTCACCTTTTCGAGGCCAGAGATGCGAGTCGGTTACCAGGGGCAGGTTTTATGCGAAGCATACTAGCCGCACAACCGAGCTCTTCCTTGCTGCGCCGCGCGCGGCCGCGTAGCTACCACTTGACCTACATCGGCGCACCACGTGATATGACGTCACAACAGCTGTGAAAGCAGGGGCTCAACTCGCTTGCGGACGCGCAGCCTCCACCGGCGGCCTAACTCCCGCTCCTTCCGCTAGGGGCGCTGACGTCACAACAGCTGTGTAAGCCGAGCCACGATGGCAGCAGTCAAGCGCGGCATCCTGGACCAAGGATCGACCACGGCGCCCAGTGACCCGTAAGGGTCAAGAACACCAATTTATTGACAATAAAGTTTTTTCCATCCATCCATCCTAAGCTGGGGCTCAACTCGTGCGCTCGCTTGCGGACGCGCAGCCTCCGCCGGCGGTATGCTTCGCATCCTAGGCTTAACCATAAGCTAAGCCAGGCCATTTTTTTAGGTTACACTTGTAAAGGGTGGTCCCATTTGAAGCATATGTTTCTTGGATTTTTTTTTCGTCAACATAATGGGGTCCAGTCGGGCTTCCCAGCGCTAAATTTCCCGTTAAAGCTGCACTGAAGAGGAATCTGAACTCCTCTTTTTGCCGCGGGAACTCGATCTACACGTTCCCAGCATTCTTAGAAACCTCGATTTATTGCCCTGTGTGGCTGATTTTCCTAATTAAATCGAATTAACGTCCGGCTCCCGCCTTTTTTTTCAATTCTCCCTCGTATGGTGGGCGTTGTCGACCAACGCGTGGAGTGCATGGGCGTCCGGAAGGGGGGGCAAGGGGGGGCGGCTGCACCCCCCTGGAAAATCACTCACTCGAACCGTGAGTGATGGCCGCACGCCAGGGGCGGTGGTGCGCTCAGCCAAAAGGGTAAAAGCAGCCCCGCTTCCACGCTTTGGGTCACATCTGCGAAATGCCGCGTCCGGGCGCGCGTCGTTCCGCCGTTTTCAAACCACGCCATCGTTAGCTCTACTAAAGGGCGACCTGTTGCAGACATACAGCGGCACCGGCGAGCATGTGTTTGAGCCTTCTTAACGATCGGTGTCTGTTTCTTTGATCTCTAGAGAGATAGCGGCACGGAGGCAGACAGTGCACAGAGCATCTTGTTTTCGCCTTCGTCGCTCGCTATAATCAGGATACGTTCGTACGCCGGCCACCGATGAATTCTTCAGGAGGGAAGGACAAATCAGCCGTATCCACCCCCGCTTTGTCGGGCTGCTCAGGGTCAAGCGGGCGGTGGGTTGGCGCCGCAGCCGCCGCTCGCTGTCTCCTCCGATCCACGGGAGAGCGCAGTTCGGTAGAAGCGCCGCTTTCAGAATCTTCGGCAAAGGGGATTAGCTGCTTTTGTTCACGGCGACGCAGTCTCCAGAGGCGCCCCCACACCAGCGTTTCTTGCGTCTTCTCCGAAAACCAGCGCCTTTGGTCAACGCAGACCGATGGCGCCTGCCTGGCTCGCCTGTAACCTCTGGCTGGGTCTCAAATCACAACAGCGCCCATGTACTGTGCGTGTCAGTGCACGGTAAAAAGACCCAGACCCAGGTGGTCGACATTATCCGGAACTCTGTACTACTCCGTCCCTCATAGCCTGATGCGTTTTGGGGCTCTGAACCCCATAAAAACACAACAACAAATTTTACGACCGGAGTGGCGAGTGTTCCTTCCCCTCGGAAGTCGCGCGGCGTTCCTTTCACCCCCCAAAGTGCGCATCCGGGGATATTGCGGCAAGTAAGCCCTTGCACGTGTGCGCGCCTCTGTGTTTGTGCTTCGGTGTTTTTAGTGGCCGGTTGTCAACGAAGGTCAGAACAACCAAGACAGCGGACGAGAAAACGACGAGCGGCGAGCAGTGTGTGTGCGGTTGCTCGACTGTGCGGATGCGCGAGCAAGATGGAGCGAGGTGTATGAAGCGGCGAGCGTGCATTTATCTTGTAAAGAAGTTTTTGTTGTATATATAGTTGTCTTTTGTTTTCAACGTACGCGTTCAACCGTTTTTCCATTCAGTGTGTATGATGAGTATGCACCGAGAGCGTGTAGTGAAGCACAGAAATGAATTTATCACCCGTGTAATTACACAATTCGCCCAGAAAAATCCGAGGCGCCTACAGTTGCTGTTCAAGGAAGACTGACTGAGTGACTGTAGTTGCGTGTTTGTGACCATATTGTGCTGTGTGCTGGTCATCAATCCGGGTGAGTCGAGAACCCGTATGCAGCAAGACTGAGCGCTCTTCTCCACGAAGTGATAGTATCTTTTTGTATTTTTTATTAATTTTAATTGTTTTTTCGTTGATAAACTTTAATGTATCTCTCCTAGCCGCGCTTTAATTTGCTGTTTGTAATTTTTCTTTCATGTGCGTATTTTACTTATTTTTTTTATTTATATATAAATAAATAAATTTACTCCGCAAATAGTGCCTTTTTGCTACGAATATAGCCCCCCCCCCCTCCGGCGCCAACAACCAATGGGGCCCCCCCTGCAAAAAATTCTGCGGACGCCCTTGGTGGAGTGCCTTGCAGCCAGCCCCGTGGAGGCTTTGCTTTCGCTTTATTTTATTTTTTAGGTTTCCGTGAATAAATAGTTTCATTCGCAGGTAATGTAGCCGCAAAATAAGCCCGCAGAAATAAAAATACGCGCGGACTATTTGCTTCTACGGACTACTACATATTACTCCGCCGATGGCAGAGCGGCAAGCCGCCGCGGGACTGGCTGAAAGGCACTCCACGCGTTGGTCGACTCCGCCCACCGTACGAGGGAGAATTTAAAAAAAAAAAGGCGGGAGCCGGAGGTTAATTCGATTTAATTAGGAAAATCGGCCACACAGGGCAATAAATCGAAGTTTCTAAGAATGCTGGGAACGTGTAGATCGAGTTCCCGCGGCAAAAAGACGAGTTCAGATTCCTCTTCAGTGCACCTTTAAGTTGTTGGGGCGGGGGATCCTTACACTCCCATAATTACATGCCTGTCGGTAACACCGAAGATGTCCCTTATATTATAGCTCCCACAGTCTAAACACGAATAGGCATACATAGAAGTGAAACGGGAGTAAGTTGACCTCTAGTGCACTCTCTTTCAAGTTTAGGGTATGCTGCCCAAGTTCCGTGGTGGATTTCGGTCTCTAAATATACGGAATGCTTACTCTCGGCAACGGAGGTATATTCCCACTGCAAAGCATAGTAAGCTGATGTAGCAAAGGGAGGAAGGAAGCTGTTAGACACTGCGCCGGGTGTCTTGAGGTTGGCAAACAGAGGAGGTTGAAACCTCGGTTAAAATTTTCATAAGTGCTGGAACTTCGCTTGTTTTAAGAAGCAATTTGTTTCTGTTGCCAACCCCAAGTAGTTGGCATTTTTAGTGATGGAAATTTACTCCAGGACTTCGTTAGCGTACCCTGTCCCTTAAAGGGATACTGAACCAAACTTTTGGAGCTGCTCTTTTACATGTAAACAAGAGCTTGACTGCTAACATTAATAAATGCGACAAGCATTTTAGCGAAAAAGGCGGATAACACGTTTTTTTTCGCGATTTATTGCCGTATCGATGCACCTGGCGACCGCCTGTGAAAGCTACGACTAGACATCATTACGCCCGCGCGCCCACCGTTCCCGCAGGAGCACGACTGCCATCGCTAATCTCGGTTGTCGTCTGCTCACGGCGCACACAGATATGTCAAGTTGTTAATCGATGCTGTCTACATACCATAACCGTATGCACACTTACGTACGCTAAATGCAGCTATTTTCCCGGACTTTACGCCATTTCTAACATTCTTACTTTTAAAACAGGCACGACGATATTTAGACTGGGGCCGCCATCTGGTGGTTAGGAAGGGAACCATTGTCGTCAACAAACCGACGCCCCTCTTAGCCTAAAGATGGCAGAATCGTCACTCTAAATAAAAAATAAAGCAAATTTATTACTCGTACGTTTTCTTATGGGCGACAGGAGACGAAGCGAAAGACCGGAGGCCTATTTATAGCCACTGAACGCGTTGAAGAAGGCAGTAACAACGACAAAACCAGTCCGAAGCGAGGCTTCATGCATCGACGGGCGCCGCCATATTTGTCGCCGCGGGAGGGTGCCATGACGTCACGCTTCTCACCTCGCGCTGACGGGAGGGCTTGGCGCGCGCTCATGAAACATAGAAAATAAGACCATCCGCTGAAAAATACGCGCAGTGACGACTAGATTTCGGTGTAATCACATTCCGAGAATCTATTTTCAGCGTTTTTGTTCAATCTTAAGATTTTGCTTCAGTATCCCTTTAAAGAGAATGAGCTAGAAGACTGCTTACTCCGTTTTCACTCATTCCATATGTTTAGAGTGACTGTAAAAGTTTCTCTGTGAACTGTCTGCAACTAACCCAACTCGCAGTTCTGTTACAAGAGGAGGATGTTTCGGTTTTCACACGAACGTCTTGTACTCGGCGTGATGCAAAGAACAAGGGGAGCGGTCACGTATGTCCCAACCGATGGCGCAGACCGCATGCTTAGATAAGCGGCTCCCAGGTCGCGATGGGCCGAAGCAAGGCGGCTATGGCCGAAGGAGTGCTTAAAGGGACTATGCAGTAAATTAATTGCGATTACGTAATGCAGACGAGAGATAGGCATTCCATCACTCGTCACCCCAGCGCAAGAATTTCTGAGCTAGCATCAATAACAACGAAATTATAGACGATTAAAAATCACGCTCCTCCTCTCCCTCCTCAACTCGTACGCGCGGAGAACCAAGAAAAAACAAAGAAAACAGCTCTGGGACTGGGCCCCGCCCATGCATACGTCATTCGCTGACATTAGGCTTCCGACTTCCGGCTGTCGCACCCAGCACCCCAGCAGCAGCGTCTCTCGGTCTCTCTTCGCTTTCCTGGATCGCGACGCACGTCGGATTTCTTTGCTTGTGATTACGACAAAGGCACTGCGAGTGGAGAGTGGTTGCGGAACTCCCGACAGAAAGATCCGGCAGTGGTAGACTGAAAACATATGCGTGAAGGCAATGCCCTGGCTCGCGCTTTCTCGAGAGGGTCGCGTGGCGGCTCGAGCAGGCGATTTTCACGGCTACCGGAAGCGTGCCCGTGACGTCAGGGCTGCCGTGGCTCCAGCGAATGACAGCGTGTGGTGGCCTACCGACGTCACGGGACTAGTTACGTCTATTTTCCCGATTTTGGTTTCGAAGTGGGTCACTAGGAAGACACCAACGCGCCCACAAAAAACGCGGTTTTTAAAAATTCATAATAAATTGCCGGTTCAGTTCAGAAGACTCATACTTGGTGTGAATGCTTCTTAGCATCATTTCTAAGCATTGAATACATTTACAATTGACTTTTAATTCATTGCATAGTCCTTTTAACACTGTGTAACTTGTAACACCATTACGAGTTGGGTTAGTTGCAGACAGTTCACAAATATATTTTTGCAGTCACTCTAAACATGGAAGGAAAGAAAAGTGTGATGTTAGAGCGAAAGCTCTATCACTGCATGTTTCCCAAGGTCTGAAGCGCGTTTCACCTTGACGCCCCGGAGCGCAGACACACCCCGTGACTCGCCAAGCAGAGGCGTATTTGCGCTCGCTCGCCCAACAACCTCTACGCCGGCTCCGCCGCTGATACCACGTGATTGGAAGAGGGCAGGCTGGAAGAGGCGCAGCTGCGCGCGCCAGCGGGCTCCGCCGCTGTGTACCACGTGACTAGGAGAGGGTGTAACGGCTGCTACGTCGCCGGTTTCTCCTTCAGTCTCGCCATGAGTGAGGCGCGCTCCGGACCGAGTGCGTGAACTCTTCGGTGTCGCCGTCAAACCGCGTCCTACCATTCAGTCGATGCAGTTCGCCGAGAAGGTGTACTGCAGAGGACGCGAGCTAAACGAGCCGCTGAAACCAAGAAGCTAGACTTGCGAAGCAGCGGAACAGAGCTTTCGTTCTGTATAATTAGGTTCAAAAGAGTTAAGCCTAACCACATTTTTAAGGCGGAAGCCTTTAATGCCTTATCGTTGTAAGCAGGGGTTGTCGACAGAAATGTCAAGCTTTTCAATTGGCCGAAACGGTCGTGACGTCATAGTGCGCGCATTTCAAACGGGGCCAATTGTACTTTGGCTAGTAACCATGCAGTTTTTTTCCCCGCTAGAGGGCCAACGGAGGCGCATGTGCTTCGTATGGGCTCCGCGTTCGAGCACCTTCTGCAAGGAAAAAACCCAGGATAATTCGAATCCGACACACGGACAAGAAGCGCGAGTCTATACGGCACCTTTCAAGACCTCATTTAAGCAAATCAGAGCTCGGGCGACCTAGCTCCGACTGTCTAAAGCCAGCATCGCTCCGGCGCCCTAGCTTACCCGAACGCCAGGCCTGGCGCGGCGCGAACGCCACGGCGGCAGTCATGGAGTACGCCGTAGCTGGGACGAACGCCTCCCCAGACGAATTCGAAACACCCGATTGGAAAACGATTGTGTCTTACCGTAATCAGGACCCCAAAGTTGTATCATTAACAGCCCAGAAGCCAAATAAGCAGACCGAAAAGTCGAAGGCGCAACCTCTCCCTCCACTCCATCCTAAGAAACCGCTTCCACGACTACCGGAGGAAGACTATAAGATGATCTACAGACCGACGGGTGGCGTAGACATCACGCGCTACACCGAGAAATCCATCAGGCAAGCTATCGCATCAGCTAGCGGCATTACCGCGACCGAGGCTGACAAAGACCAATCCAGAACGAACTGTACAAAGAATGTGTTCACCATATCGACGCCGGTGCAGGCAAACGCACTACGTTACGTCGCAGTCAAACAAATCAAGCTGGAAGGCAAAGACATCATCATGACGTCGTACACCGCTCCTAAGGACAAGGCCTTGCAGGGCATCATCTACAGGGCTTACGATGGCTAAACGCAGCAAGAAATGATGAAAGAACTTCGCAAAAGAAACCCTGAAATCGTCCAAGCACGAACCATGGGAAGAACATCAAAGTCCCTCCTGCTCCACTTCGACGCGGACGAATTGCCAGATAGCATCATATACTTCGGCGTCCTGTATCCGGTCTACCCCTTAATTCCAAAAGTAGAGGCGTGCACGAACTGCAGAAGAGTCGGACACAGAAGAGACGTATGTCCAGAGCCACCGCAACAACGGTGCCCGTACTGCGGAAACCAGCACCTCAAAGAAGAAATCTGCGACCCAGTCTGCATTGTCTGTGGAGAAGGGCACCGCACAGGCGATAACAGCTGCAAAAAAAATATCTGCCTCTCCCGTAACCGAGAGTAGAGTAAGCATGAAATGTTTACGGGCCTAATGTCATCTCGGTGGACACCCGAACCGCACCGTACAGGAAGGGAGGAACGCCACCACCCGTTCAGCGCGATGCCTTGCCATTTGAACGCAAGGTTTTTTGAGGAAAGGAAATGGCGGAGTAATTCTCTGCCATCTCGGTGGACACCCGAACCGCACCGTAAAGGAAGGGAGGAACGCCACCACCCGTTCGGCGCGATGCCTTGCCCTTTGAACGCAGCGCTTCTCCCCCGGGCCCCTGTCCGCCTGCGCGGCTTTGCTTCGATGCGCGAAGCCCCTAGGAGATCACGTACGACAACGAAGTGTATCGTGGCATTTATGTGCTTTTTGCACGCGTTATTAGAAATCGGAAATTATAATTTTGTGCATTATCAAACCCACAGCTCCACTGATATCTTGATAAACATTGAGAAGGCACTGGCAGCAGTTATTTTTTGTGACTCCTTTGGAGACCAACCGGCGCTTGCATGCCGGTCGCGTAGGAGGGCTTACAGAGTCTCGTTAATTCTCGTTAAGTCTCGTACGCTGCCCGGATGTTCTCGTTTCAGAGCCCGGATGACTGGAATTCAGTGCCCGGATGAGTGGATTTCAATGCCCGGATGAGTGGATCTCGGTCTCGGCGTGACGTCACCACACTGCCGACAACGGGGGCTAAAAGCATTTCATGCTTAAAAGATTTCTACGACCCCACACTAAAACGTCGAAGCACCAATCAAGATCAAAATCCCGGACCAGCGACGACTCAACATCCACCCAAAGAAAGGACCGCTCGAGCTCCTTCCCGCCCTTGGACAGCGGACGCAGCAGCAGCCGCAGTGGGCGCAGCAGCAGCCGCAGTGGACGCAGCAGCAGCCGCAGTGGAGGTGACAGCGGCACCGGCAGCCGGACGCAGAGCCCCGGACCGAAACAGGTGAGCTGGGCGGGAGTGGCTTCTCACGGAAAGGGGACGGAGCTGCAGTTATTACAGTCTAAACTCGATCAGGCACTCCACCACATTCAAATGCTTACGGACCGCATCAAACACTTAGAACAGGAAAACAGTAAACTAAAAGCACCCGCCAAATCTAAGGACCCTCCTCCAAAACCGCTTGCCATGCAGGAAGTTACAGAAATGGAAACTACTGTGTCCGCAACAGTCGAAACCCCAGTAAGCGTAGTAAGCAAGGAAGAAACACCTCGCAAAAAACGAGCAGTAGCTGATGTTAGAAATCCCTCATTGGAGGATAGAGTCCCAAAACTCGAACAAAAAGTGGAAGAGCACAGTCAGAAACTCGATAACGTAACACAAACAGTTGACAATTTATCACAAAGACTCGAACAACACATACAGGATGTAAATCACAAGTTCGGGGTAATCGACACCATTTTACAGGAAATTTTACGTCGGCTTCCCCCGTCAGCTCAAGGGGCACCAATCGATCTATCCCAGCAAAATGGCCAATCCTAAAAGCATAACAATTTGGCAGTGGAACTGCAGATCTATGCGCAACAAAAAAGCAGATCTGCATTTACATATTCAATCGCAATCCGAAAAACCTGACGTAATAGCGATCCAAGAACCCAGAATATCTCGACTAAAACTGCCAGGGTACCGGGCAGTTCTGCCATGTCACATCACAGAACAACCTTTAACCACTACGATGGTACATAGAAACCTTACCGTGGTTAACCACGAAATTGAAAACGTAGAGCTCGACTGTATATTAATCGAAATTTTACCCAGCAAAAGAAACTCCTCTTCTCTGTACATACTGAACGCATACAGCCACCCCAGGGCGCAGGCTGGACCAGCGAAAGCCGCTATACTGAAAGCCCTACAAATTGCAGGCCAAAACCCAACCCTAATTGCGGGCGACTTCAACGCTCAACACGTGCAATGGGGACACGCAACTATATCTAAGAAAGGCACGGCACTAATTGATTTTATCCAGCAAAGAGGGCTAACCCAATACACGGATCCCATGCAACCTACCAGGATAGGTAACAGCGTGAGCAGGGACACGTGCCCGGACCTCACGATAGGCAAAAATCTCCCAGACTTAAGCTGGACCAACACCAGACAAAATCTGGGAAGTGACCATTACATCATAGCATCTAAAATCGCCATTGCCAATCTCAAACCCCAACCCAGAAAAAACAAGATCACCGACTGGGACAAACTTAGGACGATCCGCGACCAAAATCAGGAACCGATCACAGACCTTGAACAGTGAACACAAACCCTCCTATCAGATGTGGGAAAGGCCACTAAAGAACTAGTACATGACCTAGACGTAAATGCGATTGACAGCCGACTTACACACATGTGGGAGGCAAGGCAAAGCCTAGAAAAAAGATGGCTTAAACAAAAATACAACAAAAAGCTTAGAAACAAGATACTCACACTCACAAAAGAAATTCAACACCACTCCGCAGAAATCGCAAGGCAGCAATGGGACCATATCTGCGAAAATGTAAATGGCAATCTAGGCACGAGAGAGACGTGGAATCTTCTGCGGCATCTCCTTGATCCGGAATCAAATAAAGCTACGACTCAAAGGGAAATCACCAAAATTTTAAACATGGACCCAGGCACGGATCAAGACATTATCAACACGCTACAGCAGAAATACTTCTGCACAACCCGAGAGACGCAGTCACTACCAGATTATAAAGGACAACCTAACCCCCTCCTGGACACTGACATAACAATAGCGGAAATAAGAGCAGCCCTCCATAAGGTACGCACGACATCCGCCCCGGGAGAAGACGGCATTAACAATAAGACACTCAGAAACCTAGACGACGCTTCCATCACAGCCCTCACGGATTTTGCGAACGAATGTTGGAGGGAGGGAAAACTCCCAGCGGCTTGGAAACATGCCATCGTTAAATTCATCCCAAAACCGGGCAAAAAGCTCGCGCTCGAAAACCTCAGACCCATTTCGCTTACATCTTGCATAGGAAAACTGATAGAGCACGTCATACTAGACAGACTCCAGTCTCACATGCACAAAGAGAATTTATATCCACACACTATGATTGGCTTTAGACCACATTTATCAACACAGGACACGATGCTCAGGCTAGCAAACGAAGTCCTATCTCAGGAGCAAGAAAGGAGCACCAGGGCAATCCTAGCTCTAGATTTAACAAAAGCTTTTGATAAAGTCAAACACAAAGCAATCCTAGAATCTCTTTCACCGTTGAATTGGGCGAAAGAGCGTTTAACTACATCAAGGACTTTCTCTCCGATAGAACGGCTAAAATTCAAAGTGGCGCAATTAAATCCGACACCTTCAGCTTAGGAGACAGAAGAACGCCGCAAGGATCGGTCCTCTCCCCCTTCTTATTCAATATAACCCTCATCAAAATGGCACACGCACTCGCAAAAATCCCAGACCTAGAACACTCTTTGTACGCGGACGATATCACCCTTTGGACCACCAAGGGGAGTATCGCCACAATACAAGATACACTACAACAAGCGGCCGATGTAGTAGTAGAGGAGGCACAAGCCGCAGGACTTGCGTGTTCCCCCAAAAAATCTGAAGTCCTCATCCTACACCCAAAGCGTCAAAGGAAAAATAAAGCGCCTGAGATCAAAATCTACGCGGAAGGGGCAGCCATCCCAGAAGTGGAAACACTAAGAATCTTAGGAATGCTGATACAGTCAAACCAAAAAAACGACACGTTAATTAAGAAACTGAGAAACACTGTCAACCAAATCTCCTTCCTCATCAGACGCATCGCGAATAAGCGAGGAGGAGTTAAAGAAGCCGAGACCAGGAAACTAATACAAGGCTTCGTTCTTAGCAGAGTCAACTACACTACACCATACGTCACCCTCACAGTGAGAGAAAGAGACGACCTGGATTCTCTAATTAGACAGTCCTACAAAATTGCGCTCAACCTCCCTCGTCATACTCCAAATGAAAAACTATTACAGTTAGGTATTCATAACACCTTAGCGGAAATGATAGAAGCACACCTCACCGCACAATATAAAAGACTATCAGGCACTGAAACGGGACGTTTCATCCTAAAGAAAGCAGGAATACAATATGAAGGAATCCGTACACACACCTTGCCAATTCCAAGACACGTGCACGAACACTTAACAGTCCCTCTTCTGCCCAAAAACATGCATCCACACTACGATACGGACAGAAGAAAGGCTAGGGCACAAAAACTTCACGAAAGATTTTCAGTTCAGAAAGACACGGCGCACGTGGACGTGGCAGAACATGCGGACAGAGACGCCTTTTCTCTGGCAGTTGTCGATCATCGAGGTTCTCCCCTTGCATCGGCGACAATAGATAAAACAAAATTTCCGGAGGAGGCCGAAGAAGCTGCCATAGCTCTAGCCATTACCTCCACCACTGCCAAATACATCATAAGTGACTCCAAAACAGCAATTCGAAATTTTGCAAAAGGAAGGGCCCACTCAGCAGCCATCAAAATCTTACAAAAAATCTCCAATACCCGCCAGATAACATTGATCTGGGTCCCCGCCCATTCGGACCATCCTGGAAACGAGGCGGCGCACCAATTTGCCCGAGGATTCGTGGTTAACCGGGAGGTGCGCTACCCCGAGCTCAGGTCGGCGAAGGAGCGAATGACAACCTACAAAGAAATTACTACCCACTTCAAGAAAGAAAGACAGATCTTCCCAGATCCACATAAATCCCTCAGTAAAACACAACAAGTCAGTTGGCGGCAGCTCCAAACAGACACTTTCTTTAATCCATACATGTACTCCATATGGTTCCCGGAGCAGTACAGCCCCGTCTGTTCTCTCTGTGGGCACCAAAAGGCAGACACACCGCACATCCTATACTCATGTACTCAAGACAAGCCATCGCACAGTCTGCAGCTCTCTACCCAATCTCAGTGGGAGGCCGCGCTGCTCAGCTCGGACCCGGAGGTTCAACTTCGAGCCACAGAGCGAGCCGAAGAGGTCGCCGAACGACATCGTCGGTCGGCCACCTGGCGTCCGGCCTAGAAGAGGAGCCCATCGCGGGGAGGGGAACATGACCCCAATCCGCGCCTAAGACCTCTTCTTCAATAAAGTTTACCTCCTCCTCCTAGTAACCATGCAACCAATTAAAGGGATCGTATAGTGATGTTCCAAGTAAGTGGGAATGAGTTTAGTTAATTGCTTAATTTACCGAATTAGCCTAATTAACCTTTCTAATCAGGCCATATAAATAAATAAAACCGAGTAGGAAATTGGTTGAGTTCGGGAATCGAACCCCGGTCTCTGGAGTGCGAGACGAGCATGCTACCACTGCGTCGTGCCTGCTCGATAGTTCAGAATGAACAAAGGCGCGTCTAGTGAATACGGTGTCTTCATTCACTCCCATCTTCCTCCCTTCCCGTTACAGTGAGGTACATGGATGGATGGAAAACTTTATTAAGCAAGTGAGTTTGGACCGTACAAGATCTCAGGGCCACCGCACAGCCCTCACATTACGCGCATGTGAGGTACAGGTGTCCACAGAGATATGCGAGACAGATACATTTCCTTTCCTCAAAAACTAATTTACCGACGAGCAAGGCGTAGAACCGAACGGGCGATGGCGTTCTGTGGACTCCCTGGCAGCGTTGCAAGACGCTGTCGCGTTCCACTCTTAGAGGCGAAGCTTAACATCTTAACCACATATCAGTGACACAAGCAGCAACACTGCGTTTAAGGCTTTCGCCTCACCGCACTTTAGGCCAACAAAGTGCCCCTTGAATTTTTCTCATCGCTTGCATGCTTTACAGCGCAAGATGGCCCACCACAGAGAAACACTGATCCTGCTGGGAGCACAGAGCAGCTCTGCAGCCATGTATCGCTCCTACACTCTGTTCTCATCCTATCTCATGTGATTAGAACCACCCCGATTCCAGTGGAATAAGACTGTCCCCTTGCTCAACAGAGAGCATGAATAGCGTAATCTGTTTCGCACAATGTGCGAGAGACAATAAAGAAAATAAAACAGGAATGAAAATAACGCCTTTACTTTTTTTCACTAACATTCGTCAATATTCAAACTGGATACAAGAACAGATAAAAAAACACGTCATCAGTGCACCACACACAACAATATCCGGACGCCCATCCTTACGACACACAGTAAATCAAGATATCGGGAATCAACAGTGAGATGCCCAGAATAGAACTTGGCAAAAAAAAATAACAGAACAGAAGACTGAGCTACGATTCAACAAATTCCAGCCGCAGGCGGAGCTTGTTGTTTTCAACCAAGCCGTGTGTCCTCATGGCCCCATAGAATACAGCATCCGTATATCCAAAAAACACAACTTCTTTACCGAACCTCCGAGGGGTATGTTTTCCAGCTGATCGAATTTCGCTCCATAGAGTTATTTTTCTGGTGCAGTCGCAAGGATTGATGAGCAGCAGCTTAACAAACTTAGCCATGGGCCACTTCAGGAATTTGTCGAACAAGCCTTCGAGTATGTACACACAAAGCCAAACCTTGTGGCGACCAAAACATAGACCTGGAACTATGAGGTATCCATAGTGGTAGCTAGGCTGGCCTTCGCTGCATGGACAAAATGGATAAGGAAGTGTCTGCGTGCGAAATCCATCCCAGTCGCCTATGGTCCATTCGCACGGAACCGACTTGTTCAGCAAGTCACTAGCGATGCTGAGAGAAGCAGCCGCCAGCCGTTCAACAGCTCTCGCCTCGTCGTCTCCTAATGCCGCCTGTTTCCTAGCTAACATCTCCGTTGATAAACATCTGCCACCTGCCAGCGGCAGGTCTTCACACAAGGATTCTACGTCCCTGTCCTTCATACACAGCATGGTTAGCTCACACTCCTGCCTGATCACTTCTTTCATGGTCCTCTCGTTTCCGGCCAGCGCATCCCTGATTTCCGAAGCGACTTCGCGCCAGTGTTCATTTAACGACGTCTCGGACTGGGCCCTAAGCACCGAAATCCTGTTATCTAGAGCGTCTGTCACTGCGCTGGCTATATTCGTGGTCTGAGATGCCACGGCGTTTTCGCTCTCAGGGCGTAGATGGTGCTCGAATGAATCCAGCTTCGTGCACATGGCAGCATTTTGTTCCAGTACTTTTTCCAGCGTTCCTTTGACTTCCATAACGGCGTTGGCAAAATTTTCTTCTGGTTCACGTGCGCGGGACGGTATACAATCGCCCTCCAGATGTTCCGCAATGTCCTGGTGCCGGACCATCTCGCTGCATCTGGGGCAGCTCACGGCGTGGAACTGGCAGGCGTTGGCGAAGTGCTCCAACATGGCGGATGCCACGTCCTCGGCGTCGCAGCCGTGCTCGGCATTCCAGCAGCGTACATTTCTGCCGAGGACGCTGCCCCTGCCGAAGGTCGACCACACTACGTCTTCCTCTTGGAAAGACTCTTTGTCCAGTGGGCAATGGCTGCGCTTGGCACCAGCGCCGTCGTAACAGGGCTGGCAGAGGAGGTGCCGGCATGGCAGAGTTGCCACCAAAGGAGGGACGAGACCACAGACACTGCACACTCTTGTCGACGGGAACGGATTCACGAAACACGTCGGCCGCCAGTCGAGGCCGGTGCCGAAACCGAACACTGTCTGCATGCTTCCGGGCGGCACTGCTGGGGGCATGTTGTCAAGTGTCCTGACAGAGAGCGTCCTGCGCACGCTCAACTGATACTGCCGTCTGTCTGAACGACCGTTATCAAATTTTCCGTCGTCTTTATCATATCTGCCCGTATCAGATCAGGACAGGGTCGTAAGAAGATAAGGCTTGACTTCGAAGCTCTCAAGAGTGGTTGCGAGTGTACCGAAGGCAACCGCAGCCCGCGTGCGCTTCGTTAGCAATAATTCGAGGAAATTATACACTATACATCCCGTTTTACTCGTTAAGGAGGGCGGCCTATGTCAGCAGGCCCCTTCTAGCTTATGTGCAGAGCAGCATAGAGAGATTAATTTTGATAAAGAGTGAACACTCGGTGAAAACTGGCCTCAGGAAACATGTCACGGCCTTCGTTCCCTTTACAACCGCAATGTGGCGCCGCCATCGCGGCCACGAAGGTTATCTGACTGGTGGCTGGAATCAAGACTAGTGAAATTTCACGAGTCATGGCTAGGTGGCTTAATCTACGGCCTGATTTAAGGGGTTCAGCCTTATTCATCCATTCATTCATTTGGGAAGCACTGAAGCAGACCGTAACACGCACAACTACCTCTGCACATGTGAGCGTTCGGCGTAGTGCGGTCTTTGTTCAGTCTGCCGCCCGCGTGTATAGAGCGCTCCAACACCACTCTCTCGCACAAAGTGACAGCTTTGAGCTGGGACTCGATTATAAAGATAATAGATACCTTTAGCATGACACGTATCGCAAGCCGACACTCGGCATGTGTAGGTCGTCCTGAGCGCGCCAGATGGCGCCACGCTCCCGTCAAAAACATTGAACCCTGTTGGTCGGACCAATCAGCGGATGCGCAGTGGCGCAGCGCTATGCTAAAGGTGTGTAATGGTGGCGCTATACCGAAGGTGCGTAGGCATACTATTTGCTCTGTCAACTTCCCTGTACCAGTTTAGAGCAACTGAGTCAATATCTCACTTTCTTTGGTCTGGAACACAGTGCTGTCACCGCACTATTTAGTTTCCTCTAATTTAATAATGAATTAAAAAATTAGAAATGTTCTTTTTCTTATCATCTACGTTGCATATCAAACATTAGGCTGAGTCTACCAGCCGGTGCCACGAACTTCGCGGTGTCGCGTGCACTTCCTTTTAAAGTCCAGATATGCTGCCCAATCCCTGCGGATTTTCCTCACCAGAAATACGGAATACCGACGGTTGGCAACAGAAACAACTTCCCTCTTGAAAACGCGTGAAGTTGTAGCAATTACGAAGATTTTAACCGAAGTTTCAATCTCTTCCTCAACATCTCCGGTGTGACGTTTAGAAAGCCTCCTTCCAAAGCAAACTGCGTCAAGTTAATATGCCTTGCGATGGGAATATACCTCCGCAGCTCAGAGCAAGCATTTCTTATAGTTAGTGATCAAAGTCTACCCTGGTACCTGGGAAGCGTACCCTTCAACTTATCGGGAGTGCGCTGGAGGAAAGCTAACTCCTTATTTTTTTGTTACCAAATGGGCTAATTCTTGTTTAGAGTGCACATCTGAGCTCTGCATCTGGATGTGGCGTGCCGAGGCTTCAGCCACCGAGTCACGCCATACGTTGGGAGGTGGAACTGGGGGGAGGGGGGGACGCAGTAGCCCTGCTTTGCGCAGTAACAAACTCACTGTAGCCGCCACGGTGGTACTGTGAATTTCAGCGCCAGGCGGGGTGGTGCGAAAAGTCGATGCTAGTTTGGGAGTTTAGTAACTCTGGGTTCGTGTAAAGGACGACTGTTGCGTTTAACGTGACGTGCACATTCACATTAGTGCAACTGATAGGCTCAACTGAATTCCTTGCGGCAGAACAAAAAATGTTAATCAGTGCATAGCCTTCGGCTCTGCGTAATCTGGCAACTGCTGATGAAGCTTTCAGTTTCAGTTTATTCACTTTGAATGAAGGTTATACAAACAGGGTGATAAAAGCATCTGGGCCTATATCAAGCTGCTAGTTCGGGCCCATGCAATAAGTGCACAAAATAGCGTACCCAGGCGTCAACATAAGAAAAAAAATGTACATTTTATATGAATAGAAGATATTACACAAAACTACAATCAACTGAAGCAAGCATATGCAACCAATGAATGAAAGAAAAGACAACAGAGGTCGTTCGTAACAAGCATTGAATAATACATAAATACAGATTAAAGAGTATTAGCTCATTCTATACAAACCAAGTAATACACTTTTTAGTAGACTACATTTCTGCTAGAGATTGCAAGTTAATTTTTATAGATAATGTTCTTTACTTGTAACTACTTGTAACAGACAAGGAAAGGGGAATGAGGGGCTCGTTATAAATATGAGAGAAGCCAACAGCCACAGAAACCAAGGGGCACAGGGGATTTTTAATTAATTTATTTATTTTGTGGTGTTGATCAATTTATAGTATTACTGAATATGTTATCGCTTAAAGCTAATTGATTAGAAAAGCAGAAGAAAAAACAACCACATGCCGCCGGTAGGATCCGAACCCACGACCCGTTCGATGACGTTCTACGTCACATCAGCGGTAACTCAGGACGTTCTACGTCCGCCGCTTAAGAACGTGGGTGGCGCTGGTGAACACTCCCAAGGTTAGGTTATTTGTAAACATAGATACCCCCGAAAGCAGAAGGGTTGACAGCCGTCGCCGTAGCTCAGCGGCAGAGCACCGGACGTAATTCGGAGGTCATGGGTTCGGATCCCACTGGCGGCATGTGGCTGTATTTTCTTCTGCTTTTCTAATCAATTAGCTTTAAGCGATAACATATTCTGTAACACTATAAATTGATCAACACCACAAAATAAATAAATTAATTAAAAATCCCCTGTGCCCCTTGGTTTCTGTGGCTGTTGGCTTCTCTCCTACTTGTAACAAGCTACTTGTAACTTGCCACAAGCTCTCGTCGGTCACAAGCTTCCCATAGGCCCTCAAAATTGGTTGATACGGAAGCCGAGAGCACCGGCACTGAACAGATGGAATGCCTCCTCGGCAGCACGCGTACAAGCCTGTGCGACGGGCACTGCAGTCCGGATACAAGTCTCGGGTATCACACCGTTCTGGCTACCGCTACACGGCGCAGCGTCGACGCCGGTGGGCAAAGCCGCCGAGAGCAGCTCCTCTGCAACGCATACCTTCGCCTCCGTCGTCCCAACGGCGTCCGCTACAACGTACCAAGGCTATAGGCGCACCTTGAATACCTGAAGAGGTGGGTGTTCGCGCACAGCTGTCATTTTCGCTACGTCTGCGGAGTCTCGAAGCGATTGTGAATGAAATGCGATGAGGGCTGTGTTTTATAGCTTTTAGCCCAGATATCCTTCCAAACGTCCGGTAAATTAAAATTGAATTGAATTGAATTGAATTCCCTAATTCGGCTAGTAGCGTTACTCGTAAAGGGTTTTGCCGTGGTTGTCCTATTTCAACTGACTCAGCGCATGAAATCAAGGCTTATAGATGTAAGGGGGTCAAAGACGCCGTGCTTTTATATTTTAGTCTAACAATTATGAGATTGAAGTGCTTGACCCAGTGCATGACCTTAAGTCATATAGATGTAAGGGGGTCCAAAGACGCCGCGCTTTTATGTTTTAGTCCACCAAGCTTGAGATTAAAGTGCTTCACCCAGCGCATGATGTAAGTTATATGGACGTAAGAGGGTTCAACGCCACGCTTGAGATGAAAGTTAATCCCTTACCTAATAGTTATGTAGACCAGAAGAAACCCAACGACAATATATATCCTCATTAAGTACACGTAAAATAAAAGAAAACAGGACACTGAAGAAAGAAAGCAGAAAAATTTGTGACAAAAATTTGTGACCGCCTGTCAAGTAACCAGAAGCAGCGACATGATACACATGTCTATATATTAAACAACGCAACAGGCCGATTTTACGCTCCTTCTACCTAATTTGCATAGCACATCTCTATTTATTCTGTAGGCTCCAAACTCGTTATCGCGGTGTGCGGTGAGGGTTTAGATAAAAACCGTTCGCATTGACCAGTGTACTTCAGCGATAAGAACAAATGAGCCGCCGCGGTGGCTCAGCGGCTATGGTGCTCGGCTACTGACCCGAAAGACGTGGGTTCGATCCCGGCAGCAGCGGTTGAATTTCTTTGGAGGAGAAATTCTAGAGGGCCGTGTGCTGTGCGATGTCAGTGCACGTTAAAGAACCCCAGGTGGTTGAAATTTCCGGAGCCCTTCACTACGGCGTCTCTCATAGCCTGAGTCACTTTGGGACGTTAAACCTCATAAAACCAAACCAAACCAAACTAGACACTTTAGCACCCGTACAGGTCATCGTGAAAACTGCACAGACTATCGATCTGTGCTTCGCTTCATAAGGATTATCGGAAGCCAGCCTCACATTTGCCTGAAAAGTCTGGAAGAAAGTACACAGATTCCCAAGGCAAAGCAGCGAATCTCCGCTGGGGAATTTGGGGCGAAAAATATCCGCCTACTACGCTCATTGTCTCTCGAAGGAAGGGAAAGTGGACCGAGTGGGATTTCTTAGACTATCGTCAGGAAATTGTAGGGAAGAAAAGCCCCAATTCCAGATAATTATCGCTGGCGTTAAAAATTTTCGTTTTCAAGTTGGTCCTTGAAACCGAAGAGCGCACCGTAGTTTGGTCACAGAAAGCAGGTCTATATAACCGGAAAAAGCCAAAAGAAGGAAGTATGCCATCAAAGCGAAGTTCAATTTTTTTTTTTTTTTACTCAGGACGGAACTGTGGCCGTCATTTCACTTGGTGAAGAGCAAACTATGGCACTATGGCAGCCGAAGTGTGCTCTATGAAGAGCTTCAATGAAGTTTACCA
Source organism: Amblyomma mixtum (assembly GCF_055824585.1). Lineage (NCBI taxonomy): Eukaryota > Metazoa > Arthropoda > Arachnida > Ixodida > Ixodidae > Amblyomma > Amblyomma mixtum. The sequence goes on along the minus strand of NW_028317726.1, from coordinate 251,712 downwards.
GCAACTGAAAGGGCGTCACCCCCGGTCCAACTCGAGCGACTACTTCCTTCTTGGCGACAACGTGCTGCCCATCGCGATATGTCAGACACCCTCATCATTGGCACCTCAGGCATTATTTTTTTGCAGCCTTCAACTTTATTTATTACTGTCCATCAGAGGCAAGGCCAGAATCAAACGGTAAAGCTTGGTGATTTCGAACTACGCTGTCCCAGCAGTGATGAAACAGCTCGTAATTCCTGAGAAAAAATACCTTTAGGAGTGCTTTCGAAAGTCGATTCGATGCGCCGCCTTCAAAATCCATTTATATGGTTGAAGATTGCGCAGTGAAGGGAAGAAGGATAATGTTGGTCAAGAATGAACAGGACTTTCAAATATTTTTTAAAAATAAAAGTGCACGAACTTTTAGAACTTAATATACGTCAGGTTTTCACCAGTCCCTTCGAACTACACTGAGCTCCCTGTGCCCCTCTCTTATAAAAGTGGTCTATTTACTTTCTATAAACTTTTTATAGTAGTAGTAGTAGTAGTAGTAGTAGTAGTAGTAGAAGACGTTTATTCGGCCAAAATTTACAGGCCGAGCATATCGACCGCCTGGGCGACCAGAAGTCGCTGTTCTTCCTCCCCTTCAGCGCCAAGCCAGTCGAGCCAGGTGGTGATGGATAAAGAACATGGGGGGTAGGAACCCGACTGCTGAGCAGCCGGGCAATAGAAGAGGCAATGGGGAAGGTCCGCATAGATACAGGGGCAGTTGGGACAGGAAGGGTCCGATCTATAGCGATAGAGAAAGAGGCGAGACGGGGTGATGATTGCATTCATTTGAACGTGCCGAAGAAGGCGAGCCTCCGGCACTGTGAGTGATGGATGAGGGGGAACTTTTTATATACTATGTTGACTTTCTATGAATATTTTGTTTTGTTAAAATGGTCTATATACTTCCTATAGATTTTTTATAGGCTCTGTTGCCTTTCTGTGAATATTTTCTTTCGGCTATTCATAGTCTATTGACTGCCTATAGAAAAAAATATACTTACTGTATATGGCCATAAATTCATAGATCGTTTATAGACTGTTTATAGTATTTGTATTTCCTATAGAAAGGTATATAGGATTTCTCTATAAAAAATCTATAAACTTCATAGACAAAAAACTATGGACAATCTATGTACTGTCTAAAAACATTTCTGTAATGGCTTTTCTCCACTCTTCGCGATTCTATACTAACATTCGGCAAACGCGAATTATATAACATGATGCGACATAAATTTTGCGCCGCCGCGGTGGCTCAGTGGCTATGGTGCTCGGCTGCTGGCCCAAAAGACGCGGGTTCGATCCCGGCCGCGGCGGCGGTATTTCTTTGAAGGAGAAATTCTAGAGGCCCGTGTACTGTGCGATGTCAGTGCACGTTAGAGAACCCCAGGTGGTGGAAATTTCCGGAGCCCTCCACTACGGCGTCTCTCATAGCCTTAGTCGCTTTGGGACGTTAAACCCCACAAAACCAAAACCATAAATTTTGCAGTGAACCTCCGCCCACATATATTACCGCCAGCCATTCTTCCTCCGTAAGCAGCCGTCTCTCATTATTTTCCTGTTGATTAAGCAAAGAACTAATCAAGAGATGAAATTGTTCGGGCCATAAGTTTCATGCCGCTAATTTGTTTAACAGAACTGGACGTTGAAATGTAGACTTCATTCACTGCTGCGATTAGCTACCGGAGTAACACAGGACCCTGCGGGACACAGGCTCGCATTCAAGTATGTTTTTAAGCTTGTATTCTACAATAATTCCGTCCACTGTAACCGCTTCAGCCGCACCGTACTCAACCCTCAATGCTCTTCTGGACCGTGCAAATTACTTCTGATAAATAAATCAGCTTTGCAAGTATTACCTCCAATATCATCACGATCTGCGAAATATTTGTTATTCTGTCTCACTGCCCTCTTTTTTGCTTCGCTATTGTGTTACGTTTGGTCTTGTGCGCTTTCCATGCGAATGATACCCAGCGAACGCTTCATCTTCAATCGCTATATGCGCGTATAGACTCTCCTTCCGCAATGTTGAAGGTTTCAGAGGTGGAAGCACTGGTAGAAAGAAGAAAGGCCGTCTCAACTTCTTTGAGTCATTATACTTTTTCCGACCTGGTATCCGACCCGAAAATTACATCTCCGAAGATCCTACACCAGCCTCGCGTCATAAGCTTAGCTTTAGGCTTGGACCTATTTTTTCGCGCACCAATACATACAAGTTTTCATTTCTTTCCAAGGATAGTTCCCGAATTCAATGCTCTACCTAATAATATGTTTTTTCACCCCCCTTGATTGAGGTACAGTTAGCTCAGTAACTGTTTGCTGCTGCCTCATTGCGTTCTTCAGTTGTATTTTTGTATTGTGCATTATTGTAGTATGTGTCATGTTATTCCGTATGATTATACAGACTGCATACTTATGTACTTGTAGATTTTTCTGTCGTCTGATTCTATGACCACTAGTATTTATTTATGCATTTCCCTCTCCTGTTTGAACGTACATGTCCGCAGTATTTCATATATACAATTTTAAAAACTTACCCATACCACAGCCATGAGGGGAATTCGAATCAGCGCTGGCGCAAATAGACTGCCCTCGTTTCCAGACTGCCTTTTACTACTCAGCCATCACCAGAGACTTTTGCGATCCGCTCTAACTGGTGACCTCTCGCGCTACATGCTTTAAATCAACGTCCTCACCATCTATAACCTCTTCATTCCGTGCTTTAAATGCTCGACAGTGCTGTAGTTCTGCCGATGTGGCCATGCAATCGAACCGGATAAGCCAGTGGATAGGAAGGCTCGCCTATTTTGCCAGCAGCCCTTTTATGTAGCTGCACATTAAGGTAAGAAGGCGGCCAAAGCTGCCTAACTCGTCGTTAAAGACGGGGAAGAGCGGGCGAGCGCAATAGCACGTCAAGCAGCGAAAGTAGCCAGGGACGCTGAGAACGCTGTCAAACGAGAAATAAATAAGCTGCTGAAAGGGGCGGCACGTAAGGCTCCAAAAGCGGCGAAGCACGCGGGTTGCCCTGTCCATATGGAAAAAGACAGTTATCGCCTCAGTGCGCCTCCTCAAACCGCGAAGGCAGCTAGGGAGAGTAAGCAAGCCGTCCAGGTCGAAGGCTGGAAACTAGCGGAGGTGGAGATACAGCCTTTGCCAAAAGTAACCAGGCTGCGTGGTTTGCTTCACATTCGTATAGTAGAGCCTTTACGGCTTTCCTAAATATCAAAAAGTTCTTTGAAGGTGAGGACAGGGGTACTAATTACCATACAGAGATTTAGAGCTTGTGGGTTGGCATAATAGCTTCAATATACTACTAAGAAGCAAACCGTGCAGCCTGGTTACTTTTGACAAAGGCTGTACATCCAGCAGCCAAACGACCTGTCTATTAGCCGAGTGGAGCTACCGCCATCTATGAGATGCTCTAGAATATGTTAAGCCTTCCCTGCTTTGGATTTGATGCTTACGCCTACACTCAACGACGAAATAGACCATAAGTTTTTTTATTTTCTTTTCTTTCCTATGCACTCTATTCCCCGGCCACGTAGCCACTTGCGCAGGGGTCCGCGAACCATGCGGTTCGGAATGATCGTCGTCTCGGCTCTCGCCTGTTGTCTGGCCTCGGCCGCTGCCCAGCCAATGATGGCCGCCGGCAGCCGGACATCGCTTCGCTCGGAGCCCCCTGGGGGCCTCGGTGCGAAGCCGAAGCCACCGGGAACCGAGATACACTGCAGCTTCAGGGTAAGCCTGACATGACGACGTGACCACTCCTCTGCATGCGCTCGGGATGCTCGGGTCACAGCCGTGAACACGCACGGACCAGTTGTTTATTTATTCAAGGTACCTACAGCACCTCGAGAGGCATTATTGTAGGGGGGGGGGGGGGGGGGGGGGGGTATGTACATTAACAGTAAAATTCAATACAACAAAAGAGCACAAAGGAGAAAAAAAGTTACAGAAAAATGTTAAGAGCTTCCAATAAAGACAACAGCATTCTGATTACACTCGAGACGCAGAACCAACACTGAGAACAGCATAATCAGGTTATTGCATTGTCAATTGCAGCCTGGAAATTCTCAATCTCAAACATTTCATTTTGCAGCAGGTTCCAGTCATTTATTGTGTTGGGAAAAAAAGGAATCTTTAAATGTAATAATCCGGCAGTTATACCCTGTAATTTCCATGGTATTGTCCTTTCTACTCGAAACGTAGTGAGGTTGCCTTAAATAGACAATTTTATTAATTCCTGTTTTATTATTGTAAATGTCGTACAAAAACTTTACTCTGAAAACGTTTCTTCCGTGGAATAATAACTTCCAACCAAGAGCTTCCCGAAGTTCTGAACTTCTAACCTTAAAATTACAATTCGCAGTTACGAACCTTGCTGCCCGCTTCTGAACTCGCTCTAGCTTGTCTTTTAAAATATTTGTGAATGGGTCCCAACATACGCGTCATATTCGAGAATTGGCCTGACATTCGTAATGTACAATGTTTCTTTTACGCATGGAGTTGTATGTTTAAACTTTCTTTGGTAAAAGAAATGGTTAAAGAATGGTAGTGTTTTAAAGTAGTTAAACCGAATAGACGTTCGAAAGCGTGCGTTTAGCCTGACAGGGTCATGGTTTTTGCTTTGCTGGGTCGTCGGCACGTCTGGCAACGATATTAGACTCAGGTTAAGCTCTGATCGAGGTTAGGCTGATCTGATCTTTTCGCGCTGCAGGTGGAAGTTGCTGAAGACGACGATGTGCAATGCACAACTCGAGAGCTTGTTGCAGTTTAGCAACAGGGGTGATAGGCTGCGGCGAGAGCATATGACGTGTTCACCCTCACCTCCTGTCTGTTGCTCTGCTGCTCTTTCTTTTTGAGATGTAGCGGCAATATTAATTTCATTTATTGAAGGTAAAGGCTTCAGCGATGACCCGGCTTTGTAGCTTTGGTCGTGAGGTAGAGCTTACGCTCTAAAATTGTACCTAGCTTTCCAGTGCTTTCAACATCAAACAAGCTAGAAGGACTCATGATGATAATAATCATCAACACGACAACTACGTCACGGCAGGACAAAGGCCTCCCGCACCGACCTGTAATCAACGTTGTCCTATATGCCAGCTGGTACACCCTAACCTTCTCCCCCCACCCTTCCTCCCCTCCCCTCACAGCCATCACTCCGTTACGCTGACCCCCCCCCCCCCCCCCCACCCCCCTCCATCTGCACTACTCCTGTCTCCTAAAGCTGCACCCATAACTTTCCATTAAAAAATCGCTGCGCTGTCCTCAACTTAATCTAAACTCTTTACGTTAGCCTCTTAGTTTCTGTCCCATAGGTAAATCCTGACAAAACGCAACTACTATACACTTCCCTCTTGAGAATCAGTGCTAAGCTGCTATTCATCACCTGAGAGTGCCTGCCGAATGCACTCCATCCGATTCTTATTCTCGTATACAGTTATTTCACTCTCGTGGTCCGGATATGCGGTCACTGCCTGCCCTAAGTAGATGTATTAATTTACCACTTGCATCACTTCTGCGCAAACAATACGGGAGTGGTACTATACTCAATGTCATAGGCGTGCTCAGAAGCAGGGTAGGGGTGTGGGGCGCAAATTTGCAACCGTAATACTCCCTTCTACCAAGAAGACATGAACAGGTGCTGCTGTGAACTCCCCCCCCCCCCCTCCGCCCTTAAAGAGAGACCTATTACACTCTTATGCTCAATGTAGATCAGACATCAGGCTGATTCACTGTTTGCTGTTCTTTCTCCTTGCGAAGCTGTAGTGTACTGGTGGCTCAGTTTTGATTTACCGATTCCTCCGCGCACTGCAGCTGTGCCAGAAGCCGATGCCGGACGTGATCAACATCCACTTCGTGCCGCACTCGCACATGGACATCGCCTCGCACAACACGTTCGAGTCCAACTTCCTGAGTGAGCTGCGCGGGAAGAGGGGAGGCGGAAGGCGTGGAACATAACCTCCTCTCTCTCCCCCTTTCGTACTGCACCTCAGAAAGCTTCGTCACCTATGTGGGGCTGAGAGTGCAGGCGCGATGTGGGTGGGTGGGTGGGTGGGTGGGTGGGTGGGTGGGTGGGTGGGTGGGTGGGTGAGTGAGTGAGTGTATGGATCGGTGACTTGAGTGGGTGGGTGAGTGAGTGATTGGGTAGGCGGATGAGTGAGTGGGTGGGTGAGTGAGCGTGAGAGTGAGTGAGTGTAAGAGTAACTGAGTGGGTGGTTGGGTAAGTGGGTGGGTGAGTGAGTGAAGGAATGAGTGAATGGGTGATTGAGTGAGTTGGTGGGTGAGTATTAGGTAGTGTTAGAGGGAGTGAGTGAGCGGATGGGTGAGTGAGTGAGCAAGTGATTAAGTGGGTGGGTGGTGAGAGTGAGTAGGCGGGTGAGTGAGTGACTGAGTGGATGACTGAGTGTGAGAGTGGGTGGGCAGGCGAGTGATTGAGTGGGGGAGAGAGTGAGTGGGCGGGTGAGTGAGTGTGCGAGTGAGTGAGTGGTTGGGTGGGTGAGTGAGTGTGAGAGTGAGTGAGTGTGTGGGTGGGTCAGTGAGTGAGTGATTGAGAAGGTGAGTGAGTGGGTGGGTCAGTGTTAGGTAGTGTTAGAGGGAGTGAGTGTGAGAGTGTGAGAGTGAGTGAGCGGGTAGGTGAGTGAGTGAGCAAGTGATTGAGTGGGTGGGTGGTGAAAGTGAGTAGGTAGGTGAGTTAGTGACTGAGTGGATGTCTGAGTATGAGTGGGTGGACAGGTGAGTGATTGAGTGGGGGAGAGAGTGAGTGCGAGAGTGAGTTGGCGGGTGAGTGAGTGTGCTAGTGAGTGAGTGGTTGGGTGGGTGAGTGAGTGTGAGAGTGAGTGGGTGGGTGGGTCAGTGAGTGAGTGATTGAGTAGGTGAATGAGCGAGCGAGTGAGTAGGTGGTTGAGTGAGCGGGTGGGTGAGTGAGTGTGAGAGTGAGTGGGTGGTTGGGTAGTGAGTGAGTGAATGGGTGGTTGGGTGGGTGGTTGCGTGAGTGAGTGGCCTGGTGAGTACGTCAGTGGGCGAGTGGGTGGGTGGATGAGTGAGTGAGAGTGTTCATTTGCTTAGATGACTTTGGCATAAAGGGAATAGAGGACAGGGGTAAAGAATCCGAGAAAAGGTTTTTTGTTAATCGCCAGCCTGAGTACAGTATCCAGAATAAATATTGGGAAATAGGAGGGAAGAAAACGATTGCATGTGATTGTTGATCGATTCATTAAAAAGAACTTGCACGTGCCAAACCCACACTGAGGGATTTGACATGGCCTGTTGCGCTTCCAGAGGCGTCGTCCATCCTGAACTCGGTGAGCGGCGAGCTCCTGAAGAACAAGAAGCGCATGTTCAGCGTTACCGAGATGGCCTTCCTCAAGAGGTGGTACGAATCCAGCAACGAAGTCTTCAAGATCATATTCAAGAAATTCGTCTCCGAAGGTAAACTCCAGCAACGCCTCAATGAGTATTTATTAGCCCTTAAGTGCATTCTTTACAGGGTCAGATAGCTGTGATTTTCGCATGCGAATAAAGGTATTTGTGGTGCTCACACTTCCGAGTGTAGGTGGTAGGAATCTCAACGAATTCTATCAAGAGTTTAACGCATACTATGACAAAACGCAACCAGTCCTTTTGGAGGTTTGGACGAGCCCGAAAAGAACTACAAGAAAATGTCCAATTGGCGTCGCATTGTCAGGAGCGAGCAGGTAAGAGTCAGGAACAGAGAGTATTTGGCGCCACTGTATGACGATTACAGTAGCGTGCAACGTGGCACTGAAGCAAAAAAAAAAACGTTAGAGATCACTGCGGCACCCTCATTGGAGAAATGCGTAAGCATGAGTTTCGAAACTTCGCGCCACGTTTCGTTTTCAAGTTGGAAATGAAGAATAACCGCGAACTTGAACGAGACTGAAGAACGAGAAGAGGACAGGACGAGCGGTAACTAGCAAGTTGCAAGTTCGCGGTTATTCCTCCTCTCCAACATGTCAGACCAACTGGCCCAAAGCTTCCCCTTGTTGAACCTTATTCGTTTTCAAATTTGGCGCCACGCGTTGGCTCCGCCCATACTTCCGTCATTTTGAAATTTGGCGCCACTTTTTCTGCGGCCTCGCCCACTTTTTGGACATTTTTTTGATCCTCTATCCGATGGTACCATTTTTTTTTCGCATAAACCCAATCGTTCGGACGTACGTGCGGACAAGATCCGCAAACATAGCCATACAGTGCTTACACATTAAAAGAAAACCCCTTTCGCAGGTCGCGTGGAGCTTGTGAGCGGTGGCATGGTGATGAATGACGAGGCGAGTACTCACTACTCGGACATCCTGGACCAGATGACGCTGGGCATGCGCTGGATCAACGCCACGTTCGGCGCATGCGCACTGCCCCGCGCCGTCTGGCAGCTGGACACGTACGGACACTCCCGGGAGCAGGCGGCCCTCTTCGCACAGGTGGGGAGGACGCTACTACGCTCCTGCAGAGCCCCAAGGGTGTCGGGCAGTTTGAAGGTTTATTAAAGCGAAATACAAATGATTTGTAAGTTTCATAAGAAAGTTAGTACAGTAGGAAGTCCCAAAGTGAAATCTGTCTGGGGGACCTCCCATCAGGTACACATAAGGAAAGTGTATAAGTTTGGCAGGGGAGCTGGAATAAAAGTATACAATCAAGTTAAAACCTATTAGTGTAATTTGCGGCAGCGAATAAGTTATACAATAGTTAGCGGGCATAATTTAACAAAAAAGGCATAAAACAGCAAAACATAAGAGCAATAGAAAGAACACAAAAAGACATCAGATAACAATGGGCATTGAATAAATGCAGGTATAAAACAGCGGCGGAGAAAGAAAGAAAAAAAAAAGAGGCTCTAGATGAGTAACAATATGACCGTTTGCTGTCAGAGTGGGGAACAGAAAATAAGATTAAGGCAACCTTAAGCATGGCACGAAGCTGAATGGGTTGATAGGAGATGTTTTTTTAGTAAAGTGTAGAAAGCGGGCTGCGAACGTGCGGATTTGATTGCTAGCAGTAATGAATTCCAGGTTTTGATGGCGGAGAAAAAAGCAGTTTGTTTTCCATAATTTGTGTTCAATTTTGGTAGAAGCATATTGTTTTGTTCAGAGAATCTAGTGTTATTGCTATTAGCAAGGAAAGATGGGGTGGGTTTGACCCTCTTTACCGGGAATTCAGGACGAGCGCTTCTAATTCACTTGGCTGCCATTACGTGGCGCATGGCTTTGAACGTTCAAAAACAGCTCTTTGACGTCAACTGCAACGAAAGAAAGGAAAGATTGGTTTTGTTTGGTTTTGCGGTGCTTAACGTCCCAAAGCGACTCAGGCTATGAGGGACGCCGTAGTGAAGGGCTCCGGAAATTTCGGCCACCTGGGGTTCCTTAACGTGCACTGACATAGCACAGAACACGGGCCTGTAGAATTCCGCCTCCATCGAAATTCAGCCGCCGCGGCCGGGATCAAACTCGCGTCTTTCGGGTCAGCAGCCGAGCGCCGTAACCACTGAGCCACCGCGGCGGGCGAAAGAAAGGGAAGAGGATGAGCGAGTGGCTGCAGAGCAGAACGTGATGCCCAGTGATGAAAATCGAATGCGTCCCAAATGGCTAAAAGTTTTGCTTACGAAGAAACGTATCGGCTTTGGAGTTTGCCGACACATCAGTACCAATTTCTTCACTCAATCGACCCACATCTTAGATCAAGACTCTCACCCAGAATTCCTCGACAACTGGAAACACTTTATCACCGACTTCGTCTGAATTCTGCATATACAAACCGCTTGCGATACCGTTTTGGACAAACGAACAGTCCGCATTGTGACAATTGTGCCGCGGTAGAAACTGTGGAACATATCCTACTTGTGTGCCCTGCGTATGCTAACGAGCGTGCGTACTATGAACATTGCATGCAGAAGCTCTGCCCAGTGCCCCTAACAATGGACAAAGTTTTAGGTCCCTTAGCCTGCTTCAGGCAACAGAGACTTGCAATGAACTTTCTTTTTTCATATTTAAAAGACATTGGACATCTAGATAAGCTCTAAATTCACTTGCACGTTACCTTCATGCATTCTTCATGCAGTGAACTTCGTCAGCCCATTTGTCGGACTATGCGCTCCATCATTCCATAGGTTACATTAATACTCGCCATTGCATCCTTAGTACCCATTTCATGGCCGCATTTTATCTTCGTTTTTTTTCTTTTACCTCTTCCACGCTGCTCTCCTACTGTCTTGTTCTCCCAAATTCCCCTTCCTACGCAGAGTAGCATGCCAGCGATTTTTAAACGCCGGCTAAATTCTCTGCATTTCATTAAAGAGTCTCTCTCTCTCTCTCTTATACGGCAGAGGTTCCAACAGCAAACGATATACAAACCCTAGCACTAATAGTTAAAAGCCCGGCAACGTTCGTTTGGCCAGGCAGTACGCCAGTAACAAACCTGTTAATAGTCACTGCGAAAATGGTACAAAAGAATCACGCTGCTGTGAATTGCGTTCTTCGATATTTGCAAGGCCACAAAGCTACAGAGTTTTGGGGACTAAAAGAACTGTGACCAGTGAATGCTGCGCTGAAACGACCACCTTACAGTTCAGAGAATGTACAGCCTAAGCGTAGAGATCGCTGACTACAGGTTGAGAATGTTATCGAAGTTTTGATCCTGTCAGCTTCACCAGGAGACTAGAAACTCCCCCACAGGGCTCAAGCGGACCAAGAGCCCTTTTTTACGAGGTCCTAGTTTCAGTCCTAAATGTCACTCCTCTCCTACCCTCGACAACAGGTTTGACTGAGTCTTTGGTTGTGCAGTTGTTCTTGCTGACTGCTTCAACCACGCAGCGGTCTCTACAATAGAGGCGAAAAGTGTTTAACGTGCACAGACAACAGCCGCAAAAGCTGCCGCAAGTCTGTGCAGTTGTTCTTGCTGACTGCTGCAACCACACAGCGGTCTCTACAATAGAGGCGAAAAGTGTTTAACGTGCACAGACAACAGCCGCAAAGGCTGCCGCAAGTTTAACTGAGGCCCACCCGCACAGATGGGCTTCGACGGCCTGTTCCTGGGCAGGGTCAGCCACTTGGAGCGCCGCTGGAGGGGAAACCTGGACGCGCTCGAGTTTGTCTGGCACGCCGACCAGAAACTCCGTAAGTGGCGGAACCGTGTTTAACCATGATGATGATGATGATGACTATTATTATTATTATTATTATTATTATTATTATTATTATTATTATTATTATTATTATTATTATTATTATTATTATTATTATTATTATTATTATTATTATTATTATTATTATTATTTGCCGCAAGAGCATCTGCGGCCAAAGAACGCTATGGCACACAAAGTTTTTATCATGTACCCAAGGTGGGGTCGAAGACCCATTACCCAAACATTTCACCCTAAAGAAACCGAGAAGCAGGCAGCCCATTGTATCACCAATTTTATACCATTGTATCACCGGTGGGTACCTGGCGGCACTGGGGATCGAACCCCGCCCCTCCCGCGTGCGAGGCGGATGCCCAAACGACCAGGCCACCACTGCGGTCGTTTAACCCTTCTTCCACTATGGAAAGTTAAACATTAGAAAAACAGACATCTGAAGTTCAAAATTACTATAACACCTGAAATTAGGCTATTTCCACCTAAGCACAATTTACTAACAAGGAAGGCAGATGTCTTGGCTAACCTGGACAACTGTGGCTAACTTGGCAAAAGAGCCCACTTGTGGCTTTCGCGCACCAATGACCTCTCCTTTATTCATAAATAGACCTCTACTTTATTATAATTAAAGTCTCTCTCTCTCTTTCTCTCATTGTTGTATTCTGTGGCTGTACTATTGTTGTTCAATAAATTATTCTAGATTAGAAGAACTAGGCTACGAGCCCAGGATGTCCTCCTGACCATGATTCGCTTCATTCCTTGAAGACTGGAAAAATACAGGGTGATTTTTTTTGCCGTTTACAGATGTTTATATTAAAGAAATGTGAGGGATACGTTGGTGCCGTCTAGACAGGTGAACTGTACAGCAAGGCGTTCAATATATACATGTTATGGATCAATAATTCGACAATAAATTACCTAGAAGTAACTAATGAACTTTTCTTATTTTTTATTTCAGACGACAAGGTAATACGCCCAAATAAGGAGAGCTGTGTTTTTAAATTTTATTAATCGGAAGTGTAGTTCGAAATATGGAATGTCTAAAATGCCCATTTCAAAACTTGTTGAGTTCGCTTTCCCGTATTGAATATTCAAAAATGGCGTCGGTGGGTGTGGTACCGTAGCCGAAATCAAGTCGCCTTCTTCTACAGCTAAAAGATACAATGCCGTCTGTATTTAATGCCTTAAAAATGCGAGCGACGTGGTTTTATAAACATTAAATACAGAAAAGACAATTAAATAAGCTTTCAAATGCGTTCATTTCTTTACCTTCGACATTTAGAACCACATTACCGACAAAAAAATTTAAACGCAGGGTTCACCGTCGATATTGACGGCCTTCGATTCGCAATATAACCTTTCCTCCTAAAATGAAAAATAAAAGTCAATTAGTTAACTTTAGTTATTCATCTAGTTATTGATTCATATTAGGTACATAACGTCCGCCGTGCTGTAGAGTCGAGCTCAACAGACCGTACCGATGTATTTCTCGCAGATTTTGAAATTAAAATCAGCAAACGTTAAAAAAAAAATCTCTGCCTCTCCCGTAACCGAGAGTAGACTAAGCATGAAATGTTTTCGGGCCTAATGTCATCTCGGTGGACACCCGAACCGCACCGTACAGGAAGGGAGGAACGCCACCACCCGTTCAGCGCGATGCCTTGCCATTTGAACGCAAGGTTTTTTGAGGAAAGCAAATGGCGCAGTAATTCTCTGCCATCTCGGTGGACACCCGAACCGCACCGTACAGGAAGGGAGGAACGCCACCACCCGTTCAGCGCGATGCCTTGCCATTTGAACGCAAGGTTTTTTGAGGAAAGCAAATGGCGCAGTAATTCTCTGCCATCTCGGTGGACACCCGAACCGCACCGTACAGGAAGGGAGGAACGCCACCACCCGTTCAGCGCGATGCCTTGCCATTTGAACGCAAGGTTTTTTGAGGAAAGCAAATGGCGCAGTAATTCTCTGCCATCTCGGTGGACACCCGAACCGCACCGTACAGGAAGGGAGGAACGCCACCACCCGTTCAGCGCGATGCCTTGCCATTTGAACGCAAGGTTTTTTGAGGAAAGCAAATGGCGCAGTAATTCTCTGCCATCTCGGTGGACACCCGAACCGCACCGTACAGGAAGGGAGGAACGCCACCACCCGTTCAGCGCGATGCCTTGCCCTTTGAACGCAAGGTTTTTTGAGGAAAGCAAATGGCGCAGTAATTCTCTGCCATCTCGGTGGACACCCGAACCGCACCGTACAGGAAGGGAGGAACGCCACCACCCGTTCAGCGCGATGCCTTGCCATTTGAACGCAAGGTTTTTTGAGGAAAGCAAATGGCGCAGTAATTCTCTGCCATCTCGGTGGACACCCGAACCGCACCGTACAGGAAGGGAGGAACGCCACCACCCGTTCAGCGCGATGCCTTGCCATTTGAACGCAAGGTTTTTTGAGGAAAGCAAATGGCGCAGTAATTCTCTGCCATCTCGGTGGACACCCGAACCGCACCGTACAGGAAGGGAGGAACGCCACCACCCGTTCAGCGCGATGCCTTGCCCTTTGAACGCAAGGTTTTTTGAGGAAAGCAAATGGCGCAGTAATTCTCTGCCATCTCGGTGGACACCCGAACCGCACCGTACAGGAAGGGAGGAACGCCACCACCCGTTCAGCGCGATGCCTTGCCATTTGAACGCAAGGTTTTTTGAGGAAAGCAAATGGCGCAGTAATTCTCTGCCATCTCGGTGGACACCCGAACCGCACCGTACAGGAAGGGAGGAACGCCACCACCCGTTCAGCGCGATGCCTTGCCATTTGAACGCAAGGTTTTTTGAGGAAAGCAAATGGCGCAGTAATTCTCTGCCATCTCGGTGGACACCCGAACCGCACCGTACAGGAAGGGAGGAACGCCACCACCCGTTCAGCGCGATGCCTTGCCCTTTGAACGCAAGGTTTTTTGAGGAAAGCAAATGGCGCAGTAATTCTCTGCCATCTCGGTGGACACCCGAACCGCACCGTACAGGAAGGGAGGAACGCCACCACCCGTTCAGCGCGATGCCTTGCCATTTGAACGCAAGGTTTTTTGAGGAAAGCAAATGGCGCAGTAATTCTCTGCCATCTCGGTGGACACCCGAACCGCACCGTACAGGAAGGGAGGAACGCCACCACCCGTTCAGCGCGATGCCTTGCCATTTGAACGCAAGGTTTTTTGAGGAAAGCAAATGGCGCAGTAATTCTCTGCCATCTCGGTGGACACCCGAACCGCACCGTAATGGAAGGGAGGAACGCCACCACCCGTTCGGCGCGATGTCTTGCCCTTTGAACGCAGCGCTTCTCCCCCGGGCCCCTGTGCGCCTGCGCGGATTTGATTCGATGCGCGAAGCCCCTAAGAGATCACGTATGACAACGAAGTGTATCGTGGAATTTATGTGCTTTTTGCACGCGTTATTAGAAATCGGAAATTATAATTCCGTGCATTATCAAACGCACAGCGACTGATATCTTGATAAACATTGAGAAGGCACTGGCAGCATTTATTTTTTGTGACTCCTTTGGAGACCAACCGGCGCTTGCATGCCGGTCGCGTAGGAGGGCTTACAGAGTCTCGTTAAATCTCGTTAAGTCTCGTTCGGTGCCCGGATGTTCTCGTTTCAGAGACCGGATGACTGGAATTCAGTGCCCGGATGAGTGGATTTCAGTGCCCGGATGATGGCTCTCGGTCTCGGCGTGACGTCACCACACTGCCGACAACGGGGGCTAAAAGCATTTCATGCTTAATAACACCCATTGTGTTTTAATGGTTCAAGCATGCCCATTGCCTTCTCTCTGTCTTCAGTGCAGTGTATTAACTCTCTTCCGATGAAAAAGACACCAGCGCAGAAAAGCCGAACTTCTTGGAACACAAAACCAGAACACGATTGCCCTTATCAACCGTCAATTTTAAACCGAAACTTCAGAAATCCTTTTGATAAGCCTGTCATATAAAGGGAAAATGAAGAAGTATGTCTCTGTGCTTCTTCACAGTGCAGAACAGATTTTTCTCGGTCGTATGCTCCAAGAATATAATTTCTGACAACGTACCTTCAAGGTTATATGTTTTGCGCATGAGCTTCATGTACGTGCTGCATATGCCGTGTTTTCAGATTTAAAAAAAAATGGTGACCCCCGCCTTGTTGCTGTTCGCCATGAAGTAAACGCTTCTCTTGCTCCTCAATCTAACTTTCAGAATGGGAGATCTTCACCTCCATCCTACCCCACCGGTACTCTCCTCCCGGCGTAGTCAACTTCCGTGAGTTCTTCCTTACGGTGAGTTCCTCTAGACCAAGTGAAGACCCTTAGCCCATGCTTTGAATTCATTTGCTATTGTGGTGCCCCCATTTCACCCCGATTTTATGCCCCGTAGATATGCCCCGTAGGCATGAAAAAGTAGGTATGCCCCGGCGGGCATACCTACTTTTTCGGGACCGTCTACGCATGCGCGGTGGCAGCGCTATGTACGCGCTATGCTAAAAGTCTCCGCTGTTCTCCGGCGCCAATGCTGCTCCATGTCTTAGGCGCTCGGGACCTGAAGCACCAAAGCTTGCACAGGACCGGACTTGCCATTCTAGAGCATCAGGCAGAAGACTTTAGAGTAAACGGAGAGGGTGGAAATATGACGCGAATAATGTTCCGAAACATACAGTTACGAAACGAGAACAATGAATTCCTTACTTAAAGGGCAACTCCGTGTTTTTTTTTTTCCACCTTCGATGATTTTATTAGGCTCTAACGGTGCTCTCTTCACAATGTTCTGATCTTTTCTGCCTAATTTCGTAGTTTTGTAGCAGTGGAAGTGAAATTTAAAACTTCTCATTTCCTAGATTTCGACGGGAACCCTTGGGATATGTGACGTCACAATTTTCATGCTCCTCAATATGCTCTCTGCGTTTGCTTTTAAAAGGTTTACCACAACCGGGAAAATAATAATAACTTATGTTTTCCAAGTACACTTCACGCTGCGCCTTAGTTTGCCTTGTTTCAAAAAGTACGCCCAGCTTAGGCTTGTCGAGTTGCCTCCCTAGCTACTGAAGCTACCACAACCTTGAGGCACCTATTTGTGCCTTTATCATTTCCCGATTAAGAGCTCTCTATCTGGTTCCCCGTGACATTACCTGATGGACGTATTATATTATCATGTGCCATTGCGACACTCCCTTTTCTTTTGTTTCAGGATGAAAACAAGGTCAATGTGGCTCAGGCCTTCTTAGATGCCATAGAAACTGTAAGTGCCTTAAAAGCTGACCGAACGGAGTCGTTGTGTTTAACTTTTATGCGTAGCATATTGCAATCACTCAGTTCAGCCCTTGGGCGCGGCCGGGCAGCCACCAAACCACGTGACGTGACGTCATGTGGTTTGGTGACGTGACGTCATGTGGTTTGGTGACGTGACGTCACCAAACCACGTAAAAAAAGATAAAAAGAAAAACAATAAAAAAAAAACAAAAAAGGACGGCTGAGCATGGTGGCGGTTGCCACCGCCCCGTTTCAAAGGGGGCGCTCCTATCCATCCATCCATCCATCCATACGTCACGGAGGAAAAGCTGCTGAGAAAATCGAGTGCCGCCAAGCAATACCTCGCGCAAAAAGACCGCGCAATATGCAACGCATTCTTGGCTTAACCAAGCTGAGCCTGGGCATTTTTTTTGTCTGTAAAATTGAAAATCACAGTTTACAATTTAAAAACAATGTGTGCGTGCGTGTGTGTGTGTGTGAGGGGGGGGGGGTGCGCGCATGCGTGCGTGTGTTTGTACATATTTATACACGTTATTGCTTAATCGGTTAAAATTTGGTCCCTCGCCGGCATGACACAGTGCTTACTCTAGTCCATGCTGCGGTCTTCTAGTCCCTGACCCTGACGGCTGCCGTGTTCCTTACATACAGTCAGGGATTATTTATTTATTTATTTATTTATTTACTTATTTATTTATTTATTTATTTATTTATTTATTTATTTATTTATTTATTTATTTATTTATTTATTTATTTATTTATTTATTTATTTATTTATTCAAATACCCTAAAGGCCCTCTGGGAGAGTGTATTAGTAGGGATATTGCCGTGCCATAATACATATCAGCGCAATATTCTGCAAAGTGCTGTTTGGTGTTGTTCTCGCCACATCTTTATTTACTGCGCCAAGAGAAGTAAAACGATAGAACCGACGTCTGTCCTCTGAACGGCGTGAGTGCCTCATCCACGTGCGAATTTTAGAAACTCGCGCACTGCATATCGCCCGACACAATAAGATTAAGTTCTCAGTGTTTAGATGAATTTCTTTATATTTTTCATGGTAGAGTAGGAAAGATTTTGAATCCACGGATTGTTAAACTTGCTGAAAACAGTACCGGTTGCTTTCCTTTACAAATTTTTTTAAGCAGTCTATAGACTGCCTATAGACTGCTGTCTATAAAGTCTATAGACTCTCTATAGACATTTTCTAGAGAAGAGTCTATAGGAAATACAAATGCTACATACATTCTATAAAAAATCTATAGATTTATGGCCATGGACTTTTAGTACACTTGTGTCTATAGACAGTCTATGGACTATAAATAGAGAAAAAGAAATATCTATAGGAAGACAATGGAGTCGATAAGAAGTTTATAGACTGTCTATAGACCATTTTTATAACGGTTGTACGCTGTATCTCACTGTTTACAGGCACCGCAGCCGCTTGATTCGCCAAACGAGGAGTTTCAAGACGACCCGAGCAAGGCAAGCGCCCATTTCGCGTACTCTCTCAGTTGTTTATTCGCTTAACCTAACACCGATCGCCGCGTCACCTTTCCTTCATCGAGTTGAAGCGAGGTTGTGCGCATTCTGAAATTTCATTTTTTTTTATTCTGACCCTAATGAGACATACTGTATAAGGCATGAGAGAAATTTAGGTTTTTATTACAGCGTTTAAGCGTGCTCTCATTTCGTTAATGGATGGTATAGATGGTGATGAGCCTAAGCACCACTGAATTAATGAATTTCATTATTTCCACCTCGTTTATGTATGTACACAATCGCAGTCATAATAATACGAAACCCGCTCCAGCGATCGTGCACCTCTCACATCTTACGGGGCAAAAATTAAGTGTTGTCCGAAACATGTAATGCGTGAGAATAATTAGAATGCTCTGTGCTGTACCGGACACGACTTTACATAAGACAAGGTCTGCGAGCAACTTCATTTATGTAACATGTCATGGAATCTATCTTATCATATCCTAAGCGTCTCAAACAAATCGCAGACGAAGTTTACACTTCGAGTGAAGGGAGGATATACGTAATAGAGATAGGTGCGCACACTTCGTAGAACATTGTCCCATAACTTTTGGGCCCGTTGTTAGTGTTAGCGGTCACTCTTCAAGGCCATTCCTCACGAGTGCTCCCTCAACTCCGATGGCGCAGAAGGGCACCCGGACGCGAGCGAACCCTGGCGACGAAAGCTGCCCACCGGGTTCGACGGACTGCGCGCCGGTGTTTCCGGCTGCCGCCGCCAGAAGGCGCTACAGGGAGTCGCCGCGGGATGTCTTGGCCAGAGAATCACCTGACCCACCGCCCGTGCAGGCTAGTATCCTAAACGTGCGAGAAACAACCGGACTCTTGGCCCTGTCATTAGGGCGGGAGTGGCAAAATTATAGCAAGCGCCACTATCATGGCGGAGCCCTTACAGGGCAACGGCATAGGTTTAAAAGGGTCGAATGTGTGAAACTATTTCACCATTTTAAATGGTGACGAAATCGTCGATTAAAGTCGCGACGGCCTTCAAGCTTCTCCGCAGTGCACGGCACCAAGTGGAGGACACATGATGACGTCATCGAAGTTATCGGTACATTTTCAACGCATAAACGCCTGTTTTGAAATAAAAAAAAAACGAACGCTACCGAAGGCAAAGCCCGCGGCGAACGTTGTTTGGCATCATCCAACGAGGCACGGAAGGGTGTGGCTGACGACAGTGGCAATTTAAATCATACCTTCTGTGACGTCGCATTAAACTTCCCCGCACACCTTCACTGCTTCGAGGAGAAGTACAAAATTCAATTTTCGATTACGTCAATCTTTTAAATGCTAATGCAAAAAGACTTGGCATACTTTGCCTAGGGCCTATACAGATTTGAAGCCTCGCATATCCCGAAGTTCACAAAAAGTGTTGCAGTTGCCTTTTAAAGAGCCCTCGCGGAAGACCTCAACGGCGTCAAGAGCTCGTACCCGAACTCCTGCTGAAGGTCATGGTGAACGTAGGGGTACTCTCGTTATGCTACAGCTGCATTCATTCAGGCGAAGCTCCTGTCCATTAAAACACACAGGTTAATATATGCCGTAAATTATGGAAACAGAATTTGCACTCATGTAAATTACCAGTATTCGCATGACCGAAGGTATGAAACCTCGAATGCTCGTGTTACTGTTCAAATAACATATCCGATTTCGGAGACCTAAGTACTTTCGGCTCTTACCGTTGTATGTATGTGTTTATCTTATTTATTAATTTGTAATGGCTCTTAGATGAGCCACAGGCATTTTCAAGCTATTTCCTTTAGCTTTTGGCCTGTGGCTCATTCTAAAGAATGTGCACATTTGTGAAATAAAAGTTTGGAATTGGAATTACAGGTCTGGACAAGTTTAGAACGTTAGATCACCTTACACCCTCTTGAGGGACCAGTACAGATTCACACATGGTCCCCTTATATTCAGCTGGAGAAGTCGATTCGCTTTGTTTTTTTTTTGTTTTTGTTTTTAAGCCATCGTCCTATGTAAGTAGTACATACAGCGTTTAAACCGGGCGCGTAAGCCTTCCTATTGGGGGGCGCAGACGGGTCGTGGCTACCAGACACAGCAGCGCATCATGATGTTCGGGGACGACTTCGCCTACACCAACGCCACGGTGTGGTACTCGCAGATGGACACGCTCATCGACACCATCAACGCAGTGGTGAGCTGAATGAATGAATGAATGAATGAATGAATGAATGAATGAATGAATGAATGAATGAATGAATGAATGAATGAATGAATGAATGAATGAATGAATGAATGAATGAATGAATGAATGAATGAATGAATGAATGAATGAATGAATGAATGAATGAATGAATGAATGAATGAATGCCTTTCCGTAGCACGTCATACGCGGAAACTTGTTGCGTCCTATATACCCAGCGCCCTGAATTCCAGCGCTACTCGAGGGCAATACCGTTTTTAGAGCGAGAGCTCTACTCCTCGGGGTACAACTTCCGATTTCGATGAGGATGGGGCAATGATCTTAAATGCCTCGCAAGGTCAAACCGAACTTAACTGCGTGGTGGTATGGCCCAAGCTATGGTAGTATGACCACGTGATCACATGACTATTACCGTTGGGTACCTGACCTTGACATTTGACCTTGACCCCTGACCTTAGCACTTGATTTGCGACAGTGGGGACCATGCTTAACAGAGCTTTCGCTCGTACAACTAGGTTCAAGACACGCTGAACCCCAGCCATTTTTTTATTCGCTCCTGCGATTCGTACCAGCGCTGGAGCTATGCAGAATAGTGAGTGAAGAACCCGGCAAAGTTGCCGGCCACGTTTATATTTTTTTTTCTGTTCCCATAACATTAATTTCTCGAAAGCGGAATAAGCACCAATGATGCACTACGGCTCACAAGCGTTAAATATTATTCTCAAAGACAATGCACGATGAAAATCATGCGGCCACAACTTCTGTACGCAGTAGACGCATTTTCCGTGTATTGTAAAACTACGTACACATCTTATCCTTTTCCGTCCCCAGAAACGCCCACTGAAACCACGTTGTTCTCCAAGTAAGCATCCGAGCGCGTGAGTGTGGGTATGGGTGTGGGTGCTGTGCAGAACGGCAGCCGCTACCACGCATTCTACTCGACGCCCGAGTGCTACCTGAGGGCGGTGCACGAGCAGTGGTTCCGGCGTAAACGGGGCAGATCCTCGGAGGAGGCGCTCTCGTACAGCGGGGACTTCCTGCCTTACTCGGACCGCAACTTCGAGTGGTGGACGGGCTTCTACAGCAGCCGGCCGCAACTCAAGTACCACATACGCCAGGCATCCAACTTCCTACAGGTCTGCCCACGATGGCCGCATGCAAGCACAGCGCTCTGTAGTCATGCCATTCGCAACGCTGCCGACAAACGATCATGATAGCGAATGAAGATGATGACGATTACGATGATTATGACGACTATATGTAATGATAGTCACTTGCCCGAAGCCATATGGATGAAGCAAAAAGGTAAAGGGACTTTGGACTGCCTAGATATGTTTTCTAGCTGTGCTCCAAAAAAAAAAAAACTGGAAAGCTCATTGATCCAAAATTGAGATTTCTCGATAATCTCTTCCTGGCTTATGCAAGTGAAGTTATCTGAGCTGGTGCAAACAATGAAAAAGAGTTGCAGGATGCCGCCAATAGCTGGCGTCACCATAGGTATAAAAGTCACGTCGATCTTCAAAATCTAACCAATGACCTTTTTTAAAACCTGACATCTGGGGCTTATATGATTCAATAACTTTGGATTTTAGCCTTAAGCATTTTAGAGATGCCAAGATGAAGCTTGTAAATTCATTGCTTGCAGAAAAAAGGTAAAATCCGAGTCCGGCGCCGGCGTTTCAGCAAAGCCCTTCGTCAAGTGGAGGTATACGGCATGCTGTACTGATGCACTGAGACGAACAGTGGATGACACAGAGACGGAACAGGCAATGTTGTGCACGAATTTCAATAGTTTATTAGTGTTAGGGGGAGAGGGGGGGGGGGGGGGTCTTTTTTGTTTGTGCGTGCCTGTGTACTCCTAAATGCATATGTAAAAGAAGCCCTAGTTCCTACAAGTGAAAGCAAAAGGCCCATAGCGTTAGAGTGCCTTAAATGTAGCCATAAACACTGACTCAAAATGACATAAAAAGCAGTGCTTTTATGAAAGCGCAGCTACATCGGTTTCTGCATCAAATAGCGAAAGTTCCTTACCAGAAGCTTCTACTCTCATGCTTTCTCTTTACCATGCTGCCCACATTGCCAGAAAGTAACGTCAGCCTTGTAAAGTTATCCCAAGTTCGCCAAAAATCAAGCTATTAGGTGTGCTAATATGGACTGCTAAAAACTCCCTGGATATTTTCACTTGCATATTTCGCTCATTATTGAGATCTTATCACGAATGAATGCTCTTATTAAAACCTGCCTGACGAAAAAGGTACAGCGATGATCACGATAACGGCTGGTATATGTAATGCTTTCTGGAACGAGGTTTAAGTATGAACGCTGTGCGTTGGATGTTGCATAACAAGATGCTTGGAGCGCAAGTTTTCGCAGTTCCGTTCCAAGCAGCACTGATTACTTTTCAGGTCTGCCGCCAGGTGACGGCGCTCCTCAACATGATGCAGGAACCAACGATACAAAAACTGGGTAGGCGCTTCACAATAACCTCTCATTTGCATTATCCTAATTCCTCAAGCTTCTGTTAGTCGTACGTTAACCACTCAAGTCGGGTACAGCTCAAGAACGAAGCAGCGGTTCCCTTCAAAGCATGTCCTCCAGCCAATGGTGTCGGCCTATTGTCATGACGTCATGACAGTAGGTCGATGTCATTGGCTGCAAAGCCTCCTTTGAGGCGCATTTTCCGCTTCATTCTTGAGCTATATCCCGCTAGGCATGAAAGTTCGCGCAAAGGATTTAGGAAGCCATTGTCAGGAACATTCAGCTGTGGATCCACTGAGGCCGTATTCAACGAGAGTAGAAAGGGGTCGACAAAGACAGCATTTTATGCTAAACAATGGTGTACCTGACGACTGTACTGCATACTTTAATTTTTTTTTTCGACATGGAGAGTTCTCTACGCAAAATTCTCTACCAAATTCACATGCTTTCTTCACCGCCGTCTGATTTTTGTTTTGTTTTTTGCTTTTTTTCAGAAATGGCGATCGCAATGGCGCAGCACCACGACGCTATTACGTAAGACTCGAAAATATATTCAGTTATGACATGAATGCATATTCCGTACTCTTTACCACAACACTGCCTATCGGAACAGGCAACCGCTTAGGACACTTCTAAAAACCGAAGGCAATCTCGAACAGCCCAGTTTTCAATAGAACTTCAGTTTGGGATAGTTGGCATGTTTTGATTTCAAAAGGGCGGGGGGGGGGGGGGGGGGGGGGGGGATAGGGGTAAGCGAAAAAAAAAGACAGAGCAGAAAACAGGTGACTACCAGAAGCTCTTTTTTTTTACATGTTCAATTTTCGTCTTTCGCGAGAGCCTTTTGATCATACGAGTTGAGAAACTTCCCATAAGCTACATGTATTGCAATGCGGCGCCTTTATTAATCCAAAACTCGGAGGTCAGCTGACTACCACGCCATATGCGGCATTCAGACGCGCTGCCTAAAACGCATATTTGGTCATGTGATCCAAGGGACTTATCCAAAATTCATTCTAAATTGCTTTTTGGCAATGTTTCTGCGTGATCCGTTGTATTATATCAAGTTTTTCGAAACAAACCATTTGTCTCGAGTACATTACCGAGTACGTTACGAGTATTTGTATTTAAGAGCATCAAGCTCCGTAGTGAATGAACAGGACTGAACGCCATAGCTTCCCTGACTCAGTCTCTATGCAGGGGTACAAGCACCAGCGAAGTGGCCACCCAGTTCGTCGACCGCATCAGCAAAGCCCTCGACGGCTGTGAGGTGAGGCCGCTGCCTTGACCGTCACTTTCATTTCGCTCCAAAATAAGTCAACTCGAGCGAAGATACGGATTTAAAAACGTCAGGAACTTCATTTTGCAGCGAAAGCTGTTACTTTCACGCGCCAGCCACAGCGTGGCTTCACTCGGTCCGCGATCTCGTGACCACCCACTGCACGCAGCCCTTGCATCGCGCCTCGTAGGGAAAGAAGGAACGAGGCGAAGCACAGCCTGAGGGAAAGCGAAGACAAAGATGCACTCACCCGCGGTCACGTGACCACCCGCGTACGCAGCCCACGCAACAATCGTTGTCGTTGGTAGGACACGCGGTCGTAAGGCGCCGACAAAACGCTTCGAAACACTTCTCAAGCACTGCATATAGGTGGGAGGCCAGATTGAAACCGTTTACGGTCGCCGTCTCTGAATCTCGTGCTTAGCGCAACAAGCCTGAACGTTGTCACATATAGTATTTCTATCTCAAGCCCTTATCTGTGCCACTGCACTGATAGCGTGCTAACAGATGCATGGGATACCCGGCTCACCAGGAGAAGGAAAACTGCCACCGGCTAACTGTCCGTAGATGTGACTGATGTCTTTTGTGTCTCCTATACTGAAGATCCGCTCCTTAGCGCTGTTTCGTTTCCCTCGCACGGAAAATGAGCCAAGCAGCTGCACAGTTCTCCACGCTCGCAACTACACAGCGCAAAGACAAACACGGAGAAGTAAGGAAACACCACAAAGCGCTTTGTGGTGTTTCCTTACTTGTCCGTGTTTGTCTTTGCGCTGTGTATTTGTAAGCATGATTTACCAACACGCCCAGCAAGTGGTGTTAAGCAGTTTTCCACCAAACACAAGCCACGGAAAATTACGAGAAATCTAGTTATCCAGATAAAGGGGCCGCATACAGAAGACAGTCGCAGAAACCGTCCGCAAGAAGTCACGAATGGACACGACTTGGCTCATCATCGTTAACAGTTCTCCACCTGCGGCATGAATGCTTCGCCGCATAATGAAACTTATTGCAGTGGTGCACGCTTTACAGAAGAAAGCACAAAAATGTTTGGAAACTAAATTCGAACGCATATTTTATTGAACTGTGCGTTCACGGGTGTCCAGGATACCGGGCTGAGTGCAAGACAATATATAATATAGAGAGATTCAAGAAAGGAGACCCAGCAAGGTTAAACAGGCAAAGACTGGTAGGCTACCCTGCATACGTGGGGAGGGGGATAGAGGGAGCGAAATAGAAATAGAAGAGGAATGAAAATTCTGTTCGTTGACTTAAATAATACTAACCCCCCCCCCCCCCCCATACCTCCAACCACTCGCCTCTTCGCGGTATTCTCGATGTTGTCACTTTGCATGCATGAAGACAAATACACAACCCAACAACCTCTTTCCAGTACGTCACTTCAAAAATAAGCAAGCAGGAGTCCAGGTGTGCAGCTAAATTGTCGTGCAAAACAACTTTAGAGCAGAAAGGCAAGACAGGTTGAAAACTCTCCGGCGGACAGAACAAACTTCAACGAATTATCTGATATTAAGATACTGGCTACAAAGATCGAAGATATTAGGCCAGCTGAGACACTTTTTTTTTTCACTATTACCACTTAAGCGTGAGTCAGTGGCCACAGTTTTAATTGGAGGTAAGCTCTAACATAAGATTCATGCCAGTAGCGAAAATCATAGCAGTGGTCAAGTACCCCCGAACACTGGAGCTCTGAATGTCAAAAAATCGCAAGATTCAGCGACAGCACTTTAAGATGGTGGATATAATAATGTGTATTCATTGTAATTTGTCTTCTTTTCTGGCACAGCGCGCGCGGCGTCACTGTGTTCAGACTACTCAAAGTGGTGCGCTGCCAAGCCGCGTTGCGGTAACGTCATGTGTGACGTCACTACATCCTGTCAAATCAGTATGCTGCGGTATTACGCCGACACTGAACTGGGAAACATGCTTTGTAACAGCTGTCGCTGCAAAATGATAATAGTTAGCGTTGTGAGAGAAAGGGAGCAAGGTGGATAAGAAAGCAAAATTAAGTTAATGATATAATAGAGGAAACGAAGAGGAATCAGATAATCAGGCGAACAAGTAGCCGATTATTCGCTAAGATAACGGTGAATTCGCAGGAAAGGCAAATGTACAGCCGGCATTGACCAAAATTCAGGCGAACTGGTGAAACAAGGTGAAACAAGGGGAAACAAGGTACAGCCGGCATTGACCAAAATTCAGGTGAACTGGTGAAACAACGTCATTTTCGGTCATAGGCTGGCCGCGACAGTCATTAAATGTGAATGGAAGATGCCCTTGTCATGCATTGTGAAAGTAATATGGCCGATGATAAGGAGGACAGCGGTGACGATATTGTGACGGACTAGAAGATGACAAACTGTGCAGAGGCGCGGGCAGAAGCGCTCGAGCCAGGTCGTCAGTGCCATTAAAATAATAGCATCACCATCCTTCATGTTCGGTCATGATCGGCGCGCCGTCACGTACCAATATTTTACCGCAAACCAAGACCACGTGCTGTTGCGTCTTCTTTTTTTTTCTGTGGGTTCGTTCTAGTTGCGATAATATATGTACGACAACAACGTAGATGTTCTGCGAATTGTGGGGCCGCCTGCACGAGTTAGGTGAAACGCTCAGAACTTGCCATGGCAGCTTCTACGGAAGGAAAAGTTTCTGTGTGTGCCACACTAACGGCTGGTACCATATTTTATGAGTGTACCCACCGAATGGTGCATATCCGAAGCAGCACAGGTAATCGGTCCAATACTAGAAACGCATATGCAAATGCTGGTCCTACAGAGGAACAGATTGAAACCATTCATTTACAACATTGGGCCGCTTACCCGTGCAGCTTGGGATAGTTGGCCGAAGTTTTGAACGGAGTTTTAAAAGATGTCAACGGAAATATTTTATGCGGCTCAATTTCACATCTGTGTATGAGGTGCCCACTGTACTGCGACTGAGACTGGACATGCGTAATTGCCCTCTGCTCTTGACTGCGGCACAATTCAATATTACTGACAGGGTGCCGGCGTTAGCTGCCGAAGTTTCCGTCCTTATTCGAAGTAATTCATTCATTCATTCATTCATTCATTCATTCATTCATTCATTCATTCATTCATTCATTCATTCATTCATTCATTCATTCATTCATTCATTCATTCATTCATTCATTCATTCATTCATTCATTCATTCATTGCGACGAAAATTAACAAACGCTTCTCACACGCAGGAGATCGTCGGCAAGGCCATCGACACACTGACGATGATGGGTTCGACCCAGGTGTTATTTCCCAAGTTCTGCCGGAAACTCAACCAGAGTGAATGTGCGCCGTCGGAGACTCTGGAGAGGGTAAGCGCGCATGTGGCATTGTTTACACTGGAACGAACTTGCCTCTTGTCGAATTGAACGACTACGCACGTAAAGACTGACAGGCCATCCGCTGTTCTCCGCAGTAAACGGCGTCAGCTAGCATGAAAAAAAAATGGCTGAAGGCTTAGCTTGGTTAAGCCTGGCTGACTGCGAAAGCAATAACACCTGGCAGCGCTTGGTTCTGCTGGTAGTTCCGTTTCTCGAATTCACGCGTAGCAGACTCGAACTCGCCAACTCTCATCTCTTGTTCTTCACGTCGCTGAGCCACGATGCCACCGTCTCGAATCACCACAATGCTCTGCTCTTTCTTCTTGGCTGTATACTGCAATCTCCTTTAGCAGGCCGCTCTTCTTTCTGCTCCGGCGTTTCTTCCGCACGGCGTTTTCTTCTCTTGTGATTATATATCGCTCCGCACTACTCATAGATTCTTCTTCGGCATTAACTAAAATTGATTAATTTAATTAATTGAATTAATCAACAAATTAATTTAATTGATTTAATTAAATTGCTGAGACTCCATCGGTGAGACGAGTTGGGCCCCCAGCTCTCCTCTTGTCGTGACGTCACGCGGTCACGTGGTAGCGCACCGCAGCTGTGCCGAAGCGAAGGATGAACCTCCATCGATGGCAGAAAAGTGCAAGCAGTATTGCCTTCGCAATAAAAACAAGAAATAGTCTTCAGACAGAAGCAAACAAAACGAACAGCCGTGTTGAGTAACACCAACAACCAGCCAACTACAGCCTCAGCTTCTTCTCGATTTAATTCATGGTGGGGACGTCCACAAGTAATAGAGCTAGCTGAAACGATGTAATCCCTTTCATCGCAAATTCCCTTTGCGATAAGGCATCGTATTTACCCGACTGTAATGCGCACTCTATCTTTTTTTTTTCACGAAAATTCAAACTCGAAGCGGCATGCGCTTTAAATTGGGATACAAAGCCGAAACCACTCTACAAACGGGTGCGCGTTAGATTCGAGAGCGCGTTATAATCCGGTAATTACGGTAAAAGTTTTTGGCAGCCTTGTTCTTTAATTGCAAAAAAAAAAATATTTTCCTTTAAGAAAACAAAAGTATAGAAAAGAATCAACTGAACCGCTTGCATTTTATTGTCTCTTCTCTGCTCTATCATTTACATCTTACTCAAATATATTTTCAAAATCACTTTGCGTTAAAGAATTCAAGCATCGCAGACTTTCCACGCCAAGATCCCTACCTGCACTGGCTGCGCTACTGACCTTCTAATGCTGTGCTGATGCCCTGACCTTCAGTGATTTGCGTAAAAGAACCGTGTACGCTAGGACATTGGAGTGTTGTGCAAACCATCCCTACTAAGTGCCTGCACTCGCTTTGCAAACCATCCTCCTTTTCTCTCGTTGTGAGGTCATTGCCAGCGCAAAATAAGGACGTCGGCCATGACCATATCATTCGCGTCTCCTTACCCTTGAGCACCACACCGTTAGGCCTAAAGCAAGAAGGCTGCCATTAGTACCGTATTGTGCGTTGTTATCGTAAAGACTTTCAAAATTTTTCTTACCTCAACCGCTGGCTCGTTTGCGGTGAAACTGCACTCAGAGCTTGCGTATTATGGTAACTTTTGTATCGTACCAAGTTTTACAACGGTACTTACTTAGTTGAGCCGTGCATGATGCAAAAGCGTAATCGTCTGCGTCGAGATCGGCGAACCGAAGCCAAAAACAGCGGGTTTTTGCTGAAGGGCGGCAATAGCGCCATCTCTCTTCTGCAGTGGAAAGCGTCACGAGGCGCCAAGGCGAGCGTTGCAAGGAGCTCGGGGCCTTTTCGTCTGCTTCAACTGAAGCGCTTCGAACATTTTCGGCCAACTGAGCAGAAAAAGTGCCAGAAACAACTATTTTAGCGCGGCTGTGCCGTTAAAAGAATATTCTTTGACGTCTTTTTTTCGTCCAATGACTTTATCCAATTTAGCTTATATCGTCTGCTTTCGTGGCTCTCCTAAAGCGTCGGAGGACGACGTCGCGAAGTCCTGAGCTGTGGTTTTCTTGTTTAATTTCGTTGTGGAAGACAGATGGCGCTACTGCCGCCCTTCAGCAAAAACTCGGTGTTTTGGGTTTCCGTACGCCGATCTCGACGCAGACGATTGCACTTTTGCATCATGCACGGCTCAACTAAGTAAGTACCGTTGTAAAACTTGCTGCGATACAAAAGTTACCATAATACGCAAGCTTTGAGTGCAGTTTCACCGCAAACGAGCCAGCGGTTGAGGTAAGAAAAATTTTGAAAGTCTTTACGATAAAAACGCACAATACGGTACACTAGCCCGTTTGGTGCCGCGTTCTACAGCGTGATGTATTCATTCGAGCTGTGACCTGTTCTCTGGCTGCCATCGAGGCGTTGTACGTAACACTGATTGCGAGTGTAAGACACTTCATCATGATATGAGTGGCGAGCTTCTGTGCTCAGTTAAGTAAAAAAAAACAACTAGAGGTGGTGCTATCCTGAGAAAAGCAAATTTCGCGCTTACATGGTTTGCTCCAATGAGGCACCACGTTTGGTTCCCCTTCAGTGAATGTTGCTTTAAGGCACGAACGCTACCACTCTTATTAATGCCACGACATTATATGGCTACGTCGCGTCAGCAAAAAGTGTCCGTAAATGTTGTCCGAACGATTACGTCGTTCTCTGAAGATAAATGTGTGAAAGTGTGAGCGTGATAGATAGTGTGTGTTAAAATATCGCCATGAGAAAAATTTAGTTGATGAGGTGCAATTGCATAATTAAACGCCAAAAAATGCACTTAGACGTGAAAATAGCCATGGACGTGAATATAGTACATAGACGTCAGAACAGCCACGGACATCGATATAGTATGTGGACGTTTTGCTTTCGCATTCTTCCAACGCGGGTCGCCGCAGTGATCGCGCAGTTTTTCAGGAGCCGAAGAAGCGAAGAAATCCTGAAATAGTGCACGAAGTTGCTACTTTCTTTTCGTCCGAAGTCAGCCGAGCGCTCCAGAGACCCGTTAATGTATGAATAAGACGTAGAAATCCTGACGCAGAAACGATTCAAGGGTTACTAAGATCGAATTCAACGTTTCTGCATTTTTAGCTGTCGCCTGTAAAGAGTGCACCACTGCATAAAGACTCATTGTGCGGCGAAGCACCCTCTCCGCGGGAGGGAAGCCGTAAAGGATGCTTAACCGAGTCGGGTCCCCTCGTGAACCTGTTCTTGCAGACGATGTCTCTAGCTGCCTCCTCTTATCTTTGAAAAAGCGTTGGACAGCGTTAGCACTTGAAGGGAAAGTGGGCTGCTTTCACGAAGTTCATCGGCGACAATGTTAACTCTGATGTCACAATTAGAGCACTGCATGAACTTTATTGATCGAAATCTCTTCCGGAACTTGGGCAGCGTATCCTGCTCCTAAAAGGGAGTGTGCCAGAGGACATCTTACTCCCTCTCTACTTCCATATTGAGCATGCCGTCAGTCAGACCATCACCACCGTGGAACTGAGGACGTGTCGCCCGGAGCTGTGCTCAGAAGAAGAACTTCGGGAACCTCGCCGCAAGCTCGAGCGCAAGCGACATTATGTGAAGGTCCAGAGTTTTAATCAGCAGGGTTTTCACTGCTGATAATATCTGGGAAGTGGGCCTAAACTAGTCTTGACTGTTGGCCCAACATTGCATATATTTATTCATGTTTTTAAATAAAAGGACGACAACGACATTGATGATGATGATGATGATGATGATGATGATGATGATGATGTAAATTGTGCCTCGTGAAGCAGAGCGAAAGCGTCAACGGTGAAACCATTATCATTATCGGCTGAAGAATTTCACATGTTGGAAAAGCATATTCTGCAAACCAGGTGCCTAAACAAGCTTCGTAAAACAGACCGCCTCTCCCTCGTCTCACTGCATGTGAGGTTGTTGGCAGCACACAATAAAGACGTCGGCCATCGCCAAATAATCAGCGCTACGCATATTTTAAACTCCCTGAAACACCAACGAAATCCCTGGATTTCCTCTCTGTCGAAAAAATTAAATCTAGGATTTAAGGTCCCCCGTACATTTGGGATATAAGGGACGCACTCTTTTCAATCGAACGCAAACGCAAAGACCATAGTGGGATTGGCCTTGCCGATTGCCTAGCTAACAGCGCTAGCCCCACAGTAACAGGCGTTGTGGGGGCTGTCGGCTCATCACAATTGGCCTCTAAGTCGCGCCTCAAGGTTTGGTACTCGAGATCGTACGTTTTGAACTACACCGATCGTGCTGCTTGCGACTTTAATACAGACGCTGCCGAGCGCAAGTAATTTCTCGGTGAGATGCTTAGCCAGGGGTTTCGACTTCAAACGAGTCAGGCCAGCCCAACCATCCCCTGCAACACATGTACTGACTCCGTGTTCGGAAAAAAAAGCGCTTGCTGAAAGGCGTTGATCACGTATCCACTCAATTCTCTTATCTTGAAAAAGGTGTTCATCACATATCCACCCAGTTCTCTTATCCTAAGGAGATAACAGTCAACCTGGAATAAATGGGGTACGTTACACGTGCAGTCACATGCAGTGTCTTACTATATCTACGCTTCGCCTTTGCTTACCTAGCTCACAGAATATCACCATCCTCATCATGTAGTCGATGATCAAAGTTTTTCAGTACGCAGTATGTTGGATCGTCTCCTGCTAATTTTTTCAACGTCATTTGTCACTGTCATTCGCAAAAATTTAAAAGAAGAGAAGTATATACAGTTTAAACTCGTTATAGCGACGTTGAAGGGGTCCGGCGATTAATTCGCAATAGCCATAGCTTCGCTATAGCCCCTGTTGTCCGATCTTCCAAGGAGAATCGGTTTATTCGGGTTTAACGTCCCAAAGCGACTCAGGCTATGAGGGACGCCCAAGGAGAATCGTCATTCCTTCGTTATATGAATGATTTCATTATAAACGGTCACGGTATAGCGAGGTTCGACCGTAGTTCCCGTTAGATGTTCTACTTGGCTCATGACGGTTTTGTTCGCGAATACTTCGCAGTTCTTCGTGTCGGTGTACAACCCTCTCAGCGTCATGGCGAAGACTCACGTCCGGTTTCCCGTGGCTACGAGCGGCTACAGGGTCATCAACGACCAGAAGGCCTTCGTTCCCTCAGAGGTGACCGTAACGGAAAACGCATTGGTGTTCATGTTCTTACGCCAAACAGGCGAATCCATCATTTCGATCATTATCATCACCAGAAAAAGCGGCCAGTTGACTGTGTACACAATTATGTACAAAGCACCATAAAGGGTGAAGCATGTATGCCCAATTCTCTTCAACCCTTTGTTCTTGTGCTCAGGTGGAGCACTAGACTGAATATTTTCTTTTCCTGTACAGAGAGCAGCTTCTTTGGTTCTCAATGTTTGTGAGTTTGCGAGCGTTCGCTGATGATAGCATTGGTCTCCACATAATAAGCGTCTGCAACCACTTGGCTTTCCTAGGAGCAAAATATCATTTCTTCTTTTCAGGGAAAAGAGGACTCAGCGTCGTTCCGGTTAAAACACGTTTACATTAAGGGGTAGGGGCCCTCTTTATTTTTTTTTTCGCTAGGGCATACATAAACAAATGTTAAACGCTAGTCCTGGTGCATGCTTCATTTCACCTTGTTCATCATGCTTCCCACTTGTTTATTGCGCTTTAAAAAAAAAAAACACCAATTAATGAGTTCCTTGCCATAAGCATTGCTATCCAGTCTATTTTTTCTGCTAATTCCTCTCTCATGGAGCAGCTGATCTAGACTGTGAGATACATTGTGTTGCCGCGAATACAGTGTATTGATAAAAGTATTTTCCTCCGTTTATTATTATTATTTCGCAGATCATTCCCATCCAGCACGCGCTGTTCCACATTCCCGAGAGGAACAGCACATCGTTCCACGACCTCGTGTTTCTCGCCAACGTGCCTCCGCTGGGCGTCGCCACTTTCCTCGTCCAGCGTTTCCGCGGTAAGGCGGTCGTTTGAAGATCGTCCCAAAGGCGGTCGTCTGAGCGCGCCTCGGTGAAAGCATCACTCCGAGGAAGTAATTAATGCAGTCTCAAAGCTTGCTGCAAGCTGCAGCTGCTTAAAAAGTAAATAACGAAGAAATGCCACCTTTAGCGAGATAAAAAATTGCCGAGTGAGCACGCTGTGCTGTCACCATCACCAGCCTGACTAAGCCGACTGCAGGGCAAAGACCTCTTCCATGTCTCTCCAATAACCCTGTCCTTTGCCAGCTACGGCCACCGTGTCCCCGCAAACTTATTAATCTCATCCACGCACCTAACTTTCTGCCGCCCCTTACTACGCTCGCTTTTTCTTTTGGAATCCACTCTGTTAGCTTTAAGGAACGAACTCAAAACAGTGAAAGCTGTTCCTGTTTGCTGGCTGTCAGTTCCTTACGCCTAAAACAAAGTCTAAGATTAACATACTCTGAGGCAACCTGGGGGATCCCAACGACCTCAACTGGCACACGGTCACGTGCCTCGCACCGGTCACGTGATTACGCGCGACCGTGAATCTGTGGACTTCACCTGACCGGTCACGCGACCTGGTTTTGACGGACTACGCCACCGAATCCGCCACGGAATCACCCGTACAACAGCTTTCGCTGTAGGACATTCACGACGCGCAGCGCTTAAGCGAAGCCACTTTGATGCGTTTCAATCATAGATTCCGTTTGTCTCTTCCCTGTCCTCAGGAACCACGTTTTTGAGACAGCAGACGAAAGCAAGCGAACGGGAGCTCTCTGCCGGCACCGACTACGTGCTCAAGAACAAGGTGAGGGACGTCCTTTCTGTGAAGAATCAGCTAAGGTCGGACTACGTGTTAGTGCGGTGGCACAATAAGGCACATTTTTCGATTTCGGGCATAGGTAAGTACTTTGGTAGGTACGTATACGTCCATGAAGCCTACTTTGTGACCGGCGACCCACCTTCCCCTTGTGTTGCGGACAACCTGCCAGATGT
Organism: Amblyomma mixtum; assembly: GCF_055824585.1. NCBI lineage: Eukaryota > Metazoa > Arthropoda > Arachnida > Ixodida > Ixodidae > Amblyomma > Amblyomma mixtum. The sequence goes on along the minus strand of NW_028317726.1, from coordinate 217,499 downwards.
ACACTCCTGACATTCCTTTACCTAGGTATTGAGCCAAAGGCCTTGTGGTAAAGGCCTTTAGGGTGAACGACTTCATGGTAAATGTCTTCCGGGTAAAGATCTTCGAGTAGAGGGCCTTCAGGCCAAAGGCTTTATGATAAACGTGTTTAGGCCAAATGCCTTTAGCCCGTAAGGACTTTCAGTATCCATCGGAACTAGAGCTACTGCACGATATTCCGTGTTTCGCCATGCTAAACCATCTGCTATTTTTTAACGTGTAAGGTCCGCTAAAAAATGCCGCCACTGTCTGGAAGACGAAGTAACTAGCGTTAGCTGTTTGGTTTACTAGAATTGATATGAATGAGATTAAAGCATGTGGCAGGTGGTTGTTTCTGCAATGCTATTGTAGATGGCGCTACAAGTCTCAATGCGAGATGTGCTGTTTTCTAGTTGCTGGCACAGATGGCGCTGTGATCTCAGGGTGGTAGCAGACCCCACGAAATCTCGAAACGTGATGACTAAGAGCTCACGCTTTTAAACTGCGGCTCACAGGCTCTTACCCGGGGGGACCAGTGTGGGAGCTGCATTTTTTACCTTGCGGCCGTACACAAATGAACTGTAGGTCCTGTTTGACCCGTCGGGAATCCTGTATATTGCCTTCTATTTTCAGTTCTCTGTGTGAGTGTTGCCAAATAGAGTATGCAGCATGGTTGAGTAGTTTTACGCTGTTTTTCTCAGCCCTTTTTTTTCTTTTCTACAATTTTTTTTTCCGCCTTTATTATCTCCTTTCTGGGATAGCCAAACCCTGTGTCCCTTCGGTGACAGTCACCCGCTTGGTCTATCTCTTCGCCTCGTGGATGTGCTTCCTGTTTCGAAACAAAATAATAGACTCCTTATAACTTAAGTTCGTTCACTCCTTCTTTCCCTGGCACTGCCACCGGCGGCGACGCGCAGTGGTACAGCGTAGTGGTGGACTCTGGCACCTGCCTCCTGAAGAAGGTCGTGCTTCTGGGCAAGAACGTACACGTGGCCGTCGAGCAGGTGTTCGCCGCCTACGCCTCCGACCAGGGACACTTCCTGTTCGCGCCCAAGGAGTTCACCGCCGAGGAGTTCCGCGGCAACGCCACCTGCCGCCTCGTCACGGTAACGCTGGCTCGAACGTGGCTTCCGGGATTCGCGACGCCGCTCGGCTTTACTTGCACAAGTTTCACAAGATCTCGGAGGCCTCGATCCAAGTCACACTAACTCAAATGTGCTTATCGTCCGGTCAATCTAAATCAGGTTTAGACAAATGCATCCTGGTGTAGCCAGAGAACAGGGCGAATCCCGGATTATCTTCGGTAAGGCCAGACTTCAATATCATTGAATTACCAGGTTAATCAGGAACACCGGTACGTGTTCTCTGTTCTATCAACGAACTGTGTCATGTGCGAACAAAAAGAATGTCCGCACGCGAAAACCACCAGCCGCCTTGTCACTGGCAGCTAACTGCAGAAAATAATGACACTTTCCATAGTTCGCTACGTTGTTCTTAATTTAAGCTGAACCCTCTTTGTTAGCCTCCACGTTCCTGCCACATAGGTCAGTACCGGTAAGATACAGCTGTTGTATACTTTTCTCTAGAGGGGTATAGGTACCGCATTAAGAAAGAGAAAATCTCGTTCTTGTAAGTACTCACAATTTAGACTCGTGGTCCGCGAGTTGAACCATTCTTTAAATCATTGGACCTCCCTTCGCCGTTTCACGCTTGAAACGTCCGCCATACCATTTTGTTTTGGTTCTTAATTTATTCGCAGAGCACCATCGTGCAAGAGGTGCACCAGTGGTTCAATCCGTGGCTGAGTCAGGTGATTCGGCTGTACGTGAACCAGGACTACATCGAGTTCGACTGGATCGTCGGACCCGTTCCGACAGCGTGAGTATCTGCTTTTCCTTGTGTCCTGTGTTCCAACACAACACAAAGCACACACCAAGGAGCCAGCCTCGACAGTTATATCAAAGAATATAAAAGCCTAGGCGTAACTATCGATCTCGACGTGGCTGAACTGCGCCGCAAAAGAATTTCGGTAGAAAAGCGCAGGAGGGTGGCAGATGGCGCTGCGAACGAATGGAGCAACAACGCAAGCGAGGATAGATCTTAAAGGTGCACTGAAGAGGAATCTGAACTCGTTTTTTTGCCGCGGGAACTCGATCTACAGATTCCCAGCATTCTTAGAAACGTCGATTTATTGCCCTGTACGGCCGATTTCTCTAATTAAATCGGATTAACGTCCGGCTCCCGCCTTTCTTTTTTTTTAATTCCCCGCATACGGTGGGAGGTGTCGACCAACGCACGGAGTGCCTTTGAGGCAGTCGCGTGGCGACTTTGCTTTCGCTTTTATTTTGTTTCTTTTAGGTTTCCGTGAATAAATAGGTCTAGTCAGAAACTGCATAGCTGCAAATTAGGCCCACGGAATTAAAAAAATATACGCGTGGACTGTTTGCTTTCGCCGATCACTACGTATCACTCCGCCGATGGCAGAGCGGCAAGCCGCCACGGGACTGGGTGAGAGGTTGGTCGACTCCTCCCACCGTTTGCGGGGAATTCAAAAAAAAAAAAGGCGAGAGCGCGACGTTAATTTCATTTAAATCAGGGAAATCGGCCGCACAGGGCAATGATTCGAAGTTTCCAAGAATGCTCAGAACGTGTAGATCGAGTTCCAGGAATAAAAATACGAGTTCAGATTCCTTTTCAGTGCACCTTTAAGGTGCACATCGATAAGTTGCGTTATACGTACAGGGCGTGACACCGCTACACCTTATCTCTAAATTTTCGCATGCTATACAGGTACTGCGCACTGCATTGCTGAATACTTCAATGTATATTTTCAAAGTGTGTTTACAGAACGTGATCAGTGTGAACTTTCCAGTACAAGTAGCCCATCGGTAGATCATATTTTAATCAGTCGCGAAGGTGTCCTGGCATTGCTTCTAAATATAAATATTAAGAAGTCAGCTGGGCCCGATAACATTCCTAATGCTTTCTTGAGGCGATATTCTGAACAATTATATGAATTCATTTCTAATCTTCTTCAGTTATCCTTAAATTTAGGCGCAATACCATCAGTCTGGAGTAAAGCACGTGTTGTGCCGGTACACAAGAAAGGAGACCGCCAAACTGTTTCAAATTACCGTCCTATATCTATTACTAACACGTGTTGTAAGCTATTGGAACATATTGTCGCTGGTTTCATACAAGAATTTTTGAAATATTGTCACCGACAAACGGGTGAAGAAATAGCCCAGGTTCTAAGTAGACGAGGTGGGCGTGCCAGCCAGCAGGAAGCTCGAGCGAGGAAGACGACGTTCTTCGAGCACCTCGAGTGCCCAAGGCTTGGCAAATCCCAGCTGAAACAGTTCGGCCGCGGTACGGCGCCACTGAATGGTTCTTACGGTGGCATTGCTCCCCCTCTCTGAAGGGCACCGACTCGGTGCCGTAGCAGTGGGCAGCACGAAGAGAAGGGACGCTGCATGTGTCCGGCGGCAGCTGTAGACACGCCTGAAGCGCTAGCGGGCGTGGTACGGCTTCATCCGGGCGACATGGATGACTTCGGAGGTCGGCCGTCTAGAGGAACGAACTGTTCCTTGGGGAAGAACTTCGTAGTTCACATCACTGACTTTGCGGAGTACCTCGTAGGGGCCGAAATATCTGCGCAGAAGCTTTTCGGAGCGTCCACGCATGCGGATTGGGCTCCAAACCCAGACTTGTTCGCCCGGCTGGTAACTAACAGCTCTGTGGCGGAGGTTATAGCGGCGAGCGTCGTGGGTTTGCTGGTGCCGGATGCGCTGTCGAGCGAGTTGGCGGGCGGCCTCGGCGTGACGAACGAAGTGGTCAGCACCCACAACAGTTGAGGGAGTACTGCTCGGAAGCAACATTGCGTCCAGCATGGTGGTGGCTTCGCGACCATGCACTAAACGAAATGGAGTGAAGCGCGTCGTTTCTTGTAGAGCAGTATTATAGGCGAACGTTACGTAAGGAAGTATGGCGTCCCAGTTCCGGTGGTCGGCGTCAACATACATGGAGATCATGTCGGCGATCGTCTTGTTGAGCCGTTCGGTGAGTCCGTTCGTTTGAGGGTGGTAAGCGGTTGTTTTGCGGTGACAGGTGCCGCTAAGGCGCATAACCTCCTGCGTAAGGGCCGAGGTGAACGCCGTTCCCCTGTCGGTTACAACGATGTGCGGTGCACCGTGACGAAGCACAATGTTTTGAACGAAAAAGTTCGCAATTTCGTCAGCGGTACCACGAGGGAGAGCTTTAGTTTCACAGTACCGGGTGAGGTAGTCGGTGGCGACCACAATGTAGCGGTTACCCAGCGAGGACTGTGGAAATGGGCCGAGTAAGTCCATGCCAACTTGGTGGAAGGGGGCTTGTGGCGGATCAATAGGCTGCAGTAGTCCGGCTGGCTTCGTCGGTGGCGTCTTGCGACGTTGGCACTCGCGACAAGTTCTGACGTAACGCTGTACAACTGCAGCAACCCTGGGCCAGTAGTACTTCTGGCGTATCCGCGCCAAACTGCGGGAAAAACCCAGGTGACCAGAAGATGGGTCATCATGGCACGCCTGCAAGACTTCGTCGCGCAAGGCCGCGGGTACGACGAGCAGATAGACAGCTTCCGTCGGGTGGTAGTTTTTCTTATACAGAACGCCATCGCGCAAACAGAACGACGACAGTCCACGTGAGAAGATTCGCGGTGGAGACTCAGCGCTTCCTTCAAGATACTCAATGAGAGGCCGTAGTTCAATGTCGTCTCTTTGGTGTTGAGCGAGGACGGACGTGGAGCGCCGAGAAAAACAAAATCGGTGTCGGGATCAGTTCCGTTGTCCTCAACAGGAGCACGAGACAGACAGTCGGCATCACTGTGCTTCCTGCCGGACTTTAGACGATGGTGACGTCGAATTCTTGAAGGCGAAGGCTCCAGCGTGCAAGCCGCCCCGAGGGATCTTTGAGGTTCGCCAGCCAGCACAGCGAATGGTGATCACTGACGACTCTAAAAGGGCGGCCGTATAAGTACGGGCGAAATTTGGTCACTGCCCACACAATTGCCAGGCATTCCTTTTCAGTGGTGGAATAGTTCGCCTCCGAGCGTGACAAGGTGCGGCTTGCGTATGCGATTACGCGTTCGAGACCATCCTGCCACTGCACAAGGACCGCACCGAGGCCGATGTTGCTGGCGTCTGTGTGCAGTTCAGTGTCGGCTGACTCGTCAAAGTGGCCAAGGATGGGCGTACTTTGCAGACGAGTGCGGAGGTCTTCGAAGGCCTGTTGTTGCTCCTGGCCCCAGAAGAACGGTTCGGCATCTTTCGTGAGGCGGATGAGGGGCTCAGCAATCTGGGAGAAGTTTCGCACGAAACGCCGATAATAGGCGCAGAGGCCCAGAAAGCGGCGCACACTTCGCTTATCGGTTCGCATGGGAAAAGCAGCGACGGCGGCAGTCTTATCGGGATTAGGGCTTACTCCCTTAGCGCTCACGATGTGGCCCAGAAACTTCAACTCCTGGAAAGCGAAGTGACACTTTTCGGGCTTGAGGGAAAGACCTGCCGAACGAATTGCGGCGAACACGGCGCGCAGGCGCCTCAGGTGCTCTTCGAACGTAGCGGAGAAGATGACAACGTCATCCAGGTAGACGAGGCAAGACTGCCATTTTAGGTCGGCAAGCACGGTGTCCATCATCCGCTGGAAGGTGGCAGGAGCCGAGCACAGTCCGAAAGCGAGCACACGGAATTCGTACAGACCATCCGGTGTAATAAAGGCGGTCTTTTCCCGGTCGCGCTCATCCACCTCGATCTGCCAATAGCCACTACGTAAATCTAGTGACGAGAAATACGTGGCGTGGCGTAGCCGGTCCAGGGAGTCATCGATCCGCGGCAGAGGATAAACGTCCTTTTTGGTGACTTTGTTTAGACGCCTGTAATCAACACAGAACCGTAGGGTTCCATCCTTCTTCGCCACAAGAACAACAGGCGATGCCCACGGGCTCGTCGACGGCTGTATCACGTCGTCCTGAAGCATTTCTTGAACTTGTCGGCGAATAGCGTCACGTTCCTTCGAAGAGACCCGATAAGGCGGCTGGTACAACGGTCGCTGGTTTGCGTCAACAATAATGCGATGCTTTGTGAGCGGAGTCTGCCTAACTTTAGAGGTCGATGCAAAACAGTCGCGGAAAAATTCGATAATGCTCTCTAGGCATTGCTTCTGATGAGACGGGAGGTTCGGGTTCACGTCGGTCTTGATGGGAGTGATCGGTGCCTCCACTGATGCCGGGATTTCGGACAACGCGTGCTGTCCCGCGAATTCACAAAGTTCTTCGAAATACGCAATAGCTGTTTTGCCAGGCAAACACTGAGGTTCAGAATCAAAATTGGTCACCAGAAGTTCGGTTCGCCCACTGTTCAATTCAATAATGCCGCGAGCTACACAGACTTGCCGACCAAGGAGCAGCGAGATGTTGGTTTCAGCGATGCCACGAGTGCTGGGGCTGTTATCGCGCTCTACGCTGACAAACATGCTGGCTCTTGACGGGATTAGTACCTGGTCGTCACAGACGCATAGCTTAGCCCTGCGTGGCTCGGTATCGTCGCCGACAGGGCCTTGGGTGGAAAACGACACGATTAGCTCCTGCAGGTTGATAACGGCACCGTACTCCTGAAGAAAATCCAAACCGAGTATGATGTCCTTGGAGCACTCGGGTAACACAGCAAAGCAACCAGGTAAAGTAACTCCGCGGATCTGGATTCGTGAAGTGCAGACACCGAGCGGAGTTACGACGTGGCCACCAGCTGTCCGGATCTGCGGCCCAGACCAAGGGGTCAGAACCTTCCTCAGGGCCGTGGCTAACCGACTGCTCATTACAGAAAAATCGGCGCCGGTATCCACTAGGGCGGTAACGTCGTGGTTGTCGGCGGATACCGGAATTTCGGCGGAAACCAGTCGGTCGCAGCGCGTCGTTGAAGTCGTCGGGGCAGGTCGTCGTTGGTCGGAGCGTCGCGGCGAATCGTCGGATGGAGGCTCTTGACACGGTTCAATAGCGGCGGCCCTACCCCCGGAGGACGCCGTCTTGAGTTTTCCCGACGTGGGGACGCACCTCTGAACTGGCCAGAGGACGACGGGCGGCCGGGCGAAGAGAGCCGCCTTGGGGATGGCGATCGGGACTGACGCCGCTGCGGGGTCGAGGCACGTTATCAGCCAGGTACAGCTCGATATCCCGTGGTCTTTCACCGTAGCGCGGTCGAGGTGCGTCAGGTGAAAACCCTCTTAAACCCATTCTCCGGTAGGGGCAGTGACGGAGGATGTGGCCGGGCTCCCCGCAGTGGTAACAGAGCGGCCGATTGTTTGGCGTTCGCCACACGTGGGCTTTGCTCATGGGAGGCCTGTACTCCTGCGGCACAGATGGTACTGCTGCGCTCGGGGTACTGCAGAGATGGCACTGGCATGGGAACGACGGGGCAAAAGGTTTGCCTCGCTGGCCCAGGACTTCGTAGTGCCTCGCTGTACGTCATAACAGAGGGCGCCGGGTGTGGAGCTGGGGGCGGCTGGACAGCTCGTCGGATTTCGTCACGGACCACGTCGGTTACGGCAGCGACATTGACCTGTGGAGCTTCAAAACGAAGTTTCGCCAATTCCTCACGCACAACGCTCCTTACAAGCTCCCGAAGCTCCTCGGCGGGCAGCGACGTAGGCGTGTACTGGGAAGCGGCTGCTACAGTAGCTTCACGTCCGTAGTGCGTGCCCCGTTCCTGCAGAGAGCGCTCGATACTCGTTGCCTCCCTTGTGAAGTCGGCCACTGTTCTTGGCGGGTCACGGACCAGTCCGGCAAATAGCTGTTCTTTTACGCCGCGCATTAAGTGGCGCACCTTCTTCGCCTCTGGCATAGCAGGGTCGGCCCGATTGAACAGACGCGTCATGTCCTCGACGAACATCGCGACGCTCTCGTTGGACTGCTGGGACCTCGAGTGCAGAGCGATTTCAGCCTTTTCTTTTCTTTCGTTGGTGGTAAACGTTGCTAGGAGTTCTCGACGAAACACTTCCCAGGTGGTAAAGGCGGCTTCGTGATTTTCAAACCATGTTTTGGCTGAGTCCTGCAGCGCAAAGTAGACATTGCGCAATTTGCGCTCGCCGTCCCATTCGTTGAAGCCCGCCACTCGGTCAAAGCTGGCCAACCAGTCTTCTACGTCCTCGAACCTGTCCCCGTGGAACGGCGGCGGCGACCGAGGTGCGTGAAGGACGAATGGCGGGGCATTCCCGGAATGCTGAGTCGTCTGGCTAGCCACGGTTGACGTCATTGCTCTTACCGCCCTTACCGGCGCTGTCAGTTGGCTGAACTCCGGTTGTAGGCCTCGCAGACGGCGGCTCGCTTTGTGGACAGGTGTTGTGTCCACGCGTGGAGAACAGGTGTCGAGAGTGTCGTCGCAATCCGAGTACATGGGACGTTACCCCGCACCTCCACCAAATATGTCACCGACAAACGGGTGAAGAAATAGCCCAGGTTCTAAGTAGACGAGGTGGGCGTGCCAGCCAGCAGGAAGCTCGAGCGAGGAAGACGACGTTCTTCGAGCACCTCGAGTGCCCAAGGCTTGGCAAATCCCAGCTGAAACAGTTCGGCCGCGGTACGGCGCCACTGAATGGTTCTTACGGTGGCAATATCATAGCATGCTATCACCTTTTCAGCATGGTTTCAGGAAAGGACTCTCCACTGTAACTCAACTTGTAACAACCGTACATGAGCTATCCCGCATAATTGATTTATCTAGACAAATAGATGTGCTCTTTCTGGACTTCAGCAAAGCTCTCAATAAAGTTCCCCATGCAAAGCTATTACATAAATTAGATAAAATTGGACTCCCATTTGGGATCATACAGTGGATATGTGCTTATCTCAAAAACAGAGAACAGTTTGTTGATATTAGAAATTGTACTTCCAGTGCTCGTAAGGTTACCTCAGGAGTCCCTCAGGGCAGTGTGCTAGGACCATTGTTATTTTTAATTTATGTTAACGACTTGATTGATGTTATTCCTGGTGATGTGTCCATTCTGTTATACGCGGATGATTGTGTTATCTTCAAGGAAATTGTGTCCCGTGATTATCATTATGTGTTGCAAAGATGCCTTGCAGAAATTACTGTTCCAATTGGGGAATGGAGCTCAATGCGGAAAAAACTGTACTTTTACGCGTAATAAGAAAAAAATCTACTAGCATTTTTCCGTACCAACTTGGAAATAGAACTGTCCTCGAAGTAGACAAATACAAATACCTTGGCGTTACCCTTAACAATAAGCTTACATGGTCAACTCATATCTCGGATGTTTGCTCAGCTGCGCTAAAAAAATTGTAGTTCATAAAGAGAAAGCTTAAAAACGCGCCTGTAAGGATTAAAATGTTAGCCTACAATGCAACAGTGAGATCGAAGTTAGAATATGCTTCCAAACTCTGGGACCCGCATACCATGAAAGACACAAAAGAACTTGAGCGAGTACAGAGCAAAGCAGTGAGATTTATATACGGGAAATATGCCAGGAAGGATTCGTCGTCCTCAATAATGTTACAAAATAGAATACAGACACTTGAAATACGCAGAAAAATTAATCGTCTTGTACTACTACATAACACTCTTTCTGGAAAAAATAATATGACGCTACCAGCTTCCGTATGTCGGCCTTCTACGAGGAGAACACGACACAGTCATGAGTATTTGCTTGCACCGATCTTCGCGAAAACAAACGCTTACAAGTACAGTTTTTTCCCTCGAACGGTGAACGATTGGAATTCACTTCCCATTAGTGTATTTCAGTCTAACGATTTCATGGCTGCATTGCAAAATCATTTTTGTGGAAGTTAGCGATCTTGACGTTCTCATTCGTGCTCCTTTTTGTGCATTATGTTCATTTCATGTTGCATTGTATACGCTTTTCTGTGCTTTCTTGTTTGTGATATGCCCCTCCTGCTTGGGCCAAAGTATTGGCCTGCAGTATTACGAAATAAATAAAAAAAAATGGCTGAGGCTTAACTTGGTTAAGCCTGGAGAATGCGAAGCATCATCGTGTCGCGTAATTTGGAGGCGCACAACCACAGCGACGGCGCGAGGTGGGCACCCGTTTCTCCACTGTCGTGACGTCATGTATCACGTGATTTGGAGGCGCACAACCACAGCGACGGCGCGAGGTGGCCAACCGTTTCTCTACTGTCGTGACGTCATCGTGTCACATGGTGTGACGTCATGTATCACGTGATTTGCAGGCGCATAACCACGGTGAAGGGCTGAAGTGGTAGCTAAAGTAGTATGCTTCGCATAAAAATACTCAGAAAGCGTAACTGTGTTAGTACACACCTCGAGAGCCTGCCGTGTCGATGGATGCTGCAAGTAGCCCTCCGAGTACCCATCGACTGACATTGTTGCGTCCTCGATTAAAATTTATTTCTTCTCAGATTTAGTTTTGTGCCTTCAAGAAGTGTTCTTCCTCACTTATCAGAACGGTGCGCATTTTGTGATTGGCGTATAGACGGCGCCTCTTCACCCAGTCGCAGTAACGTTCGTTAAGTAATGGTACACTTCCGTGACTGCAACACTGCGCCCTTTATCTGCATGTGCTTTGCTTATTTTACGTCCGCAGTAAAATCAAAGCTCGAGAACTGCGCTTCTAGCACGCCATAGAATAAGTACGCGGTTATCTCATGCACTTTCTCCCGCAGGAATATGACTGATTGTAGGAGAGCTCACTGCAGATATGTGCTGAATGCGCCGTGTCCCAGACAGCGCAGAGACGTCCTCAGTATGACCTGAGGATGTCCGCATTATGATGTTCAGACGTTCTCAGGTTGTCTCTAACTGGCCCTCAAGCAATCCAAATGGGATCCATTTGTCCGTTCATTGCGCATACTCGGGATGTCTTGAGGATCATGTTCGGGGACGTTTTCAATACTTCTTCAGGATTTGTATCAGGAGCTTTTATTTTTAATGGGATTGCCGTATTCAAAGCTAATGTAAGAGAAGCTAACCAGAATAAGAAAAATGAATCGACACAAATGAATAGGCACAAATGGAATGCACTAAAAAGGTGCTCATAATCTCCTGTTCGGGACGAGGACGTTCAGATCATTTGAGGACGTCCTCAAGTAGCTTGGTGTTGTCTGCAATGGCTCAAAAATATACCAATAACAATTCAGCTGTTTATCAACACACTGGGTTGTATTTTTCTGTCTTCTGACAAACCATTACGCTCTGTCGACCAAAATGAACGTTCAGTTTTTTGTTTGAAACCATATCCATGTTTTCTTTTTTTTTTCGATCTGATTCTGCAGACCCCCGTCGCTGCCAGGCTACGACGTGGTGACGCGCTTTAGGTCCAACCTGACAAACAACGGCGTGTTCTACACGGATTCTAACGGCAAGCAGACGGTGCCACGAGCGTGAGTATGGACTCTTATCATGGCGGGAGAGAAGTAGAAAAGCATGCACCTATCGGTTTCTCGCGCCGTTAAAGGCATGTACTTTATGAGGCTTATCTTCGTCAGCCATATCTTTGTTAAAGGCCGATCTCTTCATTAAAGGGACACTGAAATTATTTCGGTGGACATATTATTGTGCAACAGATCTGTAGAGGTGGTCTTTGCGGGTACTCACGTCAAATTTGAAAGCTCTGGGAAGGCCCTATAATTTATTAACAATTTTTAAAAAGCGCTGCTCGCAATAGCTCGCAACCGATTCGGCCGACACCTGACCGCCAGGTCCCCTACCCCGGTGACTTCATGCGCAGTCTGGCCAAGCCTTGAACGCGAACAGCAATTTCTAAACATTATTTCTAAATTATAGGATCTATGGCGAGGTTTGAAATTGGACTGAAATACCCGCAAAGGCCACCACTTAAAATCTGTTGCACTAGAATATCGCCATCAAATTTATTTTAGGGTTCCGTTAATAACGTTGCGCTCTGCCATCATTGAGCGCAGTCCGCACACATTCGTAGTAAAGCAGCCTGGACGCAGCGTTATAGAAAGGCGATCAATGTTTAACGGTCATTCATAGCCGTGGGATGTTTTATAGAGCACAGCTGGTCCGCCTCTATGTCCGTTGCGGCCACCAAACTTCACTCCACTTTGCGATTTTTTAAATATGCAGCTTCAATCGAAAGTATGCAGGTCACTCTACGTGAGACAGGAACAGTAACAGAGCGTGGCGATCCAGTTGCATTCTTAGCATCCAGACGCTTTGGATAGTCGGAGAAGATTGCTCGCCATGTTTCACGTCGTGTTAAGGCGGAAACTTGGGCTAGGCGTTATGAATTGAAGTAGGGGCGTGCCACGACAGCCAGAGAAGAATACCGCTTAAAGCAGACAGGTCGGCCAGATGGTTGATTGGAAACCGGGCAGGAATGTCATTAGTGCTAAAGGACAAGTGTCAAAGCACAGCAGATGAACATATAAACGCTGGACATAGGAATATCACGTGGACGCCAATATTCGTTTCGCCGTAAGCCACGGAAGCTTCATTCCAAGACCCCAGCAACGGCTCCGATTACGCACAAAGCGACTAGCGTACTTTCACAAGAAACTGCACGTACTGCGCGTTTCAAAATTTCACAGGCCAATCCGCGCGAGATCGGAACAGTGAGCCTATTCAGAAAGTGTTCGCTAATGGACCCATCTATGTGGACGTGTCTTAAACTTGGGCGTGTTCTCTTGCTCCAGGTAAATGTCAAACACCACCGCTGACGTCTGGGATCACGCTATAGCTTACTCCTGTGATCAAAGAGCACTGGTGCACAATGACGTCACGGCCGCGAGTGTTTGTCCTTAAACGAGCACAGCCATGTCTGGTTATGGCATAGAGTTTCTTACTATTACCTAGAGGGAAAGCTGGCGGCGCTGCACCTCAGCCACCATGGACGCTCAAAGCATCATGGGGCGGTGAGCTACTTGTTGCGGAACAGTCGCAATTTTTTGGGAGCATGGAGTGGCATTACTAAGATTATTCATTCCGAAAACGCTGTTCGTGTGTCCGCAGACGACTTTCGCGCGAACGCAGTGTGCAAAAGCCATAGTAGCGAAACCACAACAGCACACGACGCCAATAAAAGGTTTCTTTTTTCGAAATGCCATTAAAAAACCTCTTAAAGTATCTAAGCAACAACATTTTAAAATATATTTACTTTTAAAAGTGCCCTGTTAATTACGAAATATTAGTTTTTGTAGTGTTCATTACTTGGCCAATAGGAGGAGAGCTAGCCATCTCTTATTTTGGGCAAACTTTGCACTTGAATGCTTCTCTGCTCGTTTGTTGCAATTTACAGACAGGATATTGAATGTTAGGACATTCTTGATTATCGATCAGCGTTTATTTCTGCATTATTTTTTGGCATAAAGTTCAAGTTCTGCAGTCAGTAACTCACCGCCCCATTATGCTTTGAGCGCCCATGGTGGCTGAAGTGGTCTCGAGGGATCCCGATGCAAACTACCATAGACGGGTTGCCAGCTTTCCCTCTAGGTAATAGTAAGAAACTCTATGGGTTATGGTTCTTCGCCATGTGCGCATGCGTGTCCCGCGTGACGCAGGGCCAATGCGACGCGCCCGTGGGACGTAAGCGAGAAGAACCGACGCGAGCGCCGCCTGGTGCAGTCCAACTACTACCCGGTCGTGTCCTGGATCTACCTGCGCGACCGAAAGCAGGGTCTGCAGATGAGCGTGCTTCCTGACCGGCCGCAGGGGGGCACTGGCTACCAGCCGGGAACCATAGAGCTTATGGTAAAGACCAGTGTCGTCAACAGTCTATTTGAAATCATACACTGCAGGACGACGACCTCCCCCACAGCCTCCAGCCATTCCGGTCCCTGGGCCAAACGTGTCCCGTGCGCTGTGCGATGTCAGTGCACTATGTAGAACCCTGGGCTATTTAAAGCGCACTGAAATTGAAGCTGGTATTAACAAACCCCAGTTGACACCGATACTGACGTGAATTTCCGTCTGAAAGGTATTCATGTACGAGAAAAGAAATAAGTGCCCAGAGCTGGATTCGAACCCAAGCCGGCGCGAACCAAGCAGCTTACTCGACTAACACCTCACCACCCGTCAATGCATATTTTTATTTCATATCTCATATTTATTTTGCACGTTTACGTACAGTATAAAAGTGCATAAGCGCGAAGAGTCAGTGGCGGCGATTGCTTCCACGTGCGAGACAGCCGAAGAAAACTACGACGAGGCAATGCGAATCGATCAATAATAAATAACTAAACAATGAGAACATTTAAAGGAGTGCAATAAAGGAGTAATTACTCATTGACATCCACCCGAGCGCAGCCATACGGCTACAAAGGAAAGCTTTGGACCAGGAAGCTTTGGACCCCGTACCAGAACGACCCCGGACCAGGACGCCGCTTCACAAATATCCTCCAGCAAGAATTTCTTTAATACGTTTTTGGGGAAGCTGAGTTATCTGTAGTTAAATTTTGAATTTCCGCGTTTTCGCGCATTTCTCTCTCTCCTCTCCTTACTTTTGCACACTGAAATGTCGGCGCTCCTCGGCAGGCCCCACCCACTCCTCCTCTCCGCCGGTTGCCGATGCGCTGGCGTTCCGCGAGGGGTGGAGCTTCCGGCCGCGGCCGTCGTAGCTGCATGACGTCAGAAAGAGTTGGCGCGGCGAACCAATGATAGCCCTCCGCTGCTGACGTAATGAGCGCAGCATGACGCGTTGCGCGCGGTTGGCACCGATGGTCACCCCGAGGCGTGGAAGCGCGAATTTAAAAAAAAATGTTCGAGACCACTGCGGCACCCGCATTGCAGAAATGCGTAAGCATTGGCGATACCCTATCGATAGCACAATTAAATGCCTCACTTAATCAAGTTCCATCAATTGCCCATCTCAGTTTTCAAACTTCGCGTCACGCTTCGTTTTCGAATTTGGCGCCCCGCGTTGGCTTCGCCCACACTTCCGGTCACGTGGTGCCACACTTCCGGCGGTTTCAAATTTGGCGCCACTTTTGCTCCGGCTCCGCCCACTTTCTGGACATTTTTGGCTCTAATTAATTAACTAATCAACGCACCTCAACCCCCCCCGAGTTCCCGTACGAGATTTTTTGATGCTCTTTCCGATGGTACCATTCTTTTCCGTATAAACCCATCATTCGGGCGTAATAGTGCGGACAGGCTCGTGATGACACGAAACCGCAAACATAGCAATACAATGCATACGCATCAAAATATATTGTAAATGATCGGTTCGCTTTTGAGGTCTTGTCCGCGGCACGAATGCTAGGCGGCCTACGCTCTACGTAATGCAAGCGTATTGTAGCCAACCTCAAACACCCTCTTCAGAGACCCTTTAACGCTGTTAACGTTTTCTCTCCCTTTGGCGCTCAGATCCACCGCCGGCACACGGGCTCCGACGGCAAGGGCGGCAGCACGCAGCCCCTCAACGATCTGGGCGTGGACCGCAAGGGTCTGGTGGTGCGCGGTCGCCACCTGCTGCACGTGGGACAGCTGGCCGACTCCGCCTGGCGCGTCAGACAGCTGGCAAACGTCATGACGCCCGTGCTCGGGTTCTCCGATGGCACCTCGCCGCAGACGCGCGCCGTGGAGACGCGACCCGTGAGTATCATCGATCTCTCTTCCCCAGATTAGCAGCTCTGATCGTACCATACCCGCCGCACTGGCTCAATGGTTAGGCCTCTCTGTTACTGAGCCGGAGGACCCGGGCTCAGACCCGAGTGTCCCAAACTCCCCAGTTTCAAATAAAGTTTTCACCACCACCACCGCGGTGGCTTTGTTTCGGTAGAGGCGAAGCGCTAAGGCCCCCGTGTGCTGCCAGTGCGATGTCAATGCATGTTAAGGATACACATAGCCAGGTGGTTAAAATCATTCCGGAGCCCTCCACTACGGCATCTCTTTCTCCCTTTCTTTTCTCGCTCCCTCTTAACCCTTTACTTACAGCGCGATTCGGGTGTCCGCTAAGATTTGAGGCAATTACTGCGCCATTTCCTTTCCTCGAAAACCAATTTTCAGTTTCAATTTTCAAGGTTCATAGTTGTCCGGCGAGAGTCAAACCGCTTCTGCGCCTTTACTTTCCTCATAATCAATAGGCACCTTCAGCATACCGTGTCATCGTTACCGGAGTAACAGGAGCCCGCCTACTGCCGGTGAGCACGCGCTGATTGGTCCCGATGTTGCAGGCGCGCCCGCAGCTGCCGGGTACCTGGCGCCATCTGGCGCCGTCAAGGCGATTCGCCCATGCGCATTGGCTGCTTGTGGTCTCCCAGTACTCCCGTACCAGTGACAGCAGACACCTTTAGCATACCGTGTACCATGCTACCGGTACCGGAGTACCGGGAGCCTGCGCGCAGCCAATGCGCATGCGCAAATCGCCTTGACGGCGCCAGATGGCGCCACATACCCGAAAGCGTTGATCGCGCCTGCAGCGTCGACCAATCAGCGCGTACTCACCGCCGGTGGGCGGGCTCCCGGTACTCCGGTAACGGTAGCGGTAAACGGTACGCTGTATGCTAAAGGTGTCTATTAACACGGTACACGGCATGCTAAAGGTGTCTAATATATTCGTTCTTTCACCGGCGGTCGCAGTTCCGCGGCCTGGGAGCGGCCCTCCCTCGGGGCTTGCAGTTGCTGACGCTGCAGCAACACGAGCCCAAGAAGGTGCTCTTCCGCCTCGAGTACATGCAGCCGGCGATCGTGGCCAGGGAGATGCAGATCAGCGACATTTCTGTGCCCTTGCACGTGAGTGGGCCACGTGCACGTATCAAGCTCCCATGCTCACCCTATGTTGCATACAGCGGCTCAGTACATCCAGAGAGAGAGAAAAAAATTGCGAGGACACTTTGGCAACTAAAGCGTTGAGAGGCGAAAGCCGAGGGCACTATGCAGTGACGACTTCCGGTGGATGTGACGTCACATCGTTTCCGTGGCTATATCGATACGAAAATTATACATCTTTCGGAGATATTAAGTGTTAATTGCGCTTAATTACACATGTCTCCATCTAATTTGACACAAATGCGACGTTTTTTCGACCATTCTGTGACGATTTTGACTATGCCGTGACGACTTCCGGTGGATGTGACGTCACACCGTTCCCGCGGCTATACCGACGACCGCGCTATTTCGACGCAATTTGGCATGTCTGCCTATAATTAAGTAATTACTCTACAGTCATCAAACGTGGCTTCTAGGTTCATTTCTTGATCCTCTATCTGTAGCAACCTTTAGTTTTCTATCTTTTAGTTCCCGAATTAAACGCGTGTGACACGCTTTGTTAACGGACGACAGTATGAGCCATTAACTTTCGCCTTAATACTACCGTTGCTGTTTGTCCTTTTACTATTTGCGATGCAATGGAGAGACTCCACCAACACCTCTGTGGCTCACTCGTGTGACTCCTAGATGCCGGTGACGTCAAGTGCCCGGTCACGTGCAGTAACTTCATGGTAACGTAATGTCACATGACGATGGCGTCAAGCTTTCATGAACACGAGGTGGTCACATGAGCGTGACGTCATCACCACTACTCCAAGCTCTCCTCTTCCTCGCGGACGGGACGAAGGAAATTTGCAGTAGCAATAGTATTGATGGTGGTGAAAAAAATAATACAAAAAATGAAGGCAAAAGATGGGTGTCGGCCGCGTGGAACCTGCCGCATATTCTTTGCTTACCTGATCAGCAGCCGGCGGAAAATAAAAGGCTTAGGGTGGAAGACACGGAGGTGAATCAAAGATAGGAGGTATGCTAAGAAAGGATAGCAGAGGGAGTTGTATTCACAAATATTATATACAATTATTGCATGCGTGCACAAAATGATAAAAAGAAAAAATAGGGCTACTGGGTAATGAAAGAGGAAGTGTTCCAAGTTAGTTATAGGGTGACAGGAACTTCGGATTGGAGAAGTCAGACCATCCAATGTGCTTATAAAATATGGTAAGAATCGGCAAGGGTGAATTAAATTTGAAACATGGGAGTAAAAACTCATTTGCATCCAGCCAAGTTTATAGAGAGATAAAGAGGAAGAGGAAAAACAAGGGATGTCAACCACAAGGGTGGTCTGGTTGGCTACCCTGCATTAGGAAAGAGGGACGAAGTGATTGAGAAGGCAAAGGGAGAAGGGGCACAGTCACAACTGGTCCAAGTCGATCTCAGGAAGCAAAACAGTGCCGACTACAAATGAAAGCTA
The DNA here is from genome assembly GCF_055824585.1 of Amblyomma mixtum. Taxonomy (NCBI): domain Eukaryota; kingdom Metazoa; phylum Arthropoda; class Arachnida; order Ixodida; family Ixodidae; genus Amblyomma; species Amblyomma mixtum. The sequence continues at coordinate 199,318 of NW_028317726.1, read as the reverse complement.
ACCTTTGTAAGCTGACTTGTACCGGTGTGTTGGTGGTACTCACTATAGGGATGCGAATCTGAGCGACGCTGACTTGACAGTGGGGTTAAAGGACCGCCTGAGAGGAGCTGCGGTACTCTTGAACAGTTGCTGCGTCGATGTATTGGTGAGGATTGACAATGCTCGCAACCGTACTCGCAGGCGCTGATGTCCACCTATCAAACGACCAACGTGCGCGAGGTGACGCTGACGGCGAGCCAGTGGCTAGACGAGCAGCCCGAACAGTTCGAGTGGAACGTGACCGTGGCCAGTGGCCGCAGCGGAGGGCTCTACTCGGGATACGCGCGCCGACGATCGGGAGACGCTTTCGACCAGCAGGGCATCATACGTGCGCACATGGCTGTTGGAGAGATGCGCACATTCATTGCCGACCTGGTGCTCACCCCACGGTGAACCACCGCACGACCCCGCAAGTGGTGCGCTTCAACTGCAGGAACACGCAGAGCACAGCTGTGCACCTTGTATTATTAAAGGAAGGCTATACATTACTCGTGTCAGATATTTTCTATGTTCCACACGAAACTCACAGGACTGCTACCAACTGTGCAACGCGAGATTCAGCGACATCTGTTTGCCGTGGTGGTGAATATAACATTGATTATTCATTTTCTTTCCTTTTCATCTTTCTCTCACTCGCAACAACAACAACAACATTCATGTTCCTCGCTGCCGGAGTACGTATGTCGTCCTCATGGATGGCGTTACTAGTAGCGTCACTGTGTTCGGACCACTGAGCGTGGCGCGTTGAAGTGACGTCATGCGTGATATCACTGCATCCTGGCCAATCAGCGTAACGCGGAGTTATACGCCGATGCCGTACAACCAGGAAACATGGCGTTAACAGCTATCGCTGCAGAACAGCAACTGAAACGGGCCAAGGCCTAATTGAAAGTACTTAGAAACAATCGAATTCCATTTGGTTCCGAATGTGTTTCCAAACGGTCTTTTTAAACTGGGTATGCCTAATAGTACGTCAATGAAAATACGCTCGGCTACTGACCCGAAAGACGCGGGTTCGATCCCGGCCGCGGCGATCGAATTTCGATGCAGGCGAAATTCTATAGAAGCCCGTGTACTGTGCGATGTCAGTGCACGTTAAAGTACCCCAGGTGGTCGAAATTTCCGGAGCCCTTGACTACGGCGTCCGTCATTGCCTAAGTCGCTTTGGGGTGTTTAACCCCCATGAACCAAAATGTACCTCACAACTTCCTACGAACATCCTTATCTCGAACCTCCACCCGACACAGTGGTCGAAACGTACGTCATTGCAGGTCAAGCTTTCGGTCGAAACGCGAAGCAGTACTTTCGTACTTTCACATGCAGACAGGCTGTCACCGCACTCCGCGTTTCAAAAAAGTCGGCGGCTTCTTCTCGCGAGACAGATTCCGTTCGCCGGATAGTTGGTCAAAAAATAAGACAGAACGGCAATGGAGTGCTAAGTTGCACTGGTTTTGAACAAGCATTAACCGACCGAAGGAAGGGGCTTGGGCATAAAACTCGAGGAGGAAAGGCGCAATGCTAGTTATTATTTATTTATTTATTTATTTATTTATTTATTTATTTATTCAAATACCCTAAGGGCCCTTGGGGGCATTACAATGGGGGGAGGAGGGGCATAAAGCAGAACACGAATTTCCCACATGCACCAAAAAACCTCTGCAGGTAGTTAATGCAGCACTCAAGTACAGCTGAAAAGAAATGATTACAAAGAAATATTCTTTAAAATGTGCAATAAACAAGCAAAAAACAGTGTGCTCATTCACGAGCACTGCACGTTCCAAGCAGCTTGCTTTATTCCCGGTGAGTTTTGGTGCAATATTAAATACTTAAGTGGAGACTGAGGGGAAATTAAAGTAGGCCTGCGCCGATTTATTAGCCCATTCTAATGACAAACACGCTACATTTGCTGAAAGCGGAGCTTTTTCAAGCTAAAAAGGTCAAAATATGAAATACAGGTGTCGCCACCACCGGCCCTTTTCGCAAGCAAACTGCGGTGCGGCTAGGCTTTTGGCACGAATCCCTGAGGGCAGGCTACACAGCCATTCACTTCCTAAGGTGATCACGGAGTCCGTTTCGGTACACACGTCACGAGTTTGAATCGAGCACCAGCTGCCGTACCAGAACTGCAATTTTCTTGCAGTCATATTCGTCTTCTGCTGCCAGACAATTTTCAGCATACTTAGGAAGAGGCATAATGCCGATTTTTACTGAGAACAAAAATCGGGTGCTGTTCTCCACGGTTCACCGTAGACTCGTCTGTGATGTGTTATCGCTTTAGGACGTCCATTTACCTTCCAGATGTGCTTTTAACCTAACTCCATACCACACCCACGTTTGATGTGCTACACAGCGCGAGAGAAAACGATCGAATGACGAGAAAGACAAATATATGCTGCAGCGCGTGCCTTTTTCGATGTGCACAGCGCGAGAACAATTCCGAACAAGAAAGAGGAACGGAGGACAAGAGCTGCTAGAAGTCAACTGCACCAAGCATCTCGAATAAAAACCATTCAAGCATAATTTGATGCAATGCGGAACAGTACTTGATACACTCCGATGGAAAAACAGTACCATACCTTTTGGGGGCACTGATGTGAACCAGCAGAACACCGTCGGCACCTCACCAGATAGTAGCCTCGCCTTCGCTCCGGTTTGGTCGAAACATAACTCGGTAAAGTGGTCACTGCAAAGTCGGCTGTCTGGTCAAGGTTTCCATCTGTTCTTTCTTAAATGTACCACCCACTGATTGCACAACTTGAGCTTAGAGCGCGGAAACGTGCATCACATTAAAGAGCAGAGCTGGCGACGCTAGAGCAACGGAACGACACAGAGCTGAGCAGACTGTAGCGACGTCTTGTCGTCTGCTAGTGTCGCCCCATTGCAATGCAAGCGACCCTTATTTTTTAAACCTCTTTCCCGAAGACTTTGCTGGTCTTCTCATGCAGTTGACAGTGCAAGAGGTTGGCATTCTCGTGTGAATAGATGAGAACAGCAAAAGAAGAAATGCCAAGGGGAAAACAAAAACTGAAACTGAAAAACCGTAAAAACCGTATTTTTATTCAGCCCCCTAGTGGATATCAATGAACTCAACTTCTAGAATAAAAATTAAAAACAAATAAAATACGATTTTAAATCATATTGATTTATATTTTTGTATTATACATTTATAAGTATTATAGTTGAGAATTTCTAGTTGATATAAAACTAAACTGTCTGACGTCACGAACGGCGTCTGTAAGCGCCCTTCTGGGGCATGGTTTTCCAGAAAAAGCAATGCGTCCTTGGTCAAAAAATGGATCGACGCTGGTGGTAGCGATTCGCCTTGGTTTCCATGTAAACATTGCGGCACCGTTTTCCTTCTACTGCCAAATGTCGCGTAGAATGCTCATCCGCGAAAAGTTGACAGCTGATCACCTAATCAGCGGCTGGCGCCTGCGCATTTAGTTTTCTTGTCGAGACTATCAGTTCTGTCGTGGGTTTTCTCAGGACCGTGGGAGTCAAAAGCTGGAAACCGCGGTGAGTGTGTCGATGCAATCGATCCTTCCACGGTCGCGAAACGTAAACAAAAGGCCCGTGCGTGCTTCGTGATACGCGCATGGGACTGGCATAGTGTAAACAGTGGTCGCGTAGGGAGGCCGTGGAAATGTCTCGACGCTTTCGATGTTTTTTCAAAACAGGCAAGCCTGCAGCCGTCATGAAGGTGGAACTAGGAAGTCCCGCGGACATACACTTTGCCGTAACCAGCCACAACATCGAAGCAATCGTCAGGCACGTCTCGTCGGGAGGTGATGTCAATGCCAAACTTCAAGGAGCGACGCCCCTCGGCGCTGCTCTGTGCAGGTTGGTTTGGTTTAGGTTTGACATAAACTGCATGCTAATTGGTTTTTGGGCGTCGCGATTAAGCTCGCGACTGTTTGCGCACCGGCCGATGGGTGGAGGTTGTAATTGTGTGCCTAAACTTTTTCGGGTACAGATTCCATGTTGGTTGTTGGCTGTTTCATGTTGATGCGCGAACAGCGCGATTCTAAGTCTTGACTCTCAAAGACTCATGCTGTGTCTCCACTAATAATTATTTCTGTGGGACATTATACTTGCGTAGTTGTTGTGAGCCCGTATCTAGTTTTAACATGCATCGATTAAGTGGCTTCTCCGTTCTTCTTGTGGTTATCAAGTTTCTGGACGCAGTGAAATTTCGCTGTTGTATTTTTTTTTTTTTTTTACACCGACATACAGGAAAGCATGGGACACTGCACGCATTCTGCTGTCTCTTGGAGCCGACGTGAATCAGTTCAGCCGAGACAGCGTTGGCCGCGAAGAGCCGCCGCTGTGCATTGTTTGCCGTCTCGGAAACCTCGACATAGCGAAAATGCTCCTTCGCAATCCAGGTAATTGCTAGTTATTCAATTCGATAATTAGGCTAGAAGGTTTGCCATCGTGGAAGACCGGAATGTCAGCTCTTCCACTGATGCCTCTGTCCTATGTCGTCCGGTCACCTGGCCCAACTTCACTGACACTTTAGTGTTTAAGTGTTTGCATGCCAGAAACACATCTTGTTTGATATCTCAGACATGTCACAGTGCTTCCTTTAGACTGCGGGAACGTAGCCGTTAAAGGTGTTGGTGTGTGTATGTAAGTGATGCAAAACATAGGCTCACCCATGCCTTTTACTGAAGTGGAAGAGTAAAATATGTCGGCTTTCATTTCTGCCTTTTATGACGAGCTTCTCAAGAGCGAATGAATGGTGTCTGTGCAGCCCATTAACAGTTCAAGCACACCCGTAATTAGCTTCTGCCCTGTCTTGTTAACTCTGCTCAGCATGAACAAAGCAAAAGGCAGAGGGCTAGGTACGAAGGAGTGCCAAACTCTTGTCTTGCATACTGCTGAAGATCAAGGGGATCATATGCGAATGTGAAGGTGTCTTCTGTCATGTGCTGATCAAGAAGTGCAGAACTGTGAAGCTATTCATTTGCCACTTAGGGACCTGAGACGTGCACAGTACCTAGAAAAATACAAGTATACTGTTCAAAAATCTCATCTAGAATTGTTCAAGGCAGTGCATAGTTTGTAGTATATATGTGGGAAATTACAAACTTCTAGGAGTAGAGTTTGGATAAACAGAGAGTAAAATATAGCGAAATGCTGTCTTTAAGAAAACATGATAGAATCACTCCTCAAGCCTCAGCCAACAGCAGCAAAACAAGACTTTTACATTGTTTTTCAAGCTATAGCTCAATGGACCGTAATTGTATGTGAGGTGGTTGACTTATCTTTCTTCAGTCGCTGCATTCCCGCTGTGGAAGTTTGTGTGTAAAATGAAACACTTGAGCCCTTCTTTCTTCACTTTTCTGGATTTGTCCAAACTTTGTTGATGCCACTAAACAGTAGTGTAGTGGTTTTCATTGCATAGTTCTATGCATTGATTTATCTGTAGTTTCTTCGGCACGTTCTCACTAGTGCGGCATCAGTACATGCACATTTCCCACCTCTTTTGCTCCTTTCTTTCCTAACATTCTAGCACTGCTGCCTTTCTTTGGTGGTACATGCAAATGGATAATAAGAGATTGTTATTTCCCGCAGGCATCCGTGTCTGCCGTCGGGACATTTTTGGCAAGACGCCTCTCTGGCTCGCCACCAAACATGGTCGGCCCGACCTCGTCTACCTGCTGCTCGTCCACAACGCCAGCGTCCGCAGCAGCACCTGCTTCGCCGACTGCCCAGTATGGCTGTGCGCCCGGTACGGAGCCCGCCACACCATCGCCGACATGCTGCTGGCAGCCGGAGCGTCCCACGGCTGCCGCGACGGTGCCGGAAAGGACGACGTGACCTGGGCTGCCGAGCGCGGAGACACCAAGCTGTTGGCCGTCTTTCAGCTAGCCGGCATTGGGACGGGACGGATGTCACCACCCAGCCTATTGTGGCTGGCTAGGAGGGCGTATTGGATTGGGCAAGAGGGAAGAAAGGAGCCTAAGGGAAGGGACCTTGAGGGGATGCCGAGGCGAATTCGGGATTATGTGATGCTCAGGGACATCTATCTGCCAGGCAGCTAGGGTTCAAGGCGGGTTGTGAGGATTGGGGTTGTGCTAGGCTGTGTGCGCGGGGAAAGCTGAGAACCCATAGGTTGCAGGTTTAACTTCAACACTGTGGGCGAGCAAGTTTAGTGCAACTTGAGTGCAATATTTGCCTTGTGTGACCTGTGTGACTTGGTGGCCCAAAGCAGACATGCAGGCATTGCTGTGGAGGTCGGCTGCTGAACGCAATTGGCAGCCGAGTGCAAGATGGATAGAGTGCTCTTTCTAATCTAATTTTGTTTGCAAGATACTACCGGCCTTGTGCTCTCTAAGTAGGAAGATGACAGGCCCGCACAGTAGTGGGCATGACTCCATACGCCTTGCAGTTAAAGGGCAGTAAATAATAGCACGAAACTAGCTTGCATGAAGTTCTTGAATAACAAGCAGAAAACAGATCAACCAGTAGGAACATCATGAACAAGCAAAAAAGGGAAATCCGGTTTTGTACCTGCAAAAAGGTCATGCTGCTAGATGTGGCAGGTGTCTCTTCAGTGCTATAAGCTACCATCTTTTGAGGGACTCAAGTGCAATATTTGTGTTAGTGTATTCTCATTCACACATCTGACTCCTAGCAATGACGCAAGTATGCTTCTTTTGCAGTTTAATGTGTAGTGTAGAAATGCAGGTATTTTATAGAGAAGGTCGGCCTTCGTGTCAAGGCCTCGCACTAACTCAACAAGTGTGGAAGGCATTTGTAAGGCTAGGCCTGATACAGCCTGGTGGAAGGCTCTCTCAAGAATGCACACCTTGTTTGTTCAGAAATCCGATTCACTTGTGGTAGGCCCGTGGAAGCTGATCTTACTGGAGTGCAATATTGTGCCTTTGGCTTGGCAGGCTTGTTTAGTGGATTGCAAGGCATGTGGAAATGATAGAATGCTCTGGTCTATTTGCCGAGAAGCTTGATAGTTTCTTGTACTCGAGGAGATTGTGCAGAATCGTGCTGCTTAGTGTTGCATTAATAGACAGTGTATTCCTTGGGTTCTACTTTGAGTAACACCTTTCTAGCAGGACCAGTTAGTCACAATGCGTGAGGTGACTCAGGAATGTTGTGCAAGTCTGTAGGAAAGGGACAGTTTGGCTAAGTGTCTAAACTTCACTTCACAAGTTGTTTGTAGCACTCTAAAAGCTAGAGCTGTCTCATCCAGTCAGAGCCAAAGAACGACAAGCTTTGACTACTTTTCAAACAATTACTGCATCGTAAACATAGCATCAGTCAAGTCTCCTGCATACAGCAGCTGGACGCAGGTTCTCTTTCCTCCCCAGGGATGGAGCCACTAGTCGTGGGGGTGAGGGGTGTGGAGGAACACATTTTGATGCTTACGCCGTTGTGATTGGTTGAGATCACTGCAGCCTTCACAGCGCTGCAAATGACTTGTGAGATGGAATGTACATCAAGTCACCTTTTTGAGCAGATTGGTTATGCCGTGACAAGCCACAGAAGTGGGGGGGACGCTACACTAGAGAACCTGTGAATTAAGATGATGTGGACGTTTACACATGTTAGAACAAAATGTAAAAGTGCCCAGGCAAGAGAACAAAGTGCGGGTGTCTCTGTTTAGAATGGTGATGAAGCAGTTTGTTTCTGGTTTCTGTTTAGAATGGTGATGAAGCAGTTTGTTTCTGGTTTCTGTTTAGAATGGTGATGAAGCAGTTTGTTTCTGTGTGTGAGGCTTGCCCACCTTTTAGGGCAGGGAAGGTGTGGACTCTTCTCAGAGGTTGGTGTGTCGAGAGATCGAGAGTTAGCATGGCATGCAAGTTTTTCTCATGGACCGTGAAGACATGTTAGACTAAGTTGAAATGTGATAGCCTCACCTACAAGGCTTACAACACATTAATAATGCAACTGTAGAAAGGAGAAAGTCTGAGTTTCACTCACTTTATAGCACTATGCAAATTGTACACTTGCCTGCGAGAGAGTTTGTAATTGCTCGAAAATCACTGGTGACTACTTAATACTTTGTGGCCACATCTCGCCATTTTATTTATTTTTTTTTACTAAGTGAAATAGGTGTTACCTGTAATGCTTCAGCAGCACTTTCTAACTTATACATAGCAGGAGCTCTTGCGAATGAAGTTTACTCAGAAGTCTACTCATTAGGAAAATACAGTGGACCCAGATGTGGCCGCACGTCATCCGTTACTGCTACTTCAGCCGCTATTGCTTCATATCTTGCACTAGAGCTTATAGAGTTTCCATGGCACAATTTAAGCAATGGTTCCAGCCGTCATGGTTTCGACCAACACTCCAGCACCAGTGCAGGTTGTTGGACAGTTTGGTTTTGTAGGAGGGGTAGAAGTGTTACGGTGGCAATTAATAGGTTAGGCAACTAATTATGATTGTGAACTAACTTGCTTTTCGAATATACACGAAAGAAGAGTCCAAGGACTGTTGAGCCAGTCGATTCTGCCAGTTCGTCCTTGTGTTTGCCTCAATTTAATGTAGACTGCGACGTCAAGGCCATTGAACTCATCAACTGTTGAAACATCTGATCACCCCAGAGTTCTGCGGTCTTCGATTTGAAACTGTTTAGGGACAGGCGGGTTTTTATTTGCCAGTTCTTTTTTAGCTGGTTGGGTGACGCTGTCTATATTATTTATTTCTCTTATGTGCACTGTAAAAGGTAGTTTTGCACCATGTACGGTGTGGTGCACGAGTTTTGCTGAAGATATTTACTGTTTTGAATCACTTCGGTTCGATGTGAGATCACTGCTTTTATGGTGCTTGCATTTGTAGTTGGCGCTCTCACTGAAGCTGGTGTATTTTGTGCTGTGCACGTACACCAGACGTAGCCAACATGGGTGCATTTAAATCCTTTATGGCTGCTAGCAACGAGGTAGTGCATTTATGCCTTGCAGCGTCAAAGGACCTCTACTCAGCAGACACTGTGAGACATTCTGTGCCTTGATGTTTAGCACGTATTTATACACGTATACTACACGCCTTATTCTTTATACACTAGCTTGAGTAAATTCATCAAGTGGCGTGCTGCAGTCTTTCTCGTATATGCTGAGGTTTGTTTGCATAGACCAAAGACTGAATGACTGAAGAGTCGTGTTTTGTGCTGTTTGATCGTTTGAAGATTTGTCACTGCTGTCTTATTTATCATGTTCGAGTAACCTACATCGTGCAGTTTGTGGGGACGAGTTCTGCATTCTCCCTCTAGTCAGTTGTGTTGGTCGTAAATAGCAGAGCTGTCTCTTTCTCTTGCAACCAGTTAGACTGGTGACTACTTGAAGCTGAAATTCCCGCTGCTCCAGACCAAGTCCTTGCGGATTCTTAGTGCAGAATATCATGCTGACTTCACTAAGTGGAGTTCCTGTAGCTCTTTACTATTCAGGCTATCGCATGCAACTTTGTTGTTGCTCATTGAAAGTGCACCACTGTTGGAAGGCAAAACTGTGTCGTGCAATCATTGTATTGAGGTATTGAGGTTAGGCACTTTTGTATACATTTACCAAACCAGTGTTGTTTGCCGATAAATGTTTTGCGGGCAACTCTCATCTAATGCGGGCAGTTGCTCTTCCCACACGCACTAGCACAATATTTGTGTGTTAATCTGAGTGAATAAGAGTTGTCGAAATCTTAACTGGAATCTGGCTTTTGGTTATGTCTAAATTGCGTCCACTCGTGATGACGGGCTCCAAGAGACAATAGCAGCTTAAAGACACGTCAGAGGTGAAGAGTACCATCATAGCCTGATTTAAAAAAAGTGGAATGCTTACGTGCAAACAGGACAGGTGGTGCCATCTAGGCAGCATTCATTGAAACAAGTGGCAAACAGGACAGGTGGCGCCATCTAGCCAGCATTCATTGAAACAAGTGGAACTAATGTACTATTAGTGCCATCTACTGCAATCTGTCAAGGGCTGACTGGGGCATAGACAGCACAGAAATTTCGTTGCTTGTTGTCAGCCATTGTTTTACAGCTCTGAAAAATTGATCTCTTCATCAAGACTCGACGGTGTGCTTGAATCTCGCTGGTTTTGCAACAAACAGCTGGGACAGCTCTGCAGAGCAGATAAAGAAGACCAACTTGCATTGTTTCTCAAACTGCAGAGATGTTGGTGCCAAAGTCTGGGTGCTTTTTGCCTAGTCTTCACTGCGGCGCTACGTCCCTCAATGCTGTGAAATGTATTTTGTATTGGTTGTCGCACGTTTTTGAATAAAACCTTAAGATCACTTTGGTACCACGGAGTGCTTATGCAGCACACAGCCTCTTTCACAAGGTGTGGCGCCCCCTGGAGTGCACCAACTATGCACCGGAGGCACCAACTGCAACGGAGGCACCAACTATGCATGTTGACTCCATCTGTCGCACCTGTCACTAGCACGAACCGTGCACTGGAAGATAGCTGTCTTCAGCTAGTAGAGCCTAAAAGTGAGACAGTTACTGTGCCTTTAATTTACTCGCAACCAATCCGTAGCGGAGCTTGGGTGAGTGAGAGGAGAAGAGGCGCACGTGCGGTAAGTGGCTATGGATGAAAATGCGGATTTCTGAGACAAATGTTCGCGGCTTGCTATGCGGTTGGCAAAAAGGTGTTCTGGCTACTCCTCTCCATTCAAGAAAATTAGAGGGAACACTTAAATCTTAGTTAACTGTTTTGCCTGTTAATTGCATACAGTGAGTTATAATGGTGCTATTAGCGTCGGTAATACCGCGTATATTCCGTTTTTTAATATTTTAATGTCCTCCCAAAAACCTCATAGCTCTGATGGTGTCGCCACACAGTGGCGGGTTTTTAGCAGCGGATATGACATCACCTGGCGCGAGCTTGATGATCGGACAAACAGTAAATATACTGCAAATTGTGTGAATAAATAGAGACGCACTTTGTCACCTGTCTGCGTTTTATACTAGATCAACAAAAACAACTTGTTTGTCTTAGATAAGAGCCCTGCAAAGCAAGTAAAATAAAAATACACCACCAGGGGCGCTCTGGCATGGAAACGGCGCTGCCAATCTCAGCAAGAACGAGTTACAGAGAGCAGGCAACCATGGAGTACAAACTTCCGTGACGTGCTCTGGCTCGCTGTTTTGATTGGTTGCGCCAGGTGCCGTCATTAGGAGAGCGAAATAGGAGTGGGAAGCCCCGCCAAAATCGAGTTGAGGGCAGCGTTTTGTTTGCTTGTATTTTGAAATTTCTTCACTGAATAACTCCCGTTCCTGTGCATCGATTCCTGTAATTCTTTTTAGGTCAGCATCTGTGTGACATAAAGAACCCACCGGAAGTATAGCCGGTATCCCCCCAAGCAGTGTTTCGCAGCCCCTTTAAGGTCTGCTTCAAGGGTATGATGCAGTAGAGTAATGGGTTAACGCCCATATATGCAGAATTGGTCATTCTCTATTTTACATTCATAGATCCCTGGGAGTCCTCGTACTACTACTGGCGCAGTGGTGCACCGGTTAAGCGATGCGCCACTGCCCTGCAATGACAGGTGCTGCCACTAGTGGGCCTTGTGTGAGACAGGGTTGCCATTCCCGAGTGACTAATCATTAATTTAACTGCCACTTGCCATGATGACCAGTTTGCTCATTATCGGGTGGGCAGATTGTGATAACCCCGCAAGCTAGGTCACGTGACCTAGGTGGCCGACCTGCCTCCTAGGTTGCTCTCTGGGAACCACGTGTCACGCTCGTGATTTTTTGCTCACATTGCCGACGCCGGATTTTCACGACAAAGGGGCCTTTAACACTGTCACGTGAAAAGCATGTAAAATGCCAGTAGCATGACAGGCTTGAGTCCAACTGTGCTGCTCAGTGACCTTATTAATAGCAGCAAAAAAAAAACGAGGTTGGAACCAATTAGGTTTCCAAGGTTCCCATTAGACCAATTGAGTTTGAAACTGCTGCCAATGTGAATGGTATTCCAATTGGATAGTTAGTCAGTCCAATTGGACTCTCATTCAGGCCTATTGAGTTTTCAACTGGTTCCAGTTGGAATGGGGTTCCAGTAGGATCGTCCAAATGATTAGCCCAATTGGTCTATCCAACTGCACGCAATGTATCCCTGTGAACACTGAAATAGTTAATTGACAAACAAAGTAGAACTAATATGGTTGTCATAATACGAGCCATCTGCAGGTTAACCTACTAAATTGTATTCATCACTTGCTCTATCAGCGCGGTCGAAATTAAATGAAAAACCACTGGCCTAAGCATGAGTCTCGTAAGTGGGAGCACAAGTGTGTTCTTTGGATGCATGTATGTACTGACCTTATGCTATTAGTGCCAGGCTATAGTGTTGCTTGTGCGTGATGTACGCTTGTCTGTTCATCTTGATCTTCATAAAAACATGAATTCTTATAGTTTATGAACTCCGTTGTAAAAATGTTTGCACACTGCAGGCAAAGCACCTCTCTGTAGTCCCCCTTTTGCACCTTATGCAAGTTGTACAAATATTTTCCATATTGCGTATTTTTCATTACACTATTGCGAGGTACATTTTGTGAATATTTGTTGGATGAAATAAGCCTGGGACCTAATGTTTGGCCCAATTCAATCCAGTTGGCTCCAACTGGTCGAGTCCAACTGCGGGACTAAAAAAAACAATTGCAAAATTCAACTGGAACCACTTCAAATATCCAGTTGGATCTAGTTGAAGCAATGCATGTGTGTACATAATTAATTTACTATGTGCAGAAGCTGGCTCTGCATCATGCACATTTTGGCGGAATTCTGAATTATTTTAAACACGAGGAGTTCAACGTGCTCTGGACTCCATCCAGATATCGCTGTGGCCTGCAAACGCATCTGTGGCTTCTTGATCAACAACAGCTCCGAGCCATCACAGTTATACATTGCTCTAAAATGGGTGAATGATTATAAATGCAACCTATAATGGTCAAAAACTACTTAACCATATGATACGAGAGAAGCCAACAGCCACAGAAACCAAAGGACACATGAGATTTTTATTTTTTTATTTATTTATTTTGTGCTGTTGTTTGATTTAGAATACTACTGACTATGTTATCGTTTAAAGCTAATTGATTAGAAAAGCAGAAGAAAAAACAACCACATGCCGCCAGTGGGATCCGAACCCACGACCTCCGAAGAAAAAACAACCACATGCCGCTGGTGGGATCCGAACACACGACCTCCGAATTCGGAGGTCGTGGGTTCGGATCCCTCATTCCCCTTTCATTGTTTGCTTAATTGCTTAACCATATGATGGCAGTTATATGTGAGCAAAATGGATATTTACAATGTGCACAAATGATCAAACTACTAGTAGTAGTTTTGACCATTAGTTCACACTGTACATTGCATTAAACGCTGGTTAAAATTGTGGGAGAGAGAGTATCTATTTGGGCTATATATGTTTAAGCAAAATGATGCATAGGGCAGTGTAAGGGGTGAAGGAATCTTGCCCATGCATTTTTGTGACGTTATGCATCACGTTGAGGACGGGATATATAATCTGTATTGAACGCCTTCGCTTGTTTCCCAAGATGTATGAGCATAGTTCAAGGAGGTCTTGGAACTTCCGTGCATCAGGCAGCTTGGCTTCTACACTTTCTGCTATAAGCTTTTTCAATCGTAGCTCGAGTGTGCTGCAAGCTCTCTCTTGGAGTACTCATAAGCACAATCGCGGTGAACTAGTAACAGCACAACTAAGGATAACAACTGGTGCAAAAGCAGCACTTTTGTCGCATTACCGTCTTCAATACTGGTATGGATACCACCCCAGTCAGATTACAGTATATCGCAGATACAATCACGGTTATTAATTTCGGGATACAAATTAGTGAGATTCACTGGCCAGAGTGCACTGTGTACAATGCGCAGAATTTCATTCTGCAGTAATCCGGGCCGCTATGTATGATACAAACGCACGAGCAGACACACCACCGTCGAGTACTTGGTGCAGTTCACATCACACATTGCCAATGCCGACACGAACGGTGACATGCTAGTGATGCAGAACTATCGGAAAATTGACTATTGAAAGCACTGACAAGTAATATCGATAGTACTATCGGAAGTACTATCCACACTTTTACTATTGATAGTGATTCAACCATCGATAGTACTGTCTATAGTTTTGCATCACTATGACGTGCCCGAAAATAAACTCTCGTCCGAAAACAACACTGCATGAATGCGTTTCCCATGCTTCTGCACAAGATACTTGTTTTGGATGAGACCCCATAGGATTTGAGACCCTGCGAGATTCAGATATTATAAACATGTACCTGTGAATGGATCGGCTGTAAACCAATAGCAGATTTATCTATGAAACTTCAAGAATCATCTTCACGCCTCAGTAGTCCCCATAGCTTATCACAAACAATTAGTTGATATAGGTGAACACCTATCAACTTTTGAGCCGCTCTGTGTTAAATTCAGCTCCAAAACCAAAGCAGTCCACACTGACATGTCAGCACACAATAGAGGACACAACAACACCAAAGTAGATTGGAATAAACATTTTTATTTCTGTTTTCCTTGAAAGGTCGGTAAAAACAACAAAAAAAAGGAAAGGGGAGACAAAACAATTCTCCCTCCACCTCTTCCTATCGCACAATGGTCTCTCCTATCAACATAAAAACAAAAAACGCCCAATGAAGATCTTTTTCAGCCTAGGCAACAAAACGAAAGGGCACAACTGTCAACCGCCACCTTACATTACCTGTTCTGCAAGGAAAAAAAAAAAATAATCAAACTCTGCACTTGACATTTTTTCCTGCCTTACACCTTTCAAAAAGGAAAGAAGCCCAGTTCACTGTGCTTTTCAGGTGCATGCAGTTGACAACCTAGAGAAGAAATGTGTACCACAACTGAGATGCATGACAAATCAAGCCAGCCTTCTTTCCAATGCCATGCTCCAAATGAACCTAAAAGCACGGTGATATGCATCTGCCAGAAAATTAAAGACAAACCCAAACCCATGCATGCGTGTGCCAGTACGCAGGAGATCCTGCAAAGTCTCCTCCGTACGTCAAATAAAAAGTCTGTAGCACATTACAGCTCGGTCAAGTGAGCTTCTGGATCGTGTTTTCACCATGAAAAGACGCAACAAAGGCAGCCAACCAAAAAAAAAAAACTCAGCGGTCAAGCAGAGAAAACGAAACAAGACAATTGTACATATTTACTATATATATATATATATATATGAACAGAAGAGCAGGATTATAGGACAGTATAAACAATGCGCACTGGAAGAAAAAAAAAATTAACGGAGGAAGAATGGGGACGGCAACAAAACAGAAACAGGCAGAAGTCTATACAAAAGAGGACGAGAAAAATAATAAAAAGAGAAGCGTCTCTCCATCGTCTCGTAAGACGGGTCGTTTCCAGTACGACCGTCTGAATGTCCGGTGCGCCCGCCTGTCTTCTTAAATGTGTCTGCAGGCGGTCCGAGAGTCGGACCGAGCCCAAAGTTGTCGCATGCCCACTTCAGTATCACGACCCACTGCCGCTTATAAATCGGTATGCTTGGCAGTGTGCAGTGAAGTTGCTCGAGGAAAGGCCCTCGCATAATGCCTTGAAACGAGGCTGCAAGGCAGTGGCGGGAAAGCGAGGCACAACTGGTTTCACGTAATTACTAAATTTGCAGACAATTACTCTATGCACTTTGCAGCAATTTATAGTATCCAGATGTACAGCCTCTGTCAAGTGCCTTCAGGCCATTGGGTTCGCTTCCGAGTAGTGCTTATGCGGCCCAAGGACTTTTGACGAAAGCTGTAAATCCAAATCTTGAAGACTTGCACCAGCCATCAAGTTATCACATCTGCTGCACGGAAGTGGGCAAAGTATACCTGTCCAGCCAGTTGACGGAAAGTGTAGAAACTGTTCCGAAACCTACGGGATGCCACCGTAAATGCCACCCTCTTGAAAAGAAAAATCGTGTTCACCAGTGTGCATTTCACGCTGTCACTTGTTCCCGCCACCGCTTCAGCCTCTGCTTTTGCCCCTCCACTGGCGGTCTTCCAAGACAGGGTCACAGGCTGGTCGCCTTTAAATCCGTGTCTCAACCACGACCGTGCTCTGAGACCCGTTTCTGGCCATCCGCCCCAGCGACTGCATTGTCCATCGCTTGGCCTTTCTCGACAAAGCCACGCACACTGCACTTACCAAACCTAACCACTTTTTTCGCACTAACCTCGTGGTTTTCGTGCGAGGCCATGTTGGGAAAGCAGACAGTGGGCCTCGGGCTTGAGTCGTCGGAAAATGCTCCCACAGTACCGCAGCCGGCCACAAGAAAAAGCTAGTCAAAGAGCTACAAGTTAGCTGGTACTATGCCAGATGCCTCCAGCAGCTTACATTATGAGGTAAAGTCGATGAAAACAGTCTTCAGGGCGCTGCAAACAGCCTTCCCACCCTCGCAACGCTTGGGAAATCCGCGGCAAGCAGGCAACGAAGAACTCAAACTGAAAACGCCGCTCTGGTTCACGATTTATCCCCGTGGGTCCCAAAGCACCGAAACAGTCCGCTGCCACACACTGAAAATGTTCCCATCACCACGACCACAGAAGGCACCCCAACTAGTCAAGAGACTCTATAAAACAAAGAAAGCGGAGCAGCAAATGAGAAGAGTTCGGGAAAGCACCCGCTGGTGTTCTGCGCAGCTTCTCTGGATTCCTGTGAACGAGGTTCTGTCCTCATGCAATTGCCAACACTTGCACCAGCCTCACTAATCAGCGACTGCAGACCAGAAACTTAATCTTGGCACTGCCAAGTCTGTGAAAAGATGCCAAGTTTGCGCTGAGCACCACACCAGAACAAGACTGCTGATCTGCTTGCATTGAGAATTGCATCAGGAACCAGATCCCTGATCCCTACCAGAATTAGGTTCCTGATCGGCAGTGGAATCCCGGCCCAAGCGATAACATCTTCTAGCCTTGACTATTTGCACAGATCCATAACGCAGGTCCAATCACCAGTACTTTTTTTTTTTAAGTCTTGGTTACCAGCACTGACACGGAAGTCCCGGCGGATATTGAAGACGAACTGACAGCGGCACCGCTGCGGCAAAGACGGAGCTCTCCGTTTTTTTCCGACGACTCTCGGGAGCGTACATTCATGGTTTGGGCCAGACCCGAGTCCCGGGCCGACTGCAGACAGCGGCGCACCGTGGGGGCCGCGGTCATCCGCCCGCGGACGACGGCGCAGCCGCTGTGCGGCCCTGTTTGCCGGGCCGGCCGACGCCGCGCGCGCCCCCCTCGCGGCGCTCCGCGCAGTGGCGAGGTGAGTTGGTGGAGCTGGCGGCGTCCTGCTGCTGCTGCGGGCGATCCTGGGATGGCGGACGTAGTGGTGGTGGCGACGGCGGCAACAACTGCGAGCCGGGAGAGTGGCACTGCTGCTCCGAATGGGCTGCTCCCAGTCATTCCACCACCCGCAGCACCTTCCCAATGGCAATGGTGCGGCCTACATGATCAAGGAGAAAAAAAATTTGTAGGGAAGATTACTCTCTCGTGTAAGACTGATGACACAGCGATGCTGTTCTAGCTTGGTTCGACTAAGTTAACCGTGATTATATGCTCGTCATTTCTATCTGTTGTCGTCACTGCCGCTAGCCAGCAGTAATAACGAGTGTGTTGAGTTGGGCTAGCTGATGCAAGATTGAAAGTGTTGGTGCTATGCCTTCTTTACCAGTTGTTGAGTGCTAGAACCCACGAACGACAGGCAGTGTTCCCTCTCAACAGCCCAGCCCAATGGCCACAAAAGTTCTGCCACCAATGCCACTTCAGTGCTGGGAAACGTAACAAGCGGCACAAAAGCAGCTGTTATCTATACATGCCGTAGTTTTATTACAACAGACCTTGAAACAGTAGAATTTTGATGACACTATTACGGTCGGTCCAAATTCCAAAAGTCTCAGACAGGCCTACATTGCACAGAATACAGCTGAATCTCGGTGATAGGATTACAGTTAATCTGAATTTGGGATACGAATTTCTGAAGTGTCTCGTACAGTCTACATTGTACAGAATATACATTTAGATTTGGAATTAAACGAACAGCTTTACAGGCCGGCGCAGATGATACAAACAGCATTTCAGGCTGGCTGGTCATGCCCTCTTTGTGGGCCACGCAAGGCACAGTGTACTGCCCCACACTAGTAAGCTTTCTTTTCTTTTCCCAAATAACCAACTAGAATTGAGAGGGATGAGGAGTCTACCTGTGCAGCCAACCTTTGCATTGCCTGCGGTTCCAAAGGCAGTTCCGGCCTACCCACGGGTGGTAGCGCTCCCCGTGAATATACCGTATAAACGCGTGTAAGGGCCGCACCCCGTTTTCCCGAAGGAAATGTTTAAAAAAAAATAAATCCGTGTAAGGGCCGCACCCGAACTTTCCATGACCCAGGCGGGAATAGCCTTCTAAATACACGCGCCGTGGCCTCTGTGATCGGCTCCGGCTGCGAACAACAGTGCGCTCGATCGCGGAGGCCAAGCACGCGCACAAGAGCTTCCAAAAACCGTCCATGGATGGCGCCCGAGGCCACAGCCATCATCATCATCGTCAATTACCCCCCCCCCCCCCCCCCTCCGCGACTTCCCGCTTAGCTCTCCAACACGGCAAGCGTGCAGCGGACTCCACATGGCCGAGAAGTGCGTCCGATGACCGTGCAATCAAAAGGGTGCATTGAGAAACACAAGCTGCAAAAAACGCGCTTTCCGATGCGAGCCGTGTGAGTTTCCCGAACTGCTCTGCTAGTGATGGAAATGCGGAACAACGGCTACGCGTTGACAGCGGACATGCTGCGCGGCTTCTTTGGGATGAGCGTGCACCAGAGCACAACACCAGCTCAGAGTCGAAATACTCCGCGAGTGTCGACTGAACGTCGAATAAATGTCGTTCATTCCCTGATTGCTGTGTTTTTGCTTAAAAAAAAATTTTTTTTTTTCTAAATCACGTGTATGGGCCGCACCCCGAAAACTGGCTCCTGAATCTGGAAAAAAAAAGTGCGGCCCTTACACGCGTTTATACGGTAGTGCATGCATAACTCTGTACATGAAAACATCACTAATTCAAGCGTTTGAGACAATTCAAACCAAACCTTGCAGAATTATCAGAATGCACAGAGCTTCATGTGCAAAAACCCTTTTCATCTCAGGTGAAAATCTCTTCAGCCACTGATATTTCGAAAGATGTAACGAGATTTTACTGTACAAAAACATTTTCTGTCCATACCTTCATCCCTCAGGGTGAAGCGTCCCATCTGGGGAAACTCCTTGAAGGGCTCCATGCAGACCACACCAGCGCATTCCATGCGCATGATGGCAATCTGGTCCTGCTTCACAAACCGCGGCCGCGTCTTGCTCTTCTCACCCGACTTGCGGTCCACTAGACAGATGATAGTCTGCAAGGCGGAGAAGGTAGGGCGACTGAGAACAACGAGTAGGCACGACACCACGTCCAAAAGAGTGACAAGCCCTCATTATGCTCTTCTACTAGTCTGTTCAGCATAAACTAGCGACAAGTGGCTACAAACATAGCACCCCTTTTACGGCACAAGCAGAATTTTCCAACAAGCTGAACAATCTGAGACAGTGGTGGTAGTCACTGCAGACAAAGCATCATTAAATTAAAAATCTCAGAATGGAAATGCCACTATTTTTGTTTTCTAGTGTTCACAGAATTCAGTGCGCATTTGCGCTGCCTTAAGAGTGGACACGGAAGTCCGTGGATGGCAATAACGAAAGTAACCAAAATCTCTTCGTCATTTTTCATGTGCTTCGCCCCTTTGCTTCTAAGTATCGCGGAGAAGCCACCGCGGCGATTGACTGTCACAGCGTCTCTGCTTTGAAGCAGCGTTCCTAGATCCGGCCTAACCCCCATGCCCATATGCATTGCAAAGAAACCACAGTGTTTCTCCTTTTCAAGTCGCGTCCATGCGAAAATGGCTGTCTTTAATGCGCCTTTTTAAAAATTTTTATTGTTGGTGATAGCAGTAATGCTTCGCCTTCTCGCAACTAGGCACTGCAGAAAAGCCACCGCAACAGGTGACTGCCGCTGCATTTCAGCTCTTCATGCCATGTACCTTCCCGCTTGGCCCACTTGTATGTATGCACACATGCGGTTGCTCAATAAACTTCTTATATGACCACAGTTAGTCGAAACCTTAAACTAGTAGCCACGAAATCGTGCTATCGGGGAACGTATGAACTGGGAGAAATATAGTGCAACTCTAAGTCATTTTTAATGTCTGCGATTTTGACCTTATGAACTGGGAATGTATCAATGAGGTTTACGTTACCTAGTTTTTGATGCAATCTTATATCTTTATAGATGAAAAGTTTGAAATATTCAAGCACCAGCCACTGAAAACTAAGCAAAAGATATAAAATTCTCAGAATTGTGTACGCCAAGGGAATGACACTATATTACGCCAACGGAATGACATAATATTGCTTAGTTGTACTCACTGGAGTGTTGGAACAAGAAAAACTATTTTCCACTGCTCTGTCAAGCTTATTGTGTCTAGTCACTGCACAAGCATGCAGTTTCACTCATGCAAGGCACTAGAACACAAAGGCATCACGCTAACCTAGATTTAAAAACAGATTTGAAAGAGAAGGCCAAGGTCAAAGGTCTATTTGTGGTACAATTTTAATTCACCTAGATATATGACTGGAAGGGAAAAGAAGGTTTCGACAAGGTCCGTAAAAATACGGAAATGAATCGAATAATTTTCCGTAATAAATACGGAAATGAGGCCAATAAGTTTCCGTAATAAATACGGAACTGCACCTTGACGGAGCACTCCTCAATGGCGGCGTGAATGTGCAGCACGGCGCTGTAGCCAGGGCAGATGATGGACTTGTGTTCTAGGATGACCACCTGAGCGTCAAACACCTTGGCCACCTTGCACTGGTTCACCACGTCGCATAGCACAAACCCGGGGGACACCTCCTGCAGTGCAATGAATGGCCCACACCACGTAAGTCAAGAGTTCCCTCCCAAATATAATGGCTGTTGCAATGTTGTACGGCAATTCCGGCGAGCCGTAAGTTTGGGAGCACCAACTAAATGGAGGAAGGGCGGAAGCTGGTGTCAGAAAGAAATCTTATTAATGAAGTGACAATTCTGAAATCTTCGGGGCACATGTATTTTTCTGCGCTGATTCTAAGTACAGTATAATCTCGTTACTACGAACCTCACATTAACAAATTTTTCATATTTACGAACTTTTTCAAAATCCCCGCCAAAATATCTATATTTTCAATGTAAAAATATTTCACTACTACGAATTTCAAAATACCGAACATTTCAGAATAACGAGCATAATTTATTTGCCCACCTATTATAAATGCACCTCATTATTACGAACTTACCCCGGAGAAGTGAGCCGACTCCCCGAGAGGCACACGCTAACTCTGCTAATCGCCAAGGGCAGGCATCCGATACAATCCAGTCCAATCCGAAGCCGCCTCGCAACCGGAAGTTGGCTCGTCTCTCCTCCTCCGTTTTTTTTCTCCCACGGTGTGCCACGGCCGGTCTCGACGCGTGCGCTCTCTCCTCTCTCCTTAAGAGAGAGCGAGAGAGAGCGCGCGCGTCGAGACCGGCCGTGGGTGTGCATGTGACTAGACTACCTCTGCGCTTTTCTT
Source organism: Amblyomma mixtum (assembly GCF_055824585.1). Taxonomy (NCBI): domain Eukaryota; kingdom Metazoa; phylum Arthropoda; class Arachnida; order Ixodida; family Ixodidae; genus Amblyomma; species Amblyomma mixtum. Next base: position 177,655 of record NW_028317726.1, on the reverse strand, counting down.
TTTTTGTGTGCGGCCGCCGCGAACGCGAGGCCTAGTCGTTTCTCGCCGCTGCGTGTTGACTGTGCTGACGATGAATTCTGCGGGCGCCAGCGTCAAGATGAAGCGACGGCAGTTCACGCTTAAGGAAACACATCGTTTCGGAAGCGCCTAGTGCAGCGCTGTTAAACCTTCGGCTCGGACTCCCGACAGCCATAAATGTCCGCCAGGCTGCCGAAATGGTAACTGGGGTGTGGTGGAACGTAAAGGCCTCGACCATCAACAACTGCTGGAGGAAAGCTGGCCTGGTGAAATCGCCGCTTCACACAGAAGACTGCGATGACGCTGATAGCACGGATGACGACAGCGCAAAAGAGGTGCGGACTGAAGTCACTGCGAAACTCTCTGTAGACTCTTCTGTAACTTTTGCCGACTACGCAGAGTCGGAAAATGCTGCCCCTGACTGTAGAAGACATCGTGAGCAGCGTTCGCGAGTATGGAGAGCGCGGCGAAGAAAATGAACTGGACGACGATGCCGACTCGCCGCCTGCAGACCAAGCGGCCGAACCTGTGTCTAGTGCGGAGGTTCTTGCATCCATAGGCAAACTTTGCACATTCATCGGACGTTGTAGCGATGGCCTGATTCTGTGCTCCAAAAAGTTGACGTTGAAGAGTTCGTCCTGGGGCGCCTGTGTCGCACCCGCCAGAATCACGGATTTCTTCAAATAAACGAGCGCTGAACCTCTCGTTTGCGTTCCTGTTTGAAAATTACATAGCTTGTCGTGTGCCCTTCCTGAAGGTACAGTATTTTCATTGTCCAGTAATACTACTACCTTTTTTCGCGAGTCTTTCGTTATTACGATATTTCAAAATAACGAACGATTATTCGCGACCCCGCGAAGTTCGTTGTATCGAGATTTCACTGTATTTCATTTCATGTCACATAAAACAAGTCCTTGCGCACTAACGTACCATTGTATGAAACTTTACACAGCGCTGTTCAGAAATTTTCCTGCAACGAACTTGCTAAACTGCATGCCATTTGGTTTCTCTTCACCAAAGAATACAATGCGGGCAAAATCATCCTGCCTATCATAAAAGCTGAATTAGGCAGAACGGTAGGATTAAATTTTTTTTCTTTCCCCTAAGAACCTTGCATATTTTGAAATATGGTTTATGGGGGTTTAATGTCCCAAAGCAACTCAGGCTATGAGGGATACCATAGTGAAGGGCTCCGGAAATTTCGACCACCTGGGGTTCTTTTAACGTGCACTGACCTCCCACAGTACACGGGCCTCTAGAATTTCGCCTCCATCGAAATTCGGCCACCGCAGCCGGGATCAAACCCGAGTCCCTCGGGTCAGCAGCCGAGCGCCATAGCCACTGAGCCACCGCGGCCTCGAAATAATGATAAAGTCAAAAGCGTTCCATGTCATGCAATAAACACTACTTCTCATTGCTTATCTCAGAACAGTTGCACACTGAAATTCGGTTATCCCAAAATCTGACCTGTGAAAACTGACAACGTGCGATAAGCGGTGCAGCTCTGCGCTTTGCTCAACGTCTGTTATCACTTGCAAGAGCAACGTGAAGGAGTGACGAAGTTCGCAAATTTTAAGGGGGGACACTGGTCTTGAAAAAAAAATTTTTATTAATGAAGTCACAGTTACGAAATCTTCAGGGCATATGTATTTTTGTGTGCTGATTCTAAATATGTCATTTAATTTCATGCAAAACAATTCCTTGAGCACTTATGCAATTTTTATGCTAGTATTTTGCGGAGAATTTTGAAGAAAATTTGCTGCAGGAAACTCGCTGAAATGTATGCCATTGGGTTCTCTTGACACCAAGTAATACAGTAAGGGTGAAATTGTCTTCCTGCCTATCATAGAACTTAAGTTAGAGTTTTGAAGTTGTCGCTTCAGAAATGAGAAGGAAAGTGTGTATTCCTGTTTCTGAAGTGGCAGCTTCAGTACCCTATCACTCAAGTTCTATGAGAGCCAGGATGATAATTTTACCCTTACTGTATTACTTGGTGTCAAGAGAACCCAATGGCATACATTTCAGCGAGTTTCCTGCAGCAAATTTTCTTCAAAACTCTCCGCAAAATACTTGCATAAAAAGTGCATAAGTTCTCAAGGAATTGTTTTACATGATATTAAATGACATATCTAGAATCAGCGCACAAAAATACATGTGCCCTGAAAATTTCATAACTATGACTACATTAATAAAATTTTCTTTTCAAGACCAGTGTCCCCCCTTAAAGCCGGTTTTTCCACAGAACAGCGACTGTTCGAAGTTCCCGGCGACTGCTTGGACAATTTTGCAGATCCCGCCGAGACCGAGCAATTGGTCGGCCACTGTATTTCCACCATTTCGCAGGCATTCCTCGCGTCGCAAAGGAGAAAAGAGGCTCGAGTCTCAGCCAGGGGTGGGACTGACCTCTTCCTCCACGCCTTTGAGCTTGACCTTGACATTTTCCCCAGATGTGATGATGTTCGTCTCGTCCTCGTCGGACCAGAGCTGGAGCACCTCCACGGTTCGCCGGTTGGGCATCAGCAACAGCTGCTGGCCTCGCCTCGCCGAGCCAGATTCCACTTTGCCCAGCACCACGGTGCCCATATCCTGCCAGTTGAAGAAAAAAAGTCCCTCTCTTTATTGCCCAGCACCACTGTGCCCATATCCTGCCAGTTGAAGAAAAAAAGTCCCTCTCTTTATTGCCCAGCACCACGGTGCCCATATCCTGCCAGTTGGAGAACAAAAGCCCCTTGCTTCATTCCGAACACTGGTGGAGGGGGACGGGGGTCCCCTCAAGCAAAAAAAGTTCCAATTACAGTGAAAACTCGTTAATTCAAAACTCGATAATTCGAATTTTCGGATAATTCAAACTACACTACTTGGTCCGGCCAAGCTCCATAGAGATCTGTGTATAAAAGAGCCCGTTAATTCGAAAGCGAGTCGGTTCTGTTACGGATAATTCGAACTAGGGGCCACCGCGTCTGGGCGGCTTGGCACACAGCATGTGGCCAAAAAAAAAAGCACCTCCTCCGCATAGTTAGAGGCTGCGTACGTCCTAAACGGGGACAGAAGATAGAACTAGATAAAACCTTGGAAGAGTGGGTAAAGCTTAAATGGCACCATCACTAGCGCGGTGGCCGGCGGCACCGGAGGGAAGGGGTTGGTGACCGCGCTGGCGGCTGCCTACCCTCTTTTCCGCGCAACCTCCGGAACTCGCAACTAAATGCTCGTTAATTCGAGCCCTGTTAATACGAAAATACTGATAAGCACTGTCAGCGCGGTCCCAGCCAACGCCCATGAAGGCTATGACTTCGGACGGGCGCTACAAATTACGAGCGAAAAACTTTTTTTTTTCTTTGCGAGTGTCGTCCAACGGAAGCACGCGCTCAGCCGCCGCGAACAAGACGCCGGCACAAGCGCCAAGAAATGCGTTGGGGGCTGTGACGGTGCTGAAAACGAGGCTTGCACAACCGAACAAGCGCTGGCACTCTGCCAAAGTTCGCTTCCCCCTTGCTGGAGCTAACGTCAAAAGATGTTATCGCTGCGCAGCATCTTGGCGCGCCACCAAGAAATGCGTTGTGGGCCATGACGGTGCCAAACGGAGGGAAGTGTTAACGACTGACGCTTTTTTTTTTTTTTTTCAGATTCTTAGGCAAAAATCGGGGGTGGGTGGGTTCATTATGTGAGTGGGTTCGTTACGCGAGTAAATACCCTACATACACCGTAATGCAAATGGTTCTTGTCGGTTTTTTCGTGGCCATTCGATAATTCGAACATCGGATAATTCGGAAGTTTTTCCCGGTCCCGTGAAGTTCGAATTAACGAGCTTTTACTGTAGTCCTAACAGCAAGCAAGTTTGTGCCCGGGCAGTAGCACCCCAGAAGCAGACAAGTGGTAGCCGTCCCAATCTAGGTTCCACATGTTCAAGAACTGCAACGTGTCTCCGAGACCAAAAAATGACCAAAAAATAGAGTTTAAAAAATAAGATTTGTGGAATCTACAGCTATTATTTTCCAACTCACCAATTTTTTCCTTCAAGAAATCAACATTGTGACCATAACATTAAATTCAGATGATCGTGTAGGCTGAATTTATTATGCAAGAGCAGACAATTTAATGGCATAAAAATTTTGGACATCTGGCTGTCTTAGTATGTCGATATCTCAACATCTAGGACAGATTGAGATGTCATATTGTTTGCTAAGGGAAGCTGAAGGCACAGTGTCTGCAATAATGAAAGCAGATTTGTTCAATCGCACTTCAAAAATTTATAATTTTGCAAAGTTTATCGAAGCATCCATTGACACCTTGAACATTAGTATTCCAAGTGCTGTAAAATTACTAATGAGGGTCAAATGTAAAAATGATTACAATTATTGCACTCTTTACTCACAATACTATGTATATTGAGCAATTTTGTTTTCACCGAGGTACTAAAGAATGATTAATTAAAATTAATTATCTTGGGAACCGACTAATTTATGAGAAAGGTATTTTCTCTGTTGAAGGTGGTACAGTTTCAATAGGGTTGGACTAAAAATAAGGAAAATAGGTCTAAGACCAGTGTCCCCACTTAAATGACCCAGACAAGCAGTTCGACGACAATACAACTTTCACACGCGGCGGTCCAAATCTACCTTTCCGTACATCATTCTCATCAGAACTGCTGCAGTGGTGTTTTAAGAAATTAAAACCTGCGCGGACGCAGACCACACAAGCCAAGCAGCCGCACGCACCTTGTACTTGTCGACGGCGGGCATGCGGAAGGGTCCGTCTGCCGAGCGGCTCAGGGGCGCCAGGGAGTCTATGTACTCGAGGAAGGGGGGCCCCCGGTACCAGGGGCACACCTCGGGGGGCGCCGACTCCTTCAGGAAGGCCCCCGTCAGACCCGAGCAGGGCATGAAGGTCAGCTCCTGCTTGGGGTTGAAGCCACACTTGCGCAGGTAGGGCACTAGCTTGTCCTTGCACTCGTTGTACCTGCACACCAGCAGAGAGGACGCCGTCAAGGACCACTCCATATATATCTACTGGCAGCTCAGTTTCACTCAACGAGAATAAAATACGTGTTACGCGACATTTATTAAAGGGATACTGAAGCAAAATCTGAGAATTGAACAAAAAGGCTGAATGTAGATTCTCGGAATGTGATTACACTGAAATCTAGTCGTTACTGCGCATATTTTTCAGCGGATGGTTTTATTTTCGATGTTTCATGAGCGCGCGCCAAGCCCTCCCGGTCGGCGCGAGGTGGAAAGCGTGACGTCATGGCACCCTCCCGCGGCGACAAATATGGCGGCGCCCTTCAATGCATGAAACCTCGCTTCGGACTGGTTGCGTCGTTGTTACTGGCTTCTTCAGCATGTTCACTGGCCATAAATGGGCCACCAGTCTTTCGCTTCATCTGCTGTTGCACAAAAGAAAACTTAAGAGTAATAAATTCTTTATTTTTTATTTAGAGTGATGATTCTGCCCCCTTTAGGCTAAGAGGGGTGTCGGTTTGTTGACAACAATGCTTCCCCTCCTAACCACCAGATGGCGCCACTAGTGTGAACATCGTCGGGCTTCTGTTTTAGAAGCGAGAATGCTAGAAATGGCACAAGGTCCGGACAAAGTAGCTGCATAATGTTATGGTATGTAGACAGCATCGATTAACATTTTGACATATCTGTGTACGCCGTGAACAGACGACAGACATAGAAAAGCCGCGAGTAGCGATGGCAATCGTGCTTCTGCAGGAACGATGGGCGCGCGGGTGTTATGACGTCTAGTCGCAGCTTCCACAGGCGGCCACCAGGTGCAACGATACGGCAATAAATCGCGAAAAAAAGCATGTTATCCGCCTTTTTCACTAAAATGCTTGTCATATTTATCAAATTTAGCAGTCAAGCTTTTGTTTACATGCAAAAGAGCAGCTCCAAAAGTTTGGTTCAGTATCCCTTTAATGTCCCAAAGCGACATATGGGTTATGAGGAAGCACCTAAGTGGAGAGTTGTGGATTTTTATCACAACCACTCATGGTTTTCTGATGTGCACTGACATGACACAGCAAACGGGCGTTCCTGCATTTCGTCTCAATCGAAATTAAGCCCGTGCGGCCAGGATACAACCCCGCAATCTGAGTTGGCAACCATATGCCACAGCCACTAAAGGCCCGTTCACACTTGCCCGAAAATCCAGCGAGCGAAGCGGATTCGCTCGCCGCAGAAACAAGGACCTGTTCTCACTTGTTCACGCGCGGCCGAGGCGGATCCGCCGCGCTGCTGCTGTTTCTCGCTTTTCCACACCGTGTCGCTGCTAGCGGCATACACAGACAGATATAGTGAGAAAAGAGCATAAATTTACGCTGTCTACGTACCATAAGCGTATGCATGCTTACGTACATTAAACGCAAGCACATTCTCATTTCTAGTTCAGCGCATGCTAGCGCAGACGCAAAAATAAACTCAGCGTGTAGTGGCGCCCCATCTGGTTGTCAGGCCGGGAACCATTACTGTCAACAAACCGACTCTGCTGTTAAGCCTAGAAGCGGCGGACTCGTCACTCCGAATAAAAAAAGAAAGCAAATTTATCACTTATACGTTTTCTTGGAGGCGAGGTGAGAGGAAGCGAAAGACCTGTGCCGCATTTCTGGCCAGTGAACGCACTGAAAAAGGCAGCACCAACGAGAATTCAATCCGAAGCGGGGGGGTCCGGCTTCGAAGGGCGCCGCCATGTTTGTCGCCGCGCAGCGGAAATGAGTCCAGCCTGATCGTCCTCGCTGCGCCGCTTTCCACGTCGCTCGGCGTCAAAAGCGGCCGAATCCGCTTTGCTCGCCGGATTTTCGGGCAAGTGTGAACGGGCCTGAAGGCAGGTTGAAGGAGGAAGGCAACACCCAGAGCTGTGCTAACCCTACACAGCAGCAAGAAGGCCAAGGTGAGCAAAAGAACGAAAGGACAAGCTCATGTCACTCCTAGCACATGCAAATGAGTCACACTTAGTAACCTGTTGTAGTCAGGCAATGCTGCCTACATCACACGGACATGCACACACACGCTGGAAGAACGAAAATCGAAGGGAAGTCTGACGGCGACAAGCACAAGTCACAGCTGCAATGGCCGGCCAGGCAGCTAAGCATGGGGCGCGGCAGAGACCGGTGGCACAAAACACAAACCAGGGCACTGCAAAATGCACCTGCATGCACCAGCCGACTAAGCAGCAAAAAAAAGGTCACCCAAATATTTTGCCAGATATCCCACAATGCAAAACTTGCAACAACAGCACCACAATAGAACAGAACACCCTTTCTTGAGCACAGTTATTGAGCACAAGACTGCTGGAATGGTACAAACCTAGCCCCGACAACAGAAAACAGAACACAACATACATAAATACACCGTTCCAAATGACAGCATAACATTCCTGCCACAGTTTCTGAGTATTACCTAGAGGGGAAAAAATGGCACTGCGAGAGTTCATCCACCATAGAGAGGAGCAGAAATGCGAGAGCGATAACCATTCGCATCTGGCTTGGCTATTGTTGGGCATGAAACGTGGATTCAGCTGCAACAACATGACTCTTTTCATGGCAAACTTCGAATAGATGCTGTGAAAGTTTCCATACTGGCCTAACACCGAACATTCACCTGTGTTCAATTGACTAAGCTGAAAAAGGCACCATTAAAGGTGTTTGGCCTGCGCACAGAGGGCAGCATCACAGCACAGCTACAGATTTCAGGTCAGAATCCACAGTTTTGTCCCAGCACTAGCCAAGGCAAATATGAAACCTATTTCCCGGCACTCCAGCAGTCAGTGACGGGCTATTAAGGGGGGATGAGGGTCTTGAAAACTTTTTCTTTATTTGTTAACATATCTCTCTGAAACTTAGCACATGGGTGTATCATTGAATGCTGATTTCAAATATGTATTTAGATTTCAAATATCTCAGCTGAGAGGAAATATATGGCAAGATAAAAAATCCCAATTACGTCATTTCTTACGGGCCTCTTTAGTAATTTATCAGTTAAATAAACATTTTTAAAGAATAAGCAGACATTTGCAAAGGCCCAAAGCACATCCTAAAGCTAACAGAATGTCTACAAACTAATTTTATTGATCATAAATAAACAACAAAGTTGGAAAGAAAAAGTGACGTTGCAGTAATTAGCCCACACTTGGCCTAATTGCTCATTTATCATGTTTAAAGAAAAACAGAAAGCTTTAGGATGTGCTTTGGGCCTTTGCAAATGTCTGCTTATTCTTAAAAAATCATTCTTTAACTGATAAATTACTATAAAGGCCCGTAAGAAATTACCCAGTTTGAATGTTATTTTGCAATAAATTTTCTTCCAGGTGAGATATTTGAAATCTAAATGCATATTTGAAATCAGCATTATATGATACACCTGCTTGCTAAGTTTCAACAAGTTATGTTGAAAAATAAAAAACAAGTTTTCAAGACCCTCATCCCCCCTTAAGAAAGCTCATCGAAGCACAGACTTGTTGCGTCCGACTTGACTTGTTCCCCCCCCCCAACTGAAGAACCCCACCACTGCATGGCCACTGCATGGTGCGCCCGGCTTAGTGGAATGTCCTTTCAGAACCCGACAAAGCACTGCCAGAGTTTGATGCCGGTGCTCGTGTTTGTTCGGTTCAGGAAAGCGTACTGTCCCAGGGCCATGGAAGAGGATCCGAACAAAGGGTTCAGCCCTCCAACGAAGCCCTGGGGTGGGGTAGCCAATCGTGGCCAGTGTCAACCCTTTGATCGGAATGAGGCAAACTTTGCTCCGTTTCCTACCTGTCCAGCAATGCTGAGAAAGCTACTGCACGCAACTGTGCCAACCATGTTTTCAAGCGTTGTAAGGTCTAGGAGTGCAGCTGCATTGAGCAGCAAATGTGCCGCCCGACATGCCAAGGTACAGTCTTTGTCAAAAGTAACCAGGCTGCATGGTTTCCTTCTAGCTTGTATAGTGGAGCCCTTGTGGCTTTCCTATAGATCAAAACGTGTTGAAAGGGAAGAAGACCCCCAGCCCTTACGTTTAACGACCATTTCAGCTTCAGGGAAGCTGTAAGGGCTCCACTGTACGAGCTAGAAGCAAACCATGCAGCCTGGTTACTTTTGACAAAGACTGTACATAGAACTACACTGATACACGCTCCACGAAATAGCCCAGGAAAGAAGAAACTAGGAGCATGTGCAATCGAAAAACATCTCAGCACTAGGCGACACATCAAAACAGTTGACATTAACCCTGAATGAATTCGTAAAATGCCAATTTAGCCAAAATCAACCATTTTAAAGCTAAATTAAAAACGGGCTTACCCCCTTCCCTCTTCTCCTTTATTAGACAGTGCAGACACCAGTCTACATACCTGGCCTCACCTTTCACGAGAAAAATCCCAACAGACTGCATCACTAACCAACGCCGGCGTGGGAGCGGCCCTAGACAAGGCATTACAGTAGAATCTCGACGATACAAATCCCATGGGATTGCGAAGAATATCCGCGTCATTCGAAATGCATGCCATCCCGAAACAAAAAAGTCTACATGCAGATGCATGGAGAAATGCATTCACACAAAGACCGTTTACGACTGACGGGATTTATTTACGGCCATGCTCATTGCCCGCAGTGCATACTGCGCAGCTGGCAATTGTGCTGCTGGCAACAAGCAGGCACTGCTTAGTTCTCGAGGGTCACGGCTCATGCATTAGTTTGTTTATTTTGGTTTAACGTCCCGAAGCAACTCAGGCTATGAGAGACGCCGTAGTGAAGGGCTCCGGAAATTTTGACCACCTGGGGTTCTTCAACGTGCACTGACATCGCACAGCACACAGGCCTCTAAAATTTCGCCTTCATCGAAATTCAGCCGCCGCGGCCGGGACCGAACCCGTGTCTTTCGGGTCAGCAGCCGAGCGCCGTAACCACTGAGCCACCGCGGTGGGGCGGCTCATGCATTAGTGTCACCAACAATGGTGAATGAGAGTTCGGATCATAATAAGTTCAAGACCTTGTACACAGTGCACTGCAGCCAGGAAATTTCACTAAATCGTGTATCATTCCGAAATGCGTATCAATCGTGATCATAATATCAACGAGATTCTACTGTATTTCCACCACTCTCTGTAATTATTAAGGTGGCAGCTTGGGCTTGTTGGTAACACGTCAACAAAAATAGCGCAGGAACAAAACAAGGACAAGCAAGGACACACACGAGCGCTATGCGTGTCCTTGGTTGTCCTTGTTCTGTTCCTGCGCTATTTTTGTTGACATCTGTAATTATGCTAATTAGAAGCACCATTCCATGAGCAGGCAAACAACCACCAGCTGTGCCGAAGGTTCAGATTTCTGACTGTTTGGTTGCAATGAAGCACTGTCTGCATGTCATGATAGCCACCCCATCAAGAGCTCATTGAGGCTGCAATAAATCAGCGGATGCCCACTGCTTCTATGGGACCCTTACACAACAGCTTTCACCATAGAGTTTCTTACTATTACCTAGAGGGAAAGATGGCGGCGCTGCACTTCAGCCACCATGGACGCCCAAAGCATCATGGGGCGGTGAGCTACTTGTTGCGAGACAGCCGTAGTCTTTCGGGAACACGGAGTGGCACTACTAAAATGTTTCATTCCGAAAACGCTGTTCGTGTGTGCGCAGACGACTTTCGCGCGAATGCAGTGTGCAAAACCCATAGCAGTGAAAACGCGACGACACACGACGCCAATAAAAGGTTTCACTTTTCTGAAATGCCATTAAAAACCTCTTAAAGTGTTTAAGCAACAACATTTTTTCTGAAAACATATTTCCTTTTAAAAGCGAGCCTGTTGAGCACGAAACATTAGTTTTTATAGCGTTCTTTAATCGGCCAATAGGAGAGCGAGTCGTCTCTTATTTTGGGCAAACTTTGAACTTTGTTGCAATCATTAGACAAGATATTGAATGCTAGGACGTTTGCAGTTATCAAACAGCCTTATTTTTCTATTATTTTTTGGCCAAAAGTTGCAGTTCCGCAACAAGAAGCTCACCGCCCCATGATGCTTTGAGCGCCCATGGTGGCTGAAGTGGTCTCGAGGGGTCGCCATGCAAACTCCCATAGACGGGCTGCCAGCTTTCCCTCTAGGTAATACAGTCAAACCCGAATATAACGAACTCAGATAGAGCGAATTATTCCTTATAACGAACACTCGAAGTTGTGATATCGTTATCCATATGAAATGTATTTTTTATAACGAATTACACATTGGATACAGCGAACTCTCAGCGCGCGCGATCGCTCACCAAACGCCCGCCAACGCGCCTTTGTGCCCGCATCCAGTATTTCTAGGCAGCCATTTCCGGGCCGCAATCGGTGCCGCAATCGCCGCGATCGCCGCTATCGCGTGCAATCGGTCGTCAAAGGACCGCCAACGCGGTACTGCGCCGGTTCCATGTCGCGCCGCCCCGCTGCCTGCCCCCGCGTCGCGCTTTCATGAAATGCAGGGCAATCGGCCCGGGAGGCTCTTTCTGCAGTAGCTTAGGGCTCCCTCCACTGCGCATGCGCGGCCCCGCGACGCTTTCCCGCGTCTTCTCAGCTTTCTTTGCTCGCGTTTGCAAGTCGTGCTGCTCGCTTCCGGACGTCCCTATTTTGCTGCCGACACATTCCGCCGCTACATCCTGCAAGATGACGACGAAGCAGCGGCGTGCCGTGCCGCTTTCCTACAAACTTGAGATGATTAAAGGCTGACGTTGCCGCGCACTTCAAGATTCCGAGGAGCACGTTAAGCACCATCTTGAAAAACAAGTCGGCCATCAGAGGAAATGCGCAGGAGCACCCAAACGCTGACGGCTGTCTTCGCAAGCCGGCTTACGAACTCGTGTATAACGAATTTGGTACTGAGGTTTGTTAAAGGTTCGTTAAAAGCGGGTTCGGTTATAACGAAATACTTCATATAACGAACTATTCGCGTTGAATCATGCTATTCGTTATAAACGGGTTTGACTGTAGTAAGAAACTCTATGGCTTTCACCCACGGAAACCAATGGCACCAGCAGGATAGATAGATGTCTTACCTTTCCTCCGACCACTCCACAGTGGGGTCATCCATCTTGTTGACCAGGACGACCAGGTGTCGAACCCCGGCCGTCTTGGCCAGCATGGCATGCTCTCTCGTCTGGCCTCCCCGCTCGAAGCCCGTCTCAAACTCGCCCTTGCGTGCCGAGATCACCAGCACGGCCAGGTCGGCCTGGCACGCGCCGCCAATCATGTTGGGCACAAAGGAACGATGGCCCGGGGCGTCCAGCAGGGTGAAGTGCTTGTTCTCCGTCTCAAAGTAGGCACGGCCCACTTCCACCGTCTTGCCCTTGTCTCGCTCCTCCTGTTCCACGAACCGGGGGGGGGGGGGGGGGGGGGGGGGGGGACACACAACACGTCAGCGGGGACAGCACACAAGAAGGGAACATAGGAGCGAGCTTTTATATTATATATATATACATACAGGGTGTTTCACGTAACTTGAACCAAGGATTATAAAAAAGCGGTAAACCGCAGCCTGCTAAAACCAACGATAAATAGTTCGCCATCATGTGGTGCTCCTCAGAATATTTTTCTTTTTGCGCTTAATATGCAAATTTTCAAATATTCATTTTAGTGTCAAGACCGTTAGGTTAGGTTGTAGAGCAGGTTTATAAACAACCGATCCAGTTTATTGTGGCATTGTATCTCCTACAGGGTCCTTTTTTCCGGCTCCGGCATCTAAAGAGAGCCCGCGAAATATGAAAAAATACCACGTGACTATGCTTGTGCACTACCAAATTGCAGCGCTCTCAATGGCATTTCGAGTAAACGGAGCGTGCCCGCTGACCGTGGCGAAGTAAACGGCCGCTGTCAAGCTGCTGCTAAGAGGGCGAAACACCGTTGAGAGCGCTGCAATTTGGTAGTGCACGAGCATATTCATGTGAAATTTTTTCATATTTCGCGAGCTTTCTTTAGCTGCCAGAAAAAAGGACCCCGTAGGAGATACGATGCCACAATAAACTGGATCGGTTGTTTATAAACCTGCTCTACAACCTAACCTAACGGTCTTGGCACTAAAATGAATATTTGAAAATTTGCATAATTTATCTTAGTTAACTAATTAAGTGCATTAAAAAAATATTCCTTGGTTCAAGTTACGTGAAACACCCTGCACACACACACACACACACACACACACGAAAGCCTGTGGTGCAAAAGAATAGTCATCAACGAAAATGAACTCTTACAAAAGAAAAAAAAGGAGGAAAATTGACATCAGACCCATAGAACAACAAGGAGCTCAACCGCTTATGCTGGCTCCCAAAGTGAGACATAAGACCACCCACCTGGTTTGTGTCTAGTGCCCAGGAGAGGTACCATGATTCCCTGTTCTTTTCCTTGGCTTCCCGCTCATACTTCTCCAATGTTCGCTTGTCTACCATGCCAGTCAAGTATCTGCAGGCACAAAGAGAGCAGAGGACATGAAATCTAGAAGATGCAAAAAAGAAAAACAGACTCCAAAAGGCCGAGAAAACGTGCAGTACAAAATGGTCAACTTACAGAAGCTGGCCACCAATGGTAGACTTGCCGGCATCTGTCAAAAAGGTGGAGAGAATAGGCATGCCTGCTCTGAGAACTGCGGAAAACCATTTGGGCCAGTAAAACTTGTTCTTAATGCTGAGGGCGCACGCTAACGAGCTTGTTAGGAAGATTTCAAGTTCTAAACCCCCCCCCCCCCCCCTCCCCAAAGCCTGCTGCATCCAGCAATGCCCGATCATGGAGGAAGAAAAACCCGGGCAGGAGCCCCTTGTGAAAGTTTGAAGCCTAGTTAAAAAAAAAAAAACACAGGACAGTTATGAGTTTGTAACGTGAATGATCTCGTTTTAGTCGGCTTGTGATTGCAAAGGAATGGAGACATATTAGAGTTTACATACAGAAGAACCTCAATGACATGAATGACGGGGGTCGCGAAAAATGTTTCAATCATCCGAAATTCACACCAACTGAAAACAACCAAAACAAATAAAGCATGGGAACTGCAATCACGCAATTTTGTTTATGCTGGACGAGAGTTACTTATGGCCACATGCTACTGCTCATTGCTCGAACCGCCACTTATCATCCCGAAAGTCTCTTGCATTTAAAGATACAACATTGAATGCTGTCACACACAGAAAAAATACCATACATTTACAAGCATAATCAATGCACGCACTATACTGTTAGTCAAAATGTAAAATTTTGATCAGTATTACCCAACCAAACAAATGCACCGCCCACACTTCAGCAACTTTTTTGGTAAAAATGGTGCATCCATTATCCAAGCCAATAACGGTAGCCAATGCCTGGCACCACTACTTGGCTTCGAGAAATGTCCTTCCAGAATCCAACAAAACACTGCCAGTGTTTGCAGCTAGTGCTTTGGTTTGTTCGGTTCTGAGAAAGCATGATGTCCCAGGGCCATGGAAGAGGATCCGAACAAAGGGTTCAGCCCTCCAACGAAGCCCTGGGGTGGGGTAGCCAATCACGGTCAGCAAGGAAAAGCCACCTCCAAATGACCTTCTACCAGCTCCCTCACAGGAGGCCCAGCTTCGGCTCCTGTAGGAGCTGGACAAGAACACGCAAGCCAAGCTTGCGGACTGGGTGGGAGAGGTCGCCCTCCGTTAGGGGGCCACCAATCCCACCCCACTGATCCTTTAGATCAATAAAGTTTGTCCAAGCCAGAGCCCTCCCTTAAGGGGGGATGAGGGTCTTGAAAACTTGTTTTTTATTTTTCGTCATAACTTGTTGAAACTTAGCACGCAGGTGTATCATAGAATGCTGATTTCAAATATCTCACCTGGAAAAAAAATTTATCGCAAAATAACATTCAAATTAGGCAATTTCTTACGGGCCTTTATAGTAATTTATCAGTTAAAGAATGATTTTTTAAGAATAAGTAGACATTTGCAAAGGCCCAAAGCACATGCTAAAGCTTTCTTTTTTCCTTTAAACATGATATATGAGCAATTAGGCGAAGTGTGGGCTAATTACCGTCACGTCATTTTTTCTTTCCAAATTTGTTGTTTATTTATGATCAACAAAATGAGTTTGTAGACATTCTGTTAGCTTTAGGATGTGCTTTGGGCCTTTGCAATCTGCTTATTCTTTAAAAATGTTTATTTAACTGATAAATTACTAAAAAGGCCCGTAAGAAATGACCCAATTACGATATTTTATTTTGAAATATATTTCCTTCCAGGTGAGATATTTGAAATCTAAATGCATATTCGAAATCAGCATTCAATGATACACCCAGGTGCTAAGTTTCAGAAAGGTTTGGTTTATGGTTGGTTTATGGGGTTTAACGTCCCAAAGCGACTAAGGCTATGAGAGACGCCGTAGTGGAGGGCTCCAGAAATTTCGACCACCTGGGGTTCTTTAACGTGCACTGACAACGCACAGTACACGGGCCTCTAGAGTTTCTCCTCCAAAGAAATTCAGCCGCCGCGGCCGGGATCGAACCCGCGTCTTTCGGGCCAGCAGCAGAGCACCATAGCCACTGAGCCACCGCGGCGGCGTCTAAGTTTCAGAAAGATAGGTTAACAAAAAAAAAAAAAAGTTTTCAACACCCTCATCTTCCCTTAACATTGCCCAGAACTCGGTCTTTCGTAGCACACGCTTTTGCCACCACGTCGTTTTAACCAGCACCAACTCTTTGAAGTGGATCATCACCAACTCTTTGAAGTGGATCATGGAAGAAAAAGTGTGCCGGAAGTCACGCGCTTTTGCAAGGACTACTGGGAGTCCTGACCAAGTAAAGGCGGGAGGGGGGGGGGGGGGGGGGGGGGCCCTTTACGTCTGGCTTCAAAAAACGTGACGTAAACGCCTCTCCTGAATACTTTCCTCCCTCCACGAAGTGGGCATTTTGACCAGAAAGAGAGAGATGGGAGGAGCAGGGGCAGACGGCAGGCAAACATACCGACGTGCCCAATGAAGACAACGTTGATGTGCTCCTTCTTGGGACCTTGCTCGTCGTCCTTGGGGGGCTTCTTCCGGGGCTTTGTGGTGACGTCCATGCGCTCGTCCTCGTCCCCCGTCGAAGGAGTCTGGTCGCCCCCGCCTGCATCCTGTGGGCTGTCCTCCAGCGTCACACACTCCCAGTCTGCACAGAGAGAGAAGGCGCCCAAAGTCAGCACAACAAACACTGTACCCCCTCCCTTGCAAATGCATTATTAGCCTGAGCACATGTGACATGGCCAGCATCAGGTTGGTCGCAAATAAGTTCCTGCTCTCCTATGTTGTACTACATACAGTCAGCCAAGAATGAAACGCTGTCCCTGTGACACATGGTAGGTAGCACAGCATTTGCCATACCATGTAACTCTGCAGTAAAAAGCCTGCTGCAGTTGCACTGGCTCACAAACCAACGATGAGCCGGACTGTCAAGCTGCTGATGGCCTACAAATGACATCAGCCATGCAACTAGCTGCCACCAGTTTGACCATGCCCCATTTTTGGCCAACTACTACACAAAGGCCAAATCAACAGTGGGCGATGATTTATGACTCAGTCACTGCCAGCCAGCCAACAAACAGACACCTTCGAAATTCAACAATTAAGATGCCGCATGTTTTCAGTTCACGAATGCATATCCTGTTGTGGGTGCTATGCAGTCACCTTGACAAGGTCAGCACAGAAAGGGACAGTACACAGGGCTGTGACCATGACAACGTTGCTACTGAGAGGAGGTCAAGGTTCGAATGGACATGTTGCAAGACACCTATTCGAAACGCTGCAACCTGATATGCACGACAACTGCTTTGACAATAACTCAGTTTGTGGTACGGGGTGTAGCACACGTAGCTGTACTGCATCTACATTATTTCTCAATTCTTTTTGGTGGCCGTGCAATGGACTGACATGCACACATTCTACGAGGTGAGCAATGAAAACAATGTATGTGTACAGAGAGGCTGAGAAGCCATCTCGTCAAAAAAGCCCTCCAGCTAGCACTAGGCAGCATGGGATCCCCAAAAGGCAGCAGATAACAGTTACATACAGTAGCAGCATGACCGTGTTTCCTTCATTGAAAAGTCCAACGGGATATGACCGGTTTGGTAGTTAAGAGCCGCTTACTCGGCTCAAAGCAGTGCAGGACCATTTCACTATGGCAATGTTACAATAAAGAACCAAGCAACTCTTAACTTAGAGCAAGGTGTCTAACCACAGTTACAACGGGAGTCTGAAAGTACAACTGCAAACAAGCTTATTTGGAAATTAAATGTGCCACAACTGAGGCACCATGCACTGTTCAAACAAGTACCGATAAATAGCCTGTGCCACCTGACAAAGGTAGTACTGTGGTATTTGAAAAATAGCATCAACTGAAGTGAACATGGACATGCTCAGAAAAAGGAAAAAAGAACAAGCTTGTCACGAGGAAGTACTAAGCCTGCAAAGAAGTCATTACAACCTGGAACCGAGTGAAACAAGAGAATGGCATTATTACCTGCCGGAGAGTCGTCCATACTTGCCGAATCCTCCTTGTCACTGTCTTTCTTGTCTGCAAGGCAGAAACAAACAAAAGACAGCACAGTTAAAAGCGCAGTACAAACAACAGAAAATACAAACAACTAAATCACACACCTACTACAAGTCATTACTTGAGACCGGTGGAATGGTTTTAATGATTGACAGATGGCTCAGTGTCCAATAAGCATGACCAAGCACTGCAAAATGTGTCACTCCTGAAGCCCACGAGTGTATGAACTAAGTTGAAATAGTGCGATCACTTCATTCAAATCACTCACATTTTAACTTACCCAGGTCACACAAGTCAGTGACACTAC
Organism: Amblyomma mixtum; assembly: GCF_055824585.1. Classification (NCBI taxonomy): domain Eukaryota; kingdom Metazoa; phylum Arthropoda; class Arachnida; order Ixodida; family Ixodidae; genus Amblyomma; species Amblyomma mixtum. The sequence goes on along the minus strand of NW_028317726.1, from coordinate 159,857 downwards.
AAATTTCTCGACAATGAAGGACCCTAATGAACGGATTCTACTTGGCAAAGGCAACCTACACAACTGTATATGAGACACTGAAGAAGATTCCAAGTTTTTGTTTTTAAGGCGGAAGCCTTTAATGCCTCATCGTTGTAAGCAGCAGTTGTCGACAGAAATGTCACGCTATTGAATTGGTCGAAACGGTTGTGACGTCACAGTGTGCGAATTTCAAAGGGGGCCAATTGTACTTTGGCTACTAACCATGCAACCAATTAAAGGGATCGTATAGTGATGCTCCAAGTAAGTGGGACTGAGTTTAGTTAATTGCTTACTTAACCAATTAGCCTAATTAACCTTTCTAGTCAGACCAGATAAATAAATAAAACCGAGCAGGAAATTCGCCGAGCTTGGGAATCGAACCCCGGTCTCCGGAGTGCGAGATGAGCACGCTACCACTCCGCTATGCTCGATGGTTTGGAATGAACAAAGGCACGTCTAGTGAATACAGTGTCTTCATTCACTTCCACCTTCCTCCCTTCCCGTTACAGCGAGGTTTAGGTGTCCACTGAGATATGAGAGATATGTCCATTTCCTTTCCTCAAAAACCAATTTACCAACGAGCAAGTCATAGAACCAAACGGACGATGGCGTTCTATGGACTCTCTGGCAGCGTTGCAAGACTCTGTCGCGTTCCACTCTTAGAGGCGAAGCTTAACATCTTAACCACACATCAGTGACACAAGCAGCAACACTGCGCTTAAGGCTTTCGCCTCATTTGAAGCTGAAAATGAAGTGCTTTTTCCTGCACCTCGATTCGAACTTGTGACAATGGTGACGACTTCGTGATCACTAACAAAAGTGAATGACAGTGCGGTCTAGTCTAGCCTCACAGGTTTCCGCCCCAGAAAGTACTTGACATCGTCACAGTTTGGCTGCAGAAATGGCCTGCGGCAACGATACTGGCGTTTCACTTCCTGGCCCTTCCCAGCTCTAGAAGCCCCACTTCCAGTGGAAGGACCCTTTGTCATTAGCACACAGCAGTCAATGGATAGCAGCCATTTAAAACTGTCCTCAGTATCCCCTTAAGCACCACCTCGAAGGCCTTCAGTCTCAAGGAAACAGCAGTGCATCTGCGTAATGAAGCCAACAAGATGCAAAAGCACTCCTTTCACCTTTTCTGCACCGATGCCTCACACATGCCATTCACTTCTGTTCACATATCCTCTCAAGGAAAAACAGATGACTGAGTGTCTTTAACCCTTAATCTGCCACTCCCGAGATAACTCGGGCTACCACATATGCACACGCCCTGCCCCTCCCGAGTTAACTCGTTTTGGCTTTTTTAGTCACCCCCTGCCGCTCCCGATAATACTCGTGTAAAAAAAAACTATGCAGCCATGTAGCGCAATCTATGGAGAGACTCTGTAAATTCATAGATCTTGTAGGGTAAATTTTAAACAACAGATGGCGCGCATGCTTCCACATCAGAGTCACTTCGTTTTGGTCTGCGCACAGCAGCCATGAGGCTATGTGCCACACTCGTCCACGCTTTGACGGAAGAAGAAATTCAAAACTGCTTGTGAATTCGGAGTCCAATGATATTGAGAACGAGGAAGGAGCCCACCTAAGTGCCTTGTCGAGTGGTGGCAGGGGGGCGATGGAGTCCCCCTGCCACCGAAAAATCCGCGTAAGAAGAGGAAATCCGACAGGCCAGATTGGTGCTGGAAGATTTGATTCATTACAACTAATATCTATAAGATGATCCTGAATAAACATGTCTACATGTCCTGCAGAGCATTTTAGTGCGTTACTAGCAAAAAATTTCGAGGAAACTAACATGCAAAAAAAACCCGGCAGGGTGTGTGCAGCTGTGAGTAAAAAAACCTGGCAGTGAAAGGGTTAATAAATTTCTCTCATCACTGTGTCAGTGCCCTTAGAAACATCACCAGGTCATCCTCTCTCTTCTCCAAGACTGTTTCCCTCCAACCCACTGTACACTTTAATCTCACAGGACCATTAAATCTGTAGTTACATAACACATTCTCAAAAAAATTTCAATGCCTTCTTTCAGACTAGTCTTGATGCTAGTCACTTTGTGTACTAAAGGCCTTAATTTTTCAGAAATCCCCCCCCCCCCCCCCCTCCAAAAACCCCTTGCATCCATCCTCAGAGAGGCATCGAGGACAAAATGAGATTTGCTTACGTTGAGATTTCCACTGCATGACAGCAGCTACCTCTGCAGAAAATGGAACAGCTGTGATGTACTGGTTTTAACCCCACTGATTTTTTTCTAAACTAAGCTGCAGATTTGTGGCTGAAGAGAACTGAAAACGGAGGATAATGTGCCCTAGTGCTAAAATAACATGCACAGTAACCTTCGGTACACTTTTATAATGACAACCCTATGAACAAGAGCTAAACCCGAAAAAAATTAAACGAACCCAACACACAGCAGTCAGCATCAGTACTAACTGACACACAGGTATAAACCAGGTGGTGGGAAACAGTATTCCAACTTCTGCCTCACACTTCTTGGTGGTGAAAGAATGCTCTGCTGCAAAACTAATGTGAACAGTCACGAAAGGCCCACCCATGAGACTTTATTGCCAACAAAAGCATAATGAAGTTGACCTAAGCAACCCTTTAACCCATTTCACATCCCCTGACGTCAAGTTGCTGGGTCTTTCAACAAGAAAAAAAGAAATGGAATGACCCCACACCCCACAGGACAACCGAGCCATGTGTACCCTCACAAAGTGGCACTACAAAAAAAATTGTAAAGCCCCACCATTCATTCATTCATTCAGTTCCCTGAGAAGCTTCAGTACGTACAATACATTATTACCACCGCTTTGATGGATGGAACAACTGCGACATGCGAAACTGCCAGCCTGAAGGAAACTGAACTCCTACGTAAGCTACGCCAGTCGCCTGGAGGCGTCGGTGAAGACCCTCAATAATCTATTTAGGCGCGGGTAGTACAACACACATCGCACACGTCTCATCCCAAGGTTTCGCGCGCGCTCTTTCGGCGGCGATCGAACCGCACACAACACGAAACCCGACGCAGAACACGTCTTCGCAACACAAAAAAGCCGCCAAATAAAGGCCGCGCGTTCGCGTCGCACCAATCACGGACACGTCGTAGCGCGGTACGTGCAAGATAATGCAGCGATGGACGACATTCGAAACCAACGGGCGTCGCTGCCCCAGAGGCGACGACACAATCGGTCCCGTTGTCTCTGAGCGCGGGCGATTACGAGCAGCGATGTAGCGCGCCGCACGCATACTACGCACGCACGATCAGCCTTCCGACACGAGCCACCGGACATTTTTATCGCCACCGATACTGCGGAGCAAGGTCTCCCTCGGGCAAGGCCTTCAGCGCCGCCGCCTTCTGTGGGGCACGGGCGCTCGACGAGACTTCGGCGTTCTGAAACGCAGGCAGTTAAGGAATGACAAAAGTGCCCGCTTTCAGTGAGAACTGCGCCCGATGCCGACGACGTGTCAATCACGGTGCAGACGACAGCTCGGGAAAAAAGCAAGCACTTTCGAGCGGTCACAAAAATCGCGCCGAACAAAGTCCGGCGCAAGATTCCCCAGCTGAACGCCGTGTTACTACGTGCTAAGAGCGATGGCCCCCTTTTATGACGCAGTGCTCCGAGTACGACGACACGACACGCAACCGAGTGCTCGGCTGTTCTGAACACCTGTGCTCTGAACCTGTTCGGATACCGAGCGGATGGCATCCCATGTAGAGGACGAATAAACGGATAAATTATTCAGCCACCACATAACACCCGGTATCCCACAGCTGACGACTTCCCTATGGTATTACCGCGTGTCAAAAAATCGGCAGACGACCGGCGGGGAGACGCGCGAATCCATTTGCTACCACGTCACGAGTTGCACGGAAACTGTTACACCGAAGGAAGAAGTGAACCAAATTTCAGATTTATGTATGTTTAACGCGCACGCATGCTTAAAGAAAGGTCTAAATGAGACAAAGTTTCCATGCCTTGGCGAATACTTCATGCCACGTGACAGGCGTAATCCGGCTTTCAACTACCCAAATCGCAGCAGATGCTTCGCAACTTTCGAAACGCTATTACTCGCCTTTCAGGTCGCTGCCGTTCGTATTCCTGAGTCCGGCACGTGTCACGAAACGGAACGAGAGAACGCTCAAAATACACAGACGTGTTATCACGTCACAAGTTACACGAACGCGAATGCTCCGTCGCTAACGTGACCACCCATTCCGGAGAAAACGAGTTTTTCAACTCACGCGACGCCAAGAACTTCCAAGTCACCTCACGACACGACGACCGGTACGAGAACGCACGTCTCCCCACAAAGAGAAGAAAGAACTGAACCGCGAGGGCGCTCGGAGGTGTAAAATGGGAAGAGGGACGGCAAACTTTCTGGTTATCTTGTTTATCTCGACGGAAGAGAATGCGAGGTGAGTGGGGGAGAGGCGATTACGTAGCCAGGCCGACGGGAATACCGAAAAGAAGGCAGTCCGTAGCGCAGCGTTCGAAGTCGTAGCGGCGACTACGTCAGCACCGGCAGCGTTTGCGCAACACGGGGCTGCCGGTGACGAAGCAACGTGGAAGGGGGCAGAGCACAAGCCGTAACGGCGCTTTCAAAACACGCCGCAGGCGATTGTTTGCGAAGTCTGCGAGACGTCTAACCCCACTCAGACTAGGTAAAGACAGATAAACACGAGAACTGCCAGTGAAAACCGCAATCGAGCGGCGAGTCAGGACGCACGTGCCCCCGACCGTTACGCCGGGCGGAACGGAAAGAGATCGCAGAACGGCTCACAGAAGGTGGAGTAGCGCTAATGACACGACGCAGCCGGAGTTCGGATCTTGAGCGGCCCTGCCTGAAAACGTGAGCGCAGTCAAGAGTCGTAAACGTCACATTCTGGGCAGCCATATTCCTCTTAGTGCAAAAACCACGTGTACCGCCGCACGGCACTTCGGAGAGGGAAGGAAGAGGGGCCTGTCGAGTATTCCCAACTCGAAATCCGGAGCTCGGCCTCTACAGATTCTTCAGAACTGCGACGCACTGCGCCGCCTTCCAGGCCGCGTTGCGAGCGCGATTTCGCCGGCGAGCAAGACAGACGCGTTCGCGGGGTTATTGACACCACAGCTTACGGGCTCGAAATCTGCTGGGCCGACGACTCGTAGGCCTATCGCGCTAAGCTCGGCACACAACCTGCCCGCGCGCTGTAGGCCCAGAACGACCTCGAACGCAGTGTCACCGAGGCGATCGGCCACGCCGCTGTCACACCGGGGCGTCCGCCATGTGACGACGGAGGCGTAACGCGCAGCCGGCGCCGATCGCGTCTTGAAGGCCCCGCAATGCTGCGGCGAGCTCTTGGACGACACGACCAAGTGTGGTTATCGCTTTACCTGACGGCGACTCCTCATTCCCCTTCTCAGGCGGGTCCAACTGTGCCATCTGCAACGTGGCGAAGGAAGGCACGAAAGGCGGAGCGTCCACGTTCAGCTTGGAGAACGACTTTGCCATGTCGTCGTCTCCATCGGCGTTGATTTCGACGCTGTGGTCTTCCCAATTGTCCGGCGCCACTTGCGCTTCGGGAGACGATGTGTCCATTGTGAAATCCTGTTTTTTCTCGTTTCCTTCGGCACGGCCCGCAAAAGAGAGCACGATCCTCGGATTGTTCAGGGGCGGGGTAGGGGGAAGAAAAAATGCCTGTGTCCCTTTTCACAAAATAAAACGCGCAGCGAGACCCCCAACTCCACCAAATCACCGCGGCCAGAACACCACCGCGTGTGCAAAATTAGGCTTGAAAAAAAGGAAAGGGTAAAGAGGAGCGCGAGACGACCGCGAGTGCGCGGCTAATTTACACGTGCCCACAAAACATCGTCATTTTTTAATATGTTTACAAATTCCAAGCAAAAAAATAAAATCGCATTTTTTAAAAGCATTTATTTTTATTTAAATTTGCAATTCATATTACATACCAAACATTCCAAGGGCGCATTCTATTGCTCTCATTGAAAAGAATTCTGACGTGGAGCGCTTTCAAATGTTCTTCGAAACTAAGTTAGCAGTCGTTATGTAGACGCGTGTGCGAACTTCCGTTCGACGTCAGATTGCCGACATCGTTCTCATATTCTGTTCGTCTGCTATTAGTGCGAGTGATGGGGGCCCCGTCTATGTCCTAGACTGCGAATTGTTTGATTAATGTGCGCAAATGCTCTGTCTCTGTTTATGATAGGTTAACTTGACGTGTAGCTTCCATGGCTTCACGCTCGAAGGTGACTGAACGAAGTGGGCTGTGATGTTGACCAGTGTTAACTGCCTAGTTGTCTACATCATTAGTACTTTCCTTCATCCATGATCCATGCATGACACCGCATGACACGAAAGTCGTTCTTAAGTTCAGTCGCAGCTCCGCTATAGCTCCGCTAGGGAGGTGGCTGAAGTGGCACTCGCGGGAACTAGTGGCGCTGTAGTCGAGCTTTTCTGCGTCGTCTGCTGTTGCGGGAGTTTCGTTCGCTGCAGTAACGACAGGCTAGTGGGATTTTCAAGCTGGTTTTTGCGTGGATGGTCTTCGTACTGACCGCAAAAACTTCTTTGTGGTGAAACCTGAGCACTTGGTGACTTCAAGCGAGTGTTACACATGCCATCCTCAAACTTTCACCAGCGCTGCGACTAGGAACAAGAACAGAGAAGGAAGACAAGGACAAGCGCTACTAACAACTGAAAGTTTATTTGAAAAAACACAGATTATAAGCACACAACTGACAACCCAAAGCGCCTGCGCTTCCCGCAAAAAGCACGCAAAAGAAAGTTAAGAATCTAGATACAAAATTGCACACTCATGTAAGTGTACAGATGGTGTGCTAACGCACGTGTCGCTGTCCTTGTGAATGTGATAGGCTTCACACAACTCCCTAGTCAGCTGATCTGGATGTCTGAATTTAATCTTAGCCCTGTTAAGCAGTGGAAAGCATGCTTTTTTTATTAGACACACCGGGTTTGTTCAGATGACAATCTCTGTAATGAAGGGACAGATTTGATGAAGGAGCACCATTCAAAGAGGTTTTATGCTGACGTAAGCGTGTATTTATGCATTTACCGGTTTTTCCCAATGTAATTCTTGCCGCATTTAAAAGGTATGTCATATACCACTCCCTCTGCACATGGCACAAAGGGTGACTCATGATCCACCTGGCATCCATGCCATCCTGTTTTTCTCCCGGCTACACAGGCCCACCAAACGGACAACTAAGAAGGCTCAGACTTGAGCTGAAAAATAAGTTCTCTCTCTCTCTCTCTCTCTACACAAGCGGCAACAGAAATAAAGCCACCGATCAATTTTTTCGCATCGCCTCGCAATGACAGCCATTTCAAAAGACGGGATTAGATATAGTGTCGCAAGAACAGCTGTATCGCACGTATAACTTATGTGAGCGTCATTTGAGGATGGCAAGCACTTCGTCAATGGGCAAAGCTGGTCTCCAGCATCGGCAGACATAAAAACGGGCGCATGCATCGATTAAAAAAAATCCTACAGTGTTTTCAATAAAACCGTTGCGGAATACAACACATTAGACGGCAAGCTGGACAGCAAAAAAGTGGATCCTTAAAATTCAGTGTTCTGTCCTTTTATCTGTGTCGGTGTAGGCAAATCTTGATGAACAGGCGGCGAAGTCGGAAAACTGCTCATCACAGACAACTGCCGCAATCAGACAGACCTCTGCGTATATGTTTTCTTTTGAAACAGTTCTGTCATTATTGGTATATATCACCGATGGAAAGAGCACAGTGAAAAATTAAAGTGCTTGGACGACATGAGACACACGCAACACGTATGAAGGTAAAGCGCGCCTCGTCTGTTGTTCGCCCGAGAAAAGCGCGATTGCAGCGCCGTTAGTTCCAGCGATGTCCACGGTAGGCACGCCAGGGAAGCCGCGAAAACGAAACTGAAATTGTTCTACACTTCGTCGTTTCTGTTTGGTGCACAATCATGTGCAGTAATTGTAATCCACTCCAAACCTCAAACGTTGTGCACGGCGAACGCGACAGCAGATAAAGATGTGGAAACGGCAGCAGTTAAACATCGCTAAAACACTTACCACTTGTAACGTTTCTTTCCTAGCGGCAAAAGTAATGAACTAGAACAGGCGCACTAACGTCGTTGTTCTGAACTACAAAAATTTATGACGTCATAGTTGTACCGCACTGCACTGGTGGAGAGCATCGCGAACACGCTTGCGCGTTGATTGCTGATAAATTCTAGGCCCGCAGCGACGGTTTTTGCCCTGTGCTCCGTCTTTTGTGGTCGAAAATGGCGCTCGCCTCTGCGAAACAGCTCCTCGACGAATTAATGGGCCGGGATCGCAATCTTGCGCCCGCTGAGAAGAAAAACACGTGCAATTGGGAAGATCCCGACGTAAGTCACAATGCTGCTTCCTTTGTTTGTCGTTCGCATGGACCGGAATGAGATTACATTGCTCCGAACGTGTGGTGCCCTTCGGGACTTTTTCTTTCTGCTTTTTCTTGCCGGCTTGGTGGTGCGCGAAGTGCGTCGTAACTTCTTACGGTGATGTAACCGGTCCTCGGTCGTCCTTCGATGCGGTGCCGCGACTAGAGGACGAGTTTCGACGCATCCAGAAATGCGCGCTTCGCTTGGAGATGGTGTGAATGTGATAGCACGACGCCATCATCACTCGCACAGCAAACATGTTAGGCGCGCGCCCACCGCCACTTCTCCGTTTCCGCTGTTCCGAGACACCGAGATCTCTTTTGCTAGGGCTGTACTACTTTCCGCGCTCAAATAATCAAGCTTGCGATGCTTGAACATAATAGGGTTAACGAATGCGGTTCTTGGAATCGGTCATTTGACGGTATCGCATCGGCGCACCAAACACGGCTCTCAAGTGTCGGGTGGTCGCGAACATCCGTTCGGAGCTGTGCGCACGTATTAAATCCGTGTAGACTGCGCTTACCGTTATTGCTCGTCACCGTGGCGCGATTTTGGGCGGTGCATGTTCGCTAACGCCTCGTTTGCATCTGCCGCAGGTTTGCAAGCACTTCCTGGCAAAGTTTTGTCCGAATGACCTGTTTGTGAACACCAAGGCGGATCTGGGCCCATGCAACAAAGTTCACGATGACAGACTGAAGAGAGAGTACGTGTTTTATTCATCCTTGCTCCAATTGCACACACTTTTTTTCTCTGTCGGATAGTCTTTCGTGTTATCACTTGCATGTGCTTAGATTCTGTGTGATGTGTTTGAAATTTCAGCAATTCTCTAACTAATTGTCTAATTGAACGTTCATGTTACGCATGTGTCCGTTCTCAAACACGTATGGTTCATTATTATAAGGTCATAGGATTAGGCCCCTGGGTGAAATTTTTTTCAAGCAGCAAGTTATTGTTTGTGCACCACCAACTTTGAAACTTTGCCATGCAAATGTGTCTTCCCTTTCATGTAGATTGGATTAAGAAAGCACCAGAAGCCCCACCTACACATTGTTGCTGTAGCTGCCATGACATGTAAATAACGGGTTGGGTGAAGATGTTGTTCTGATTTTCTTTTAATAGCTAATCGTGACTGACGTCGCCGCGGTGGCTCAGTAGTTACGGCGCTCGGCTGCTGGCCCGAAAGACGCGAGTGCGATCCCGGCCGCCAATGGTCCAATTTCGATGGAGGCGAAATTCTTGAGGCCCGTGTACTGTGCGATGTCAGTGCACGTTAAAGAACCCCAGGTGGTTGGAATTTCCGGAGCCCTTCACTACAGCGTCCCTCATAGCCTGAGTCGCTTCGGGACGTTAAACTCCCATAAAATACAAAAAAAAATAATTGTGACAACCTCATCACTAAATCTGTTTACTGCCGTTTGGACACTCTAAATAGTAAACTTATTAGGTAACTTATTAGGTAAATAGTAAACTTATTAGGTAGTATTAGGTAACAAGTGTCTTGAAGTGCATCCGTTGCAGAATGGATATCAATCACCTACAGTAAATTGGATAATGTTCTCTTTGCTTTTAATGTAAATGGCTGCACACACAGGAAACAAAAACCAATGTAATGTCTGAAGGCACACCACAAATAGTAAAGTAAGCCCCTTTCCTTAATCTGTCTTGCTTGATTATGACAGGAGGGTGTCAGAGTTGATGATGGATGATGCCCTTTTAATCAAGCCATGATAGTTCAGATTCGGAGGGGCAAAAAAAAAAAAAAAAACAGGCGTGTGCTGTTTTAGTTACCAAACATTACATATGTCTCACTAGATAATAGTAGATGTAAGTGGCAGGCTACATGGAATAAGGTAGTTGGCAACATGAAAATGAAATATACACTTTGTGAAACCTTTGTCAGGAGAATGGGAGTCGGGCCAACACCAAGACGTTGGACACACAGTTTCATACTTGTGAAAGAAGACAAACCTTGATGTAAAGCTTGCGGAGATGGCATTGCTTTAAACTGCTTTTTTTTCCTTCCTCAGTTCTTGAGAAACCGATAAAAAGGGTTTCATGCTATTTTATGTCCGACAGTTTCCCTTTCACCCTAGCTTACGTTTAGGGGAAGGAAAAATCCTTAATTAGACAGCACTTTGGCTGACAAAAATTCTGCAACTGCATTTCTAGATCTTGTGTGTTTAGGTTCCAGGAAGAAAAAAACGTGTTAAATAAATTACACCTCTTATGCAACTAACAGACATTTCTAGCCCTGTGTTTGGTGCGTGATTGCTTCATAAAATCCAATGCAAACGTACAGACTTTGTACTGGCATTGTACTATCGCGCTCAATACGAGTTGCAACGCGCGGTCATCGACCGGGGCTCGTTCCGTGGTGTGCCTCCTCCAAACAGTCGCTCGGAATTCTGGGAGAAACTTTTTCCTGAGCGGGGGTGCTGTTGTTTCCTGGAACAGCAGTTTCCCCCAGAATTCCGAGCGACTGTTTGGAGGAGGCACACCACGGAACGAGCCCCGGTCGATGACCGCGCGTTGCAACTCATATTGAGCACGATAGTACTCTCCCAGCCAATCAGAGGTGGTGGGGGGGAGTGGTTCAGGAAGAAACATAAGCGAAACAGAATACATTTACCAAATTATTCTGCACAGCTGTGGCATTCTGAGACTCTGCTTTTCCCTTTTCTGCTCTGTCGTCTAGGTATGAGGAAAGTCCTCGGTACCGACAAGAAGGCTACGAGGAAGCCTTTCTTCAGTTCTGCCAGTCGATGCTCTCCGATGTCGAGAAGCGCATCCGCAGAGCACGGCAGCGATTGTCGCTCAGCAACCAAGAGGTATGTGATGTGCCATGCCCATTTGCTTGCACGTGAATTACGAGTCCGTCTTTCTTTGTGGTACCACTTGAAGGGGTACAGATGCTAAATTTTGGTTGTGTGTTCATTCTTTATAGTGATGCTCAAGATACTGGTTAGCTTAAATTCACCTCGTGGAATTCACTTTCGTCGGAAAATTAATTTATAAATTGAACTTTTTTGTTCGTGTGGTTTCAGCTTTGAGATTATGCAAGGTATAAAAAAAAAACGCCGCAGTGGCTCATTGGTTACGGCGCTCAGCTGCTTACCCGACCCCGATTATGACAGGATGGTGGCCGATCCCGGCCCTGGCAGCCGAATTTCGATGAAGGGGAAATTCTAGAGGCCCGTGTACTGTGCGATGCCAGTGCACATTAAAGAACCCCAGGTGGTGGAAATTTCCGGAGCCCTCCACTTAGGCGTCCCTTATAACCCGAGTCACTTTGGGACGCTAAACCCTAATAAACCAATAAACCAACCAAGGTATAAAAAAACTCCCAATATTATAGCTCCTTGTGTATTCGTTCTCATTCTGGCTGGCTGGCTAATTTAAACAAATTAAAATGGCAAACCTGCGATTAAGTGCATTTTTATGACCCACATGACCTCAAGTTCTCTTCCACATCATAGCTGCCATTCGGTTGTTGAAACTGAATTAGGATGAGAGAAGAAATTCAATTAAGTCATTTACCGGGCATAGGCGAGTACCATGGGATGATCCATTGTGGCACCTTTCATAGCTCATGTGCAGGTTCAGGACGTTGAACTCGGCATATCACAGAATCTTTTATTGTTATTCCATGGTTTTCTGGTGGAAGTTTTTTTTTATATATATATAAAAGAGGCGCCCCAGAATTTGGTGTAGGAGTTGTGTGAGGGGCCTTTAAATTAAAATGAATACGTCAGAGGCAATCCTAAAGGTACACATCGAGTACAAAAGAGAGTAAACATGAACTAACTCTAGACTAAAGAATTAAAACATACAACCAAAAATTTGATGTGTGTACTCTTTTAAGATAGTCATATTATTACGGGGGGTTAGCTCAGCAGCAGGCACGACAGGCCGCAGTTTGAAGGCGCACCAAATCAAGTCACCCCGAGAACTAACTGCCACGTCCTCGTCATCGTCAGCTGCTGAGCGTCCAAACAACGTCGTCTTTGCCTCACGACTATGCACCGTAACACTATTACCTTAATTTTAAAGGAGTAATGTGTCTTATACCGAGTTCACTGAAGTTGACTTGCCATCTGGCATGCGAGGAAAAAGGCGGAAGTACAGTGGTGAGCAGCCTTGTCTAGAGCGCTTGAGCAGTGCGCACTTGGTAACAAAAACCGAAATTAGAGAGCAGCCCCTCATTACAGGGCAAAGTTTTCGCGCCTGCTTTGTTTACGAGGCTATCTGGCGCTACTTCCGTGCAAGCGTTGCAGCTGGACCGTAGAGGCTGCCACAAAATCTGGATTTGTTTGCAAGGAAGTGCACCGCCCGAGCGCTCTAAGGCTGCTTGCCACTGTAGTAGAGGGCTTGCTGTCCAGAACATCCGGGGTGCTTGGCTCTTGCGTGTGCTGTGTCTGGAGTGGCCCTGACACCGTGCTGTTGCAGGGTGGCCTGGTGATCAAAACGAAGGAGCCTGCGGCGCCCACGGACGAGCGGGTGATCGTGTTGAACGAGCGCATCCAGGGTCTCCTCCAGCAGGTGGAGCAGCTGGGCTGCGAGGGCAAAGTGGAGGAGGCGCAGGCCATCATGAAGCTGTGCGACCAGCTCAAGGAGGAGCGCAAGTCACTGGACAAGGACTCCGACAAGGCACACTGGCTGCGGGTGAGGATGGTGTTTGGTACTACTCTGGTTGCTACACCGTGTGAGTGGAGGCGGCACTGGGACAGTTTCGCAGTTACACTGGCTCATTCTGGTGCAGTTGCAGTGCAACGCTCCTGTCATTGTGGTGCGACACTGACTGTTGCACAGTTGCATTGGGGTCATTGTGGTGCTCTGTGGGGTATTGTGCGGCACTGGGGCTGTCCTGAGGGGTAACGGAGTGGATTCCAAGAGAAGGCAAGCGTAGCAGGGGGCGGCACATAGTTGGGTGGGCGGATGAGATTAAGAAGTTTGTGGGGGTACGGTGGCCGCAACTGGCCAAGGACAGGGTTAATTGGAGAGACATGGGAGAGGCCTTTGCCCTACAGTGGGTGTAGTCAGGCTGATGATAATGATGGGGCGGTTATGCACTTGCACCGGGGTTTTGGTGTATCCGTACTTGACAGTTCTGGAGAAGAGGCTTTTTGAATGGGAAAGAGTTTATGAATGCATATTTTTCATATATTTTAAGATTTCACCGTAACAGTCAGCATATCCACGGATCTCTCGTCAACAAGCTTGCATTTTTCTTTTAACGTTTTTGTTATTGCCAAAAGTGCTCGCCATTGGTTTTTTTATGGCAGCATTAACTACTCGGTGCGAGCGATGGGAAAAACTTAAAAAGAAAGATTTTGCTGCACATCAAAAGAAGGGACCATTACCTTCAGTGCTTCCATAACAGTACCTTACAATTTTCCAATATTCAAAATTTTTGTCCAAGAATGTTGGGCATGTCTGGGAGTGTTGTGTGGCACTGTGCTGCTGTGACATCATTGCTGGAGTGGTGACTGGCACACAAAAGTTTGGTGCTTTGGTCTCAACCTCTTCTCCCTTTTTTTCATGCATGATGGCAGGAAGGGCTGCAAACCAAGAGATGCGGTGCTCCTCAGCACCTTTTTAGTCGGTGGGAATCCCCAGGGCTAAAAAAGTTGAGAATCTTTGGTGTAGTTATTAAAAGCTAGTTGTAGAGTTGAATGTGAATTCCTTGTGGCTCATGAGATGTGTTGACTGCTCTTACCATTGTGCCAATAATTGGGGTTAGCATTCTTAATCTCTGAAACCAAGATGGGTTGCGCCACTGCGGTGGCTCAGTGGCTATGGTGCTCGGCTGCTGACCCGAAAGACGCGGGTTCGATCCCGGCCGCGGCGGTTGAATTTCTTTGGAGGAGAAATTCTAGAGGCCCGTGTACTGTGCAGGTTAAAGAACCCCAGGTGGTCTAAATTTCTGGAGCCCTCCACTACGGCTCCCCTCATAGCCTTAGTCGCTTTGGGACGTTAAACCCCACAAAACAAAACCAAACCAAGATGGGTTGCGGACTCATGAGAAGTTGACTTTGGAAACCACGTTTATATGTTGTGTCTCAAGGAACGATCTTTATGCTGGAATCTTAATGAACGCTGCTGCCAGGAACACGTGATTCATGAATTTCTGGCGGAGACTGAATTGTGTTCTGCTGTTCCGTGCAGCAAACGGCAGAGCTGGCGGCCGCCCAAGAGAAGCAGATGGAGGTGTGTGACATTTGCGGAGCCTTCCTCATCGTCGGAGATGCACAACAGCGTGTGGACGACCACCTGATGGGCAAGCAGCACATGGGCTACGCCAAGCTCAAGGAGGCCGTCGAGGAGATTCTGGTGAGTGGGCCGCAGACATTGCACCCGCCGGCATTGTGCTTCCACGGGGTATTATCATAGAGCAGGGCCGTTGAGACGTTTGAAGCCTTGGTTGCACTGTGCGACATGTTATGGGATGGCTCAGGAAGCATTTGTGTTTGTCAGCTGAGCGTTCTTGGCACAACTGTTCTGGGGTGCAGTTTCTCCAAATCAAAATATCAGTTTGAGCTAGTTGGATCGTCGCAGGGTGTAGATGAAACCAGTGCAGCTAAACAAAAACATGGACACACGAGATAGGATGGCAGCCCCTTCCTGTCTCATGCTGCACTAGCAACTGGCCCAGTATTGGGAGTGAATGGTTTATTTATTTATTTATTCAAGTTTCCCCTAAAGGCCCTCCAGAAGAGGGTATTACATGGGGGGGGGGGGTACAATCATAAGTAATCCCGATACATTTTAACAAATAAGTGTAACAAAAAACGTTAATTAAAACATAAGGCATCACACAAAGAAAAAATGAACACTAACAAAAACAGCAAACTTTTACACACTTCTGTCACAGCGAAGAAGCTCTTGGAATTTTTTATTGTCAGTTTCTGTGGCGATGACTGATGGCAAACTATTCCATTCAGTGATAGTACGGGGAATGAATGAATTGGCATAAGAGGATGAATGACAGTTTACGCGTTTAACTTTGAAAGAATGATCACGGCGTGGAAAGATAGCATCAGGTGACTGAAACAAATCACTGCGAGGAGATGGGTGGTGATGAAGCTTATGGAAAAGGGTTAAGCGAGCAAGTTTACGGCGATATGACAAATCTTCCAGTTCGGCGCGTTTTTTTAATGCTGAAACGCTTGTGAAGGGTGAGTAGTCTGAAAATATGAAGCGAACAGCACGGTTTTGCAAGGATTCAATGTTTGTGATAACGTAGGCTTGAACAGGGTCCCAAATGGCCGCAGCATATTCGACTTTAGGGCGTATTAGAGTTATATAAGCAAGTTTTTTAACGTGTATAGGGGCGTATCTGAGGTTACGTTTAAAGGGACACTGAGGAGAAATTGAAGTTGGCTTGTATCGACTGAATACCAGCTCCTGATTACAAAAACGCCACTCATACTGACAACAAAGCTCTTGTAACATAGAAAAGAGCAAGAACCAAAATACAGGTATCGCCGCCACAGGCCAAACTCGCAAGTACAAGCGTGATGACGTCATAGGACAAAACAGTGTTGCTAGAACCAATGGTTCTAGCAACTCTAGGACCCGAGAAGCCACAAATCCCTGAGGCGCAGCCAATGCATGCGCAAATGTCCTCTACCTCGCCAGATGGCGCCACGTGCCCGGCAGCTACGCGCGCTCCTGAAGCATCGGGACCAATCAGCGCCTGTATTCCGGCGGTAGGCGGGCTCCCGGTATTCCGCTAGCGGTAACAAGGTGCACGGTATGCTAAAGGTGTCTATTTGCGAGAACTTCGTTGATGACTTTGAGAATGAGATCCATCGTAGCGCTGGCAAAACGCCAGTGCAAACGTAATCGAAGCGACTGTAGCGATGGCTGCAATAGCCAATAGATGCCTTCAACGTGCGGCTGGCGGTAGCTTTTTTTCGGCTGCTGCTAGGCCGCACTGCTGGCCGCCAGAAATCACGAAGTCTGCGGTACGCCATGCGCACGTCATGTTTCACGTCTCTTAGTCCTGTGTCGTCATAGGAGAATCCCAAGTTTGAATCAGAGCGGCGGGAAAACTTTTTCAACTTCGAATCCAAATTTCTTAGAAATAAATGCATCTTTCGCTGCCGGCCAAGTGGCAACAAAGCCATGACATGCCGAACTATCGGATTTTACTACAAAAAAAATATTAATAGTGCTCTCCTCAGTGTCCCTTTAAGAAAACCAAGTAAGTCACTATGGTCCTTTGTACAGGACCGGTACTTGCCAATACATTTCCAATACTGGGCCGAGTACCTGTGCTGCCTGGGTACCTCTTGTGTACCCTTCGTATCCTCGTTCATTTGCACTGGCTTCATCTCTGTATGTTTCTTCAATTCATTCTGGCTTGCAATTGAGGGTTGCAAAGTATACATCTTTCGATTGCGGTTTATACGACAGGCAGGAAATAGCACTTCGTTTTGTTAGGGGTGGGTAGAGCAGCTCTGGCAGCTGGGTCGTAACAGATGGGGTGGTGATTGTTGATTGATTTACGGGAAACGGTGTTGTACGGCACTGTGCTGCGATACTCCGTTTCATATATGAGGTGCAATGCCGTGAAAAATACGGAAGTAGTCCGTGTGAAAAAATTTAGAGAGGCGCATTACTCCATGTTTGTTTTGTGGTCTGAGGCATGAGAAAATGACAGCATGTCATCAGCAGTAAGAGCACATAATCGTGCTGGTAACAAATGCATCACGTAATAAACTTGCAGGCAAGGCATTTACCGTTTTTCGCTACTAGAAGCGCACTACTTTTTCAACAAGGATGTGGGCAGCGAAAACAAGAGCGCTATATAGTAGGATACAACTTATAACTGCAGTTGTTTACAGTGGGCCATGGCTTGCTGGGTCTTGTATTACGCCGCTAACCCGTCACGACAACAAACAAATTCACCGTTTTAGCACTTGTCTATATTAAAGGGACTATGAAATAAATTTATCGAGATTACGTAAAGATAGACAATCTATCACTCGTCACCCCAGCGCAAGAATTTTTGAGCTAGCATCAATAACAACGAAGTTATAGACGATTAAAAATCACGCTCCTCCTCTCCCCCCTCAACTCATACCCGCGGGGCACCAAGAAAAAATAAAGAAAACAGCTCCGGGACTGGGCACCGCCCATGAATACGTCATTCGCTGACGTTCGGTTTACGACTTCCGGTTGTCCCACTCCCGAGGAGCAGCGTGCGTCGCCAGCGTCTCTCCGGTCTCTGCGCTTTCTTGGCTCCCGAACTCTCGACAGAAAAAGGCGGCAGAGGTAAATTGAAAACATATGCGCGAAGGCAATGCCCTGCCTCATGCTTGCCCGAGGGGGGCGCGTGGCGGCTCGAGCAGACGATTTTCACCGCTAGCGGAAGTGTACCCGTGACGTCGTAGCTGCCGCGGCTCGAGCGAATGACAGCGTGTGGTGGCCTGCCGACGTCATGGGACTAGTGACGTCTGTTTTCCCGATTTCGGTTCCAAAATGGCTGCCTACGAAGACACCAAACGTCCTGCGAATTTTAAAAAACACGATTTTTAAAAATTCATAATAAATTGCCGGCTCAGTTCCGAAGACTCATACTTGGTGTCAATGCTTCTGAGCATCACTTCTAACATTTACAAGTGGCTTTTAATTCTTTGCATGGTCCCTTTAAACTTGCCAGAGGCAAAAAATCAATTGTCGATCGCTTTAACCTTAATGGAACTCTTACCTAGAATTCTGAGGGGACACGTTTTAAGCACATTGTGGCTTTGCAACCAGCGATGAACACCTCCGCTCGTATGTGGTGTCTGTAGCACGTCATTGTATTGACTGAAAACTAAGTCGTATGCTCGTTTTTGTTCACAGAATCGGCGAGAGAAGGAGCGTGAGGAAAAGGAGAAGCAGCGGGAACGCGAAAGGGAGCGCCGACGAAGGCGCGAGGAAGAGGAAACTCGGGGCCGGCGAGGCGTCGACCCGCTGCGGGACGACCGGCGAGAGCGGGACGAGAAGAGGCACAGAAGCCGGTCGCCTCGCGAGGACCGCAGGCGCGATGAAGACCGCCGGCGGGACGACGACCGGAGGCGGAACGATGAGCGGAAACGGGATGAAGACCGCCGGCGGGATGACGATCGCAAGCGCGAGGATGACCGCAAACGGGACGACGACCACAGGCGTGACGAGGACCGCAAACGGGAAGACGAGCGGCGGAGGGATCGCAGCCGCCGGGACGAAGAACGGAGCAGCAGTCGGCGAGACGATGAACGCAGCAGTAGCAGTCGACGCGATGATGACCGGGGCAGCAGCAGGAGTGAGCGGAGTTCACACAGAGACTCGCGGGAGTCGCGGTCGTCCGGCCACGATCGGGACAAGCACCGCGATCGTGACTCTCACCGTAGCTCATCCTCTAGGGGTGAGCATCTTTTTTTGTCTCCTTGCCACATATAAGTCGACCTGTGCTTACGAGAATTAGTACCATCCTAAGTTGGGCAGGGCCAGCCTATTTGCGAAGTCTTGCTACCTGCTGCCAAACCACGGGTAGTAAGCACCCTGTTCTGGTGCCCATTCCCTGCAATATGCATGGAGCTCCATGTGTTAAATTGTTTATTGGTGTGCATACGGGCTCGGCATGCATATGGGTTCGGTGTGCATACTGGCTGCACTGAGGAAAATTTGAACTGTGCTCCGTTTACTGGCTCGCATGTGCTGGCAATTGCCTTCCTGGTCGAGCGGTGGATATCGCGAGAGCCAACTCCCGATAACCTTTGAAATGCGCATTGCGCTGGCATACGAACCTATAGGGGTAGTTTGGTTTCTCACTTATTAGGATGGTCAGCCTGGCTCTTATGCAAGTGCGAGAAAGTGCGACATGCAGTGCGAGAAAACACATGACACACATGAAACTAAGCCCATTTGTCCACACGGAGAAAAAACTGAAAACTGCTTCCAGCGTTGCATTCCTCACACATTGTAGTATCTACTCGCATATTAAAATTAAATTTCTGGTGGCCCATTTTTTTTCTATTGTTTCAGCAGACACTGGCATGATATATATTAAACTAATTGGCCTAGAAATAAACAAATTGCATATTTGAAATCAGCAGAAAAAACTGAATAAGCTTGTGCAGTTTCATTGCATTTGGTCTGTAAATAAAAAAAATGCTCTAAGACCCATTAATCACCTTTGATTTCCACTGGCTCTGCGATGCCATATCATGGGAGAGTGAAGGTTCTCCGGCAAAGGCACGTTTGCGTTTGTAGTGGTGTCATGTTCATGCAAACAAGCCTGACATGGGGGAGAGGGGCAGGGACCCCTCACGGGCATCTCGCATGGACTGTATGTTTCTGTGCTTAGTCAGTATTGCATGCCAAAGCACTGTTTTTTCCGCATTACCAGTCGTGTAATCGCCATCCTGTTTTCTATTTTGTCCGTTGCAGTGAGCAATGGCGACGCGAGTCCCCGTCACTGAGATGACAAGTGAGTTTCTCGGGATAACAGGTAGGTGTCACTGCGGCAGGAAACTGCCCGTCCCCATGTCTCTCTCTCTCTCCTCTCTGCTTTCGTTTTTTTTCTTTTCTTCCTTTCTTTCTTTATCCCTCGTCATTATCACCATCTCCACTTTCATTTTCTCCCGATTTCCCCTTTCTTCCTTGCGTGTGGGGGATTGCTGTCTACCCGTGGGTTACTGTGCGGTCTCTCTCCCCCCTTTTTTTTTTCGTTTTGTGTGTGTGCTGCAACGAGGGGGGTCGGGTGGGGGGGGCTGTTTGTCGGGCGGGGTCGGCAGTTTGGCTGTTGATTGAACAGGCCGATGAGAGGGAGGCTGAAGACACAGAGACCTGCCCGTGCCTCCTTCCGCCGTGTTCTTCTTCTTGCGACTTTACCCCTCTCCCTACGGCGGAGGAGCCCATCTCGAGCGAGCGTTTCGGAGCGAGGGTTCTTGAGTAACAGGCGAGTAAAGCACCAGGTATGGCCTATACCACACAACAACATTACGCCTAGGGCGGCGCGCGCCATTGTCTCGGGCTCTATTGCTACAGTGCCATTGTTGCTTGCGCCTGGAACACATCCGCGCCATCGTGCCAGCATTCCTCTGTTCTTAATTTTTTTGCCGACCTTTTATAATTTTGGAGTGGTTGTGGTGGGAACAGCTGCAGCACAAATTGTGGACGGAGATGTCTTCCTTAGTCTAGCGTTTGCGTAGCCACTCAATGCACGGAACTTCGCGCGGATTAGCGGCAGGTGTAGGAACACAGGTCTTGGAACTTTGTGTCAAGTTTCTGATAGCAGCTGATAATCCCGATAGCCATGTAATTGGGAAAGCAATTTCTTTTGTGCATTTTTTACTACAAGGCACAGTTTTGCTTAATGTTAACACATCTGTTTAGGACGTTGCAGTGCATATGAATTAAAATGTGTCTTGTTCTAAGCTAATTGCTAGCTTTAATGCCAGTTCTTTTTAATCAAAGTATTAGATGGAAGGGTCTACGTAAGGTTATGTTCTACGACGACTTTGTGGTTCCAGGAATGGTGCGGGCCACTGTTCGCTAGCGAGGAAAGAAGAGGGCTTCGGTAAATCTTTCGGGGAACAGGCGTGTGGCTGGGTTATCGCTAATGTGTATCAAGCGTGGGGGCTTAGTATGCGTTCAAACCAATCTGCTGGGGGTCGGGGGTTGTACCACTGCATGATTGAAATGCATGTTGCAAGGGTAGCGGAACTGGGCTCATTCGAGCAATGGTAAACTTTTGCTGCGCAAACGTCTCAAGCAGTGGGCTCTTACTTTCAGAGGTGGCAGGTTTTGGTGCTTCCCTGGGGCACCAAACGTTTGACTCTGCCCCAAACATTTTGCGTGACCATGTACAATCCGTGCCCAAGTGTGCCTTGATCGCTGTTTCACAAGTAAGTTCTGTTGTCTCGGGCAAGACGCTGCGCAGGATCACAGGTGAAGCGATCTGTTATCTTTCGGGCTGGCAGAATGACGTCTGCCACGGGGGTCACTGTTTTGCTGCATGTTCTTGTTACTGGTAGCGTACTACGTGGGCGCTGTGGGATGGCACCTACCGTTTTTTCACCGTGCAAGCTCGGCCATTGGCAGTCTTCATCTCGGCATCCGCGAATCGCGTGGTTCTGTGTTGAAGGCAGCTAACTTTAGTGCCTTAGCTTGTAATAACCGAGGAATGTTAGCTAAACTGTTACTGCAGTGGAATCTCGCTGTTATGTTTTTACGGGATTGTCAGTTATAAAAAAGTAGCAGCCAGGAAAGGAAGTAGTTGAATGCAGCGCGAGGAAAAAATTACACACTGTTGTCTGCCGCTCATTTCATATTTTGTGTATGTGCAATAAAACGCGTCTTTGGAATTGGTGAGGCCTTGTGGCTCTCGCGATCGTATCGTTCTACATGCGCGAAAGACGTCCTGAATGTGCCCTGTGATAACCCTGTTCGCTTGAGCAGCTCTTGGTTAAAGGAAGGGAGCCCACGTGGAGTGGGCGGAGTTGCAGAGTACAGGTGCTTCCGCGCTGTTCGCAACTGTTTTAATGCTGTGCAATCCTCATCTGTTAGAATCTAGAAATTGCGTATACTGTATTTACTCGCATAATAGGCGCACTTTTTCTTCCAGAAAATCCGGCTCAAAGTTCGGGGTGCGCCTATTACGCGGGGTAAAATTTTCGGAAATTTTTCGACTCGCAAAATTGAACATCAAGCATAAACGCACTCGTGTACGGGCCGCACCCCGTTTTCCCGAAGAAAATATTTTAAAAAAAAGTTCAGTGTAAGGGCCGCACCGAAACTTTCCACGACCCACGCGGGAATCGCCTTCGAAATGCACGCGCCGAGGCCTCCGCGATCGGCTCCGGCTGCGCGCAACGGGCGCTTGATCGCGGAGGCCACACACGCGCACAGGAGCTTCCAGACGCCGCCCACGGAGGGCGCCCGAGGCCAAGGTCATCATACTAAACGTTTTGCTCCGCCGCGAGCTTTCGCTATCCATATCGCCATCAGCATCACCAGCTCCAGCTTTTTTTGTTGCTATCAAGTGCCGGGATCTGCGGTAGCGCGTTAGTTCATCGTGGTTTGTGGCTTTGCCGCCAAGCGTTGCTGTTTTAGCTCGACGGGCAAGCACCTTAATAGCTACACGGCTGGGAGTTTGCTCTTGAACACGGCAAGCGAGCGGCAGGTTGGAAATTCGACGTGGCCGAGAAGTGCGGCAGTTGCGACTGCGGCGTGCCTAAATTTTCGTACGCGACTCCAAGCGCCGAGGTTTTCGCGGGCCTAAGTCGGGAACGTTTCCGGCTGGAGATAAAGCTTTCCGAACAGACGTTTAAAGTGAGCATCCCTGAAAACTGTGTGCAGCTGTTCTATGCGATGTCGTTGTACGTGCTGTGGGTCCGCAGCAGCGCTAGTGAGGACTACTAGTCAGTTCAGCAAAAACTGTTAAAATAAAGATTGGGGGGCGGGGGGCGGCGAGGCGTCGGCTTGAAATCGTGTAAATACAGTATTGATCACAGTGCAAAGTTCGGGGTGCGCCTATTATGCGCGGAAATAAAAAAAATCATTTTTCGCGACCAAACTAGGGGTGCGCCTATTATGCGAGTGCGCCTATTATGCGAGTAAATACGGTATTAAGCAGCAGGCGAGAAAAAAGAAAGCGGATGGCAAAAGCAAAACGCCTTGGAGCCGACCCTCACAGTGGCACTGCGTACAGTGCTGCCGGCATGCTGTCTCTCCTCTCGATCGTAGTTTCATTTTTGCGCCTATGGTCGGCTGCGCTCGTGTCGCAGTGGCGATGGAACTGCGCCAACGTGCAACGAAGTTCACACCACCTGTAAATGTGCATGGTATCTTCATGGGCACCCGAAGCTGCTGAACACCACCGTGATGCCACAGTTGCGCATAACAGCTGACGTTGTATGGCACGGGCTTCTATTGGAGCTAAAATGGGACTGGCTCAGGAAAGCGTAGCAAGCAAGAAGATGCAGCGTACAAGAACGTAACAGCGGGATTCTACTGTATTAGCTGAGGGAATGTGTAGAATAATGTGCTACCAGATACAAGTGCCGCAGTAAGAACTGTTTTCATAAGTAGGTAACAATGAGCATCTTTCTTTTAGTGTTGGGCAATTTCCTTTCTTCCATGTTATCGCTGCTGTACTTTAAGCAAGCACTGTAGCTCACTGATGTTTGGAGGCAGCAGTGCACAACGCGCAAATGTTCCAGAGCATTTGAAGCTTGTGCTATTTTAGAGCGGAACCTTGGATGTGTAGGTGCTACACGACTTGTTAAGTCAACACCATAGCATGACCAGTTTGCATCACATTCGCAGCAATGTCCCTAGGCCAACTATTTCTTTAATGAAATTCTCATTAATCATTCGGCGCACTAGCATAACTATATTTCGTCGTAAATACTCAAAACTCTGGCTAGAGCCTTATCACTGCCTCTGCTAAGCAATTGCACCTTCAGAATGTTATTGTAGCGCTCTCGCAAACTTTCTTGTTGAACTCTTTCTGTGCTTTCTTTTTTTTCATTCGTGGTGCTGCTTTGTTTTTTCTCTGCTTTCTAGCTCTTGTTGAGAGGAAAATGTTGTGCCTTGTTTGCCAAGTGTTGTGTGTAAAGTGTGATGTAATTGAATGGGCCGCGCGAAGAATGCAGCGGCTCCGCTCGGGGCAAAAGGCAGCGACACCCCCCAGAGTCTCACGTCTTGACGCACAGGTGGGCTGATGCCACTCTTGTTGTTGTTGGACGCTCTTCCGCGGTCACCTTGGATCTCTCTGTTGTTGTTGTTATTGACGTTGTTCGCCCTCGCGTCTGCATTTTTGTTTAAAATTTGTTTTTATCAATTCGTGCTACCGGCATACTTTAGCGATTCCAGTTTGTAACGAGGCGGGCACTGTGTGCAAGTTTGCACAAAAGGTATGGCATCTCTTTTGCGAGTGGCTCTGCACGTGTTCACAGATCTTTGAATAACAGCCAGCATCACGGCGACCTATTTGAACGTGTCCGTTGAGATGCCAAACCTTGGTTGCTCAGTCCCTACAGCATCACACCGTGGTGCTGTTTTTTGAGAATAGAGTCATCTCCCCAAGGCATCTGCTTTTCCTGGCCTATTTATTTCGGCCTATTTAGCTGGCCCTTTCGGATTGCTTTAGAACAGGCGATACCGATGACCTCTAGTTTCTTGAGCTAGATTAGTTTAGTACCAGTGCTCTTAGCAATTGCGTGGCGAGTGCTTCCCTACAAGGCTCTACAAACATTGCAACCATTAAAAAAAAAGCCTGTGAGATTTGGATTCGTTGCAAAAAAGGAATGGGGTGAACAGCTGGCTATAAGTAATGGTAGGATAGCCAAATCTGCACAATACAAGCTGTCATATTTCAGTAGTTGGACTCGTGCTGGCTGTATACGAAGGCTGAGAGGCAGTTTCACTTATTGTTGCAGCGGCGTGTGCTGCCGATGAATGAGAAGCGGTCGCGCCTGCCAAGCAACCAATGCATCAACTTCACTTTATTCAAGGATACGCATGCTTTTATACATAGGCGACACTGGTCGCACTAGCGGCGGTGATCGTCAAATCAAAACCAAAACCAAATATGCAACACTTATGTTGTTTCGCTATACTGTGTAAGGTGAACTTTGAAGTTTGCAAAAAAGTTGTAGCATGAGGTGTTAGGAATTGTGTTTCATGCTGGTGGTTCGTCTGAGGAATTGTTTACATGCGCGCGCACACGCACACGCGCACACACACACACACACAGCTGACCAAAAAATCTTGCCGGTGCGGAGATGGTAGGGCACCATCACACCTGCGTTATCAGGTCTCGGCATCGCGTGCTGCCTCCGGCAGACTAAAAGGCACATATGCACAAATTGCACCCGCTTGTTAGCTTACAGCTGGAAACCCCCCGAGGCCACAGCTGAGGCGGCATCAGCGCTGCACGCAGTTGCCTGCACGGAAACATGCATGGTATGCCTGCTCGCGGAGTTGGTAACGGCTTTGCTGCTGAGGGTGAGGGATGAATTGTTGGAGCAGGATGGAAAACAGAAAGAAAACAGAAACCGCAGCTGCTGTGGGATACAGTGAGATAAAAAAAAAAAAGACTGAAAAAAAGTACACCTGTCAAATGCCGTTTCCAAGCAGAATAACGCGAGCTTGTTTCATGCTCTGAAATCTACAAATCTACAGCTTACGCCATGTGTAGTGCAATAAATGTTCTATTTTTAATTATCCTCTCCCTGAAGGCTGTTCTATGTATATGAGTTTTGCTATGCAACTTATATATGGACATACCTAGCATGCTTGCATCTCTATTTTACGGAGACGTCTGCTAATAAGACAAGCAGATTTTCTTGTCCCCTCAAGTTCATCTTGGAGAGAGTCTACTGTGCACGTTCCAGTGAGGTGCACAACAGTGTCGCAATAAAGTCCGAAATAACGCGTGGATATGAATTATCGGAGTGCGCAAATACATTTGGCCACCGTATTCCATCAGGCAGTCTCTTCAAACCTGCTATCGGCACAGAATAGCAGGCGTGTGGATGCTGTGATGTTCGTGCATCTAGTTATACAAAAACATTTTGTTGGAGGTAGGCTGGTAGTCACCAGAGCAGTGGGCGTACACATGAATCTGGCAATACGCTATTTATGGGGGGTAAACTTGTGGCTCCAAAGCAGTGGAAACTAGCGATGCTGGAACCAACCAGTGCATTTGGCCCTCATTGGGCTGGGTATGCCCATTGCCCTCTGTTTAACAAACGACAGCTTAGGGGGCTTTCAGCTGGTTGACACAGCATTTACATACGGCAACGAACATCAGAGGCACTGCCATGCTAGGTCACGGTCATTCCAGAGTGCCCTGTTGTCGTCTAGGAAAAGGACCACTTCACAGTATGTTTTACAGCAGACACATTCCTTTCCACCCCAACTTGTTCTTATGAGAAAATGCAGTAGTTGACTTAATAAGAGTTGCTAGGTTCCTAAAAGAAAGAAACGTCAGAAACAAACTGCAACGTTTAAAAAAACTACGAGTCCATGAGGACAGCTGGTGGAGGTTTTTTTAACAGTTTTGGTACACGATAGCCTTAGCTTCTTATGAGAGAAGCCAACAGCCACAGAAACCAAGGGGCACAGGGGATTTTTTTTTTAATTAATATATTTATTTTGTGGTGTTGATCAATTTAGAATATTACTGAATATGTTATCGCTTAAAGCTAATTGATAGAAAAGCAGAAGAAAAAATAACCACATGCCGCCGGTGGGATCCGAACCCAGCTTCTCATGTGTGATTAAACCTAACACAAGTCACAGAAAGTGATAAGGCTTGAAACGATAAGGCTAGAAGCTAGAAACGGGGAACACGGAAAAACCACTTAAAGCAAGGCTTTGCGGTATCAAGATCGGAATTGCTGCAAGAGCAGCCGATTAGGGATAATCTTAAAAAAAGAAAAACGGCCAGAATACGTAGTGCAGAGCCATGGGGAGAAAGCAGAGAAAAAATTCATTGAGTTTGCCACAGAACGGAAGCAGCGGTAGACGAAACATCACGCCGACTGGACCTCTCACACTTCGA
Source organism: Amblyomma mixtum (assembly GCF_055824585.1). Taxonomy (NCBI): domain Eukaryota; kingdom Metazoa; phylum Arthropoda; class Arachnida; order Ixodida; family Ixodidae; genus Amblyomma; species Amblyomma mixtum. The sequence goes on along the minus strand of NW_028317726.1, from coordinate 132,864 downwards.
AACATCTCTTCCGTGTTCCTGCCCACAGATGGGAGCTGGCAAGCAGGCAAGCGTCGGCGGAAGCACACCGCGTGAGCCGAAGGCCGGAGAAGCACACCTACACACGCTCCGTCCAGCACGGAGCGCCAGAACGAGGCGAGAGGGGAGAAACAAAAGACAAGCCAAGTCTGCGTCCCACCAAAAGAAGGTGCTCTTTGCTCTCTGTTTGCCTCACGCACTTAAAGAAAAAAAGTGGCGGGGGGGGAAATCATGTTCACATACTCGATCTCTCTCTTTTTTTGTACCTATTTCTGTGCCCCCTTGCCTATTACCATCGCAGAAACTGCACTCATCCCTCTTTCCGTGCCCCTGTCTTCTTTGCGCCGGCCGTACACACGAACACAGCATTGCGAAGTGTAAATGAATTGTTTTACATTGCCATTTGTGCAGTACACGCAGTTGAGAATAAAAGAAAGTGGAATTGTAGGAGTGCTACTGCTGTTGTGTGTTTGTTTCACTTTGGCCGCTGCGGTGGCTCAGCGGTTATGGTGCTCGGCTGCTGACCCGAAAGACGCGGGTTCGATCCCGGCCGCGGCGGTTGAATTTCTTTGGAGGAGAAATTCTAGAGGCCCGTGTACTGTGCGATGTCAGTGCACGTTAAAGAACCCCAGGTGGTCGAAATTTCCGGAGCCCTCCACTACGGCATCTCTCATAGCCTTAGTCGCTTTGGGACGTTAAACCCCATAAACCAAACCAAACCTGTTTCACTTTGGGGTTTGTGCATGCGGGCGGCGGCAGAGGTTGAAAACGAGCTCAATGGTTAGTGCACTTGGCTACTGCGCTGGAGTTCCCGGGTTCGAACCCGGCCGCCGCGTTTCGATGGAGGTGAAACGCAAGAGGCGCCCGCGTGCTGTGCGATGTCAGTGCATGTTAAAGATCCCTAGGCCATAGAGTTTCTTACTACTATTACCTAGAGGGAAAGCTGGCAGCCCGTCTATGGGAGTTTGCATGGCGACCCCTCGAGACCACTTCAGCCAACATGGGCGCTCAAAGCATCATGGGGCGGTGAGCTACTTGTTGCGGAACTGCAACTTTTGGCCAAAAAAGAATATAAAAATAAAGCTGTTTGATAACTACAAACGTCCTAACATTAAATATCTGGTCTAATGATTGCAACAAACGAGAAGAAAAGCATTTAAGTGCAAAGTTTGCCCAAAATAAGAGACGACTCGCTCTCCTATTGGCCAAGTAAAGAACACTATAAAAACTAATATTTCGTAATTAACAAGCGCACTTTTAAAAGTAAATATGTTTTTAAAAAAAATGTTGTTGCTTAAACACTATGAGGTTTTTAAAGGCTTTTTAGAAAAGTGAAACCTTTATTGGCGTCGTGTGCTGTATAGTTTTCATTACTATGGCTTTTGCACACCTCGTTCGCGCGAAAGTCGTCTGCGCACACACGGACAGAGTTTTCGGAATGGAACATGTTAGTAGTGCCACTCCATGTTTTCGAAAAACTACGACTGTGCCGCAACAAGTAGCTCACCGGCCCATGATGCTTTGGGCGTCCATGGTGGCTGAAGTGCAGCGCCGCCAGCTTTCTCTCTAGGTAATAGTAAGAAACTCTATGCCCTAGGCGGTTGAAATTATTCTGGAGCCCTCTAATGGAGTCTCTTCTTTCACTCCGGCCTTCCTCCCTTCCCTTACTGAGCGATTCCGGTGTCCACTGAGATGTGAGACAATTACTGTGCCATTGCTTTCCAAAAACCAGTTTTCAATTTTCAAAATTGCAACTAGAGCTCGGAAAGCAGAGATGCGGTTGCATCCTCGGCATGTCTTGAGACTGGTACAAATGGCCTTCTTGGCTTAAGGGGGCACGAGGGTCTTAAAACTAAGCTTTTTATTTGTGGCTAGAATATCAAGAAATTTTGCACACAGATGCGTTTTCTGATTCCGAAAATGTAGTCATAATAGACCCTTTAGAAAATTCAGCGCCATCTCGTGTGTGGTGCGCAAACCGCGGTGCCTCCGCCATTACTTGGGCATACGCCTGCCGGTATGCGCTCGGGCCAGATTGAAAAGTACGCGCGCCCGGCGAAGCCACAACAAGCGAAATTTTGTTTCTGTGTCCTAGCCATGTTCCTTGACATTGGCTATCTGCACCAAGCTATAGTCGCGATGCCGGCATGCTGCTGTGTGCGTTTCTGCAGCCAGCGCGGCGAAGAGACGCGCACGGAAACAAGCTGTGTTTCCAGAGCACGGAGCGCATGGAGTAGCTGCATGCTTATTTCTTCTCGTCCGTGACCTGTTCGTTTTCACATTAAAATAAATGATATTGTGAGACAGGAGACAGAGCGCAGGATGGAGCGAGCTTTAATGGCACCCGCAAGTATGGCGACCAACCCTTCGAAGAAGAAGATGATCGATGATGATGGATATGTACAGATGAAGACGAAGGTCGCATGTTGTGCTTACACTTTCTCCCCTCGCGTACGAAAGCGACCGGCTCGGGCGCAGATTAGAACACAGTAGGGCGACGGGCAAAGGGTTTGAGGCGGGAAACATGAACAATCTCGGCACCTCGGCAACGACGATCATTAACAGGATGAACAGGGGCAACGCGATAGTTCACCGGGGACGTTTGTTCGAGTACAGTATACGGACCAATATAACGGCTCAAAAATTTTTCACACAATCCCGGGGTACGCACTGGAGTCCACAGCAGTACCTCATCACCAGGGTGAAAAAATATGGCACGGTGGGAGAGATCATAGGTGTTTTTCCGGGAGGCTTGGGAGGCGTCGGTATTCAGGCGGGCGATGGCACGGCAGTAGGTAAGACGAGAAGTAAACTGTTCGTGAGAGAGTCTGGAAGAGGTTGAGGGGGCGGAGAAGAAAGACGCTTCGAGGGTGAAGGTAGGTTGACGTCCATACACAAGGAAGAATGGGGAGAAGTTGGTGGTTCTTTGCACGGCACTATTGTATGCAAAGGTAACGAAGGGAAGCATGGTGTCCCAGTTGGTGTGATCGGGCTGGATGTAGGTGGCTAGCATATCGGACAGCGTGCGATGAAAGCGCTCTGTGAGCCCATTGGTCTGAGGGTGATAAGCTGAAGAGGTTTTGTGCACGGTTCTGGAGGCGTGAAGAACTTCGGCAAGGATGCTGGAGAGGAAGGACTTGCCGCGATCACTAATAAGGACACGAGGAGCGCCATGGCGCAGAAGGATGGCGTTCAGGAAGAAGTGGGCGATCTCTGAAGCAGAGCCGGAAGGAACAGGGGCCGTTTCAGCGTATCTAGTTAAGTGGTCGATGGCAGTGACAATCCAACGGTTCCCCGTTGGTGTTAATGGTAAGGGACCGTAGAGGTCAATCCCAACGACTTCAAAAGGGGAGAAAGGACAGGGGAGAGGCTGTAGAAGGCCCGCAGGGGCAGACGTGCTCCGTTTACGACGTTGGCAAGAGATGCAAGACGCAATATATTTTCCAACAGCGGTTGAGAGGCCAGGCCAAAAGAAACGGCGCTTGATGCGGTCATAAGTTTTCTGAAAGCCTAAGTGGCCAGCCGGGGGGTCATCATGAAAGGCCTGCAAAACTTCTCGGCGAAGAGAACGGGGTACGACAGGCACCCATGAGTCACCGAAGGGGCTGTAATTGTGCCAAAGAAGGATGTTGTCGACTAGCTTGAAAGAGTTAAGTTGGCGACGTAGGCGGGCATTCGGTGGCCGCGTAGCACCGCTCAGACGGTCGATAAGAGTCCGGCAGTAAGGGTCGGCCCGCTGCGCTGAGGCGAGATCGCCAAGACTGGGAGCTGGCATCAAGTCAATGGGTGCGGCGGTCAAGGTTGAAATAGCCGTCGAAGGGGTAGTTTGGCAGTTTGAGGATGCGGAGGACACGGGTTGCGGATGCGGTGGTTGGGTTTGGGCGAGGGGACAACGAGATAGCGCATCGGCGTCCTGGTGTTTCTTGCCCGATTTATAGGTGACGGTAAAGTCATATTCCTGGAGACGGAGAATCCAGCGGCCGAGGCGGCCGGACAAGTTTTTCTGCGAGGACAACCAGCACAGGGCATGATGGTCAGTGACAACTGTGAACTGGCGGCCGTACAAATAAGGGCGAAATTTCTGAATGGCCCAGACAACAGCGAGGCACTCTTGCTCAGTTATCGTGTAGTTCTGCTCCGCAGCAGTCAGTGTACGACTGGCGTAGGCGATGACTTGCTCGCACGAAGAGTGCTGCCGCTGCAGAAGAACTGCACCAATGCCGTGTCCACTGGCAGCATGGCGCGGCTGCACTTGCGCCTTCGTTTTGCCAATGGCCGGTGCGCGCTAGTGTACGGGCTGTATCTGCACTTAATGAACTGGCGCTGCACGCTCACGTGACCGCTTGGCACCGCTGCAGAACTAGCACAGCCAGTGCAAGCCAAATCGAAGAGACCTAAAGGTGCCACCTTCGGCGCACTCGAGGACATGCATTCCGATGCTGGCGACTGTTTCGGCGCGTCACAAAATCAAAACGTAGCTCAAACGCGCTTGTTTTGGATTTTCAAGCATCCACGTCCATTCATAGAGAGTTCCGTGTGCGCGAAAAAGAGCACGACGATGCGGCGCGGCGAGGAGCGCCGTCGTTCTCTCCGTTGCGAACATGCAGCAAACGACGGCGACATAGGCGGAGTGCAGCAGCAGCAGCTGTGTGTTTTCGTTCGGTCAGGGCCTGTGCACTCTGGCTAAGGCAGGAGGCACATGTCCGGCAACACGTCCGTCGCGCCGCTTCCGAACTGCCACACCGCAGCAAGCAGGGACACACGCAGCGGCAAGCACTGCTGCGCCGCTCTACCCAAGCTCCGCCGACAACCGGTGTCGCACTTCGCCGCAGCACAGCAGTGCCTGAGCGCTGCTTGGCTTGGTGTACAAATATTGCAAGAAAAGACGGCATCGCCTTGTTATCAGAAAGACTGCCAGCTATACTCGAGCGGCGACAAAGCATGCCAGCTGATGTTGCGAGCTTTGGGCAACGGCACCGCTCGCAGGCGCTCCGGGCGAAGAGCTCTGCGGCTGCCTGTCTGCCGTGGTCGTCGCTAGGCCTATAGCCTGCTTCACATCGAAGCGGCAGGGGCCGGCGCTTCGGAAGTCGCCTGCGCTATAATTGAAGGCCTATTCTTCACTCCGTTTTACTGTTAACAGCATCATCTCACAATAAAATAAAAGTATCATCAATTTCTACGGCGCCTTCAGCAGCGGAGCTAGCGGGCGCAAGTCGAGCCGGTCCCCAGCGTCGGGCCAGCGGCAGCTTCGAGGCGGTTCTCGCAACAAATTCGCTCGTACCACAGTTGTCACTTTTACCAGCAACTCGGTATTGACCAATGACCCAGAAAAATGATATATTTTCTCATTTCCCTATCACAGGGTTTATTATTTACGTCGAGAACACTCATTAGCTCGTTTTTATGACGCCGGCAGGGGATCCAGGCTGGCCGGCCGGCAGGCTCAGCTTACTTCACGTTCGCACAAGAAAATACAAAACGGCCATGCTACCAGAAAGGATGCTTGCTAGATTCTAGCAACGACAGCATGCCTGTGCTAGAGTGGAGCTTTCGGCAACGACACCGCCCGCGGCGACGCCGGGCGACGAGCTGCGCGCTGGTCCCCGACTGCCCTAGTCGTCGCTAGGCCTAGATCGCTGATCGAGCGGCCGTATCCGGATCCACACGCATTTCGCCCTGCAGTGCGCCTGCTCGTAGTCGAGTCCGGTCCAAGTGTTGTTAGCCCTCCTTTATCGACAGTAGATTCGACCTGCAGGGTAACACGGCAACGCGCACTGTCGACGGATCGCAGTGATACCGGCTTGTAGCTTCGCTGAGAGGTGCGGCCGGACGATAGGAGTCCAAAAGCCTTTCCGAAAATCCGCCCGGGATGACAGTCAGGTCCCTCGACCTCTGCAAATTTTCCGCCATCGCTTTCACAAACGCAACCAGACATGCCACAAGGTGGGAACTAGTGCAAAGGCTGTGCAGAGCGCTATAGCTGCGCGTCTTCCAGCCAAAGGTGCCCAAAATATGGCGCACGACGCCGACGAAAGTTGCTGATGATGATGCCTGCCGAGTTGCCAGACTGAATTTTCTAAAGGGTCTATTGAGCCGGTGGTCTTAGATCAAAGGTTATCTTAAATTCTAGAGTGTAATTAGGTAATTTCTTACGCAGCTTTAATGAACTTTCTCACTGCATTTTGTTGCTTTTGTTTACATGAACTGATAGCCAGTGAATTCCCATACCTGATGACATTTTTACTTTTTTTGTTTAGGCCACGTATAAATAGCAATTTACAATTAGCTTAACGAGCTGCAGTGTCCTATACTGCGACCTTTTACTCTCGAGATAGTATATCAGGATGACATGCTTTTAGAGAAAAACGAAGAATGTCACTGGGTATGGGAACTCTCTGGCTATCAATTCATGCAATTAAAAGCAAAAAAATGCAATGAGAAAGCTCATTACAGCTACGTAAGAAATTACCTAATTACATTCCAGGCTTTGTAAGATTTAAGACTAGCAGCTCAATTATGATGACATATTTAGAATCAGAAGAGAAAAACACATCTGCGTGCAAAATTTGATGAGATTCTAGCAACAAATAAAAAGGTTAGATTTAAGACCCTCGTCCCCCCTTAAATGCATTCAGTAGTGGCATTGTGTCCTCTCATGTCATTACTTGTACTAAGCCGATATAGTGCACTGTACAGCCATGTGTTGCTAGGGGAGTGAAATATCTGCAGGTAACTGCGGAATAGCCGTGGAGGCTACCTCTGCAGTGTGTGTAAACTCTCATTCACACTTGCAGCTGGGATGTGGTGTTCAGCTGCTGAGCGTGCTGTATTTATTCACGTAATAGAAGCACTTTTAGAGCACAATTCTTAAGCACCTGGGTTGAGCTGCCCGAGCAGAGGTTTAGCAGCAAGCTGAAGCCAAATGCCGCCACCGTTCAGCGCTCTGTGTTCCATCTGCAAGACTACCATCCGGAGAGCAGTTCATGCATTCATGCAAACTACTTACCTTATCTTTGGGGGGGGGGGGGGGGGGGTTAGGTTGGCATTTGTAATGTCACAGGTATATTGACAGTGTTGATATCCAAATGCCTTTGCGACGCATTCCGTTTCGGACTTCCACTCTGCGGCATTAATTAGCATGCTCCCATCAAGATACACAAGTTGTTTTGTGTATTGTGGCACTAGTTTGGACACCATGACCATGAATAAAACTCCGGCCATTGACACAATTGCCAAGTTACTGGGTGACCACAGTGTAAATAACCTTTATTTATCGAGCAGTCGCTAAAGAATCGTTGCACTTGGGATGCATAGAAAAATTTGTACAGAAAAAAAATTTCTGCCACAGGTAGCAGACATGAAAAATAATGCAAATTTCTTGATGAAATCTATACAGATTCCTGATGAACATCAAAATAAGACAATCTGCAATCTTTGTTTGAAAAAAATCTCAACAGAAATCAATCTTTTCTTCCCCAACATTAGGGTGTTTTCACGACACATTTCGTGGTACATGACTAATTTTCAAAGCTTTCCATGAACACCTACACTTCACTGATGATCACTCTCTGAAAGAAAAAAAAAATGTCCACGCGCAAATTTCTACATGAACATTTGTACAGTTTCAGAAGCATCGGATGTTGCAGACCAGGCAAGTGAGTTTTGTACAACAGACAGGTAACACTGCTGGGTGCATGCTTCATTAGCTTACATCAGCTGTCCACAACAATCAGTGGTTGCAGTAAAAGTTTTTTTTAATCATCTATTAGTCTTCTTCCCTGGGTTGCTTTGAGCAGAAGTGCGACTTCCAAAGTTCTATCGCAGCTATCATAGCTCAGCTAACTCATGAAGTTGCCTGGTTAGTGGCACACAAGAACTTAAAAGCACTACTATGCTCTCAAGATTTGCAGAGCTCGCTGCTTTGCACATCAGAGAATGTTGCAAAAACATTGGCGTCGTATACAACATGGAGGAAATACAGCAATATACAGAAATCGTGTAGCAAACTTGCAAGGACGAAGTTAAGCTTAGTCACTACAGATCTTTTTAGAACTTTCAAGCTAAAGCATGCATAGCAGTTAGAACAGCTGGTCTCTGACGACTTGCTAAAGCAGTGCTATGGTATGAACAGTGCAGCTGACATGACCTAGGTAATCGAAGGCAAATTAGCAATATCATTTGCATGACAGTGCAGTGCTAGGTCATAAACCGCTCCCGCATGTAACAATCAAGATTTTGGTCCCTCATTATCCGGCACTAGCTCTAGCCTCTGCAATGCTTCTCTTTCTTGAGGAGTGCAAAGCACCTGCAACAATGTTGGAAACTGGAGCTTATTCCAGGGTACCGTCAATGCCAAACTAAGCATAAAATACATGTTGCTCACACATTCACACAGTTCTTATGTTTACAGGTTATGTATGCCACTGAGCATGCTTACTGCCTGACCCCAGTAAAGCATTTGATTGCCTTAAGTGGGGACACTGGTCTTGAAAAAAAAATTTTTATTAATGAAGTCACAGTTACGAAATCTTCAGGGCATATGTATTTTTGTGTGCTGATTCTAAATAGTATGTCATTTAATTTCATGTAAAACAATCCTTGAGCACTTGTGCACTTTTTATGCAAGTATTTTGCGGAGCGTTCTGAAGAAAATTTGTGGCAGGAAACTCGTTGAAATGTATGCCATTGGGTTCTCTTGACACCAAGGAATACAATAAGGGTAAAATTATCATCCTGGTTCTCATATAACTTAAGTAATAGGGTACTGAAGCTGCCACTTCAGAAACAGGAATACGCACTTTCCTTCTCATTTCTGAAACGACAACTTCAAAACTCTATAACTTAAGTTCTATGATAGGCAGGAAGACAATTTCACCCTTATTGTATTCCTTGGTGTCAAGAGAACCCAATGGCATACGTTTCAGCGAGTTTCCCGCAGCAAATTTTCTCCAAAACTCTCCGCAAAATACTTGCATAAAAAGTGCATAAGTGCTCAAGGAATTGTTTTACATGAAATTAAATGACATATCTAGAATCAGCGCACAAAAATACATGTGCCCTGAAAATTTTTTAACTGGGACTAAATTAATAAAACTTTCTTTTCAAGACCAGTGTCCCCCCTTAAAGAGAGACAAATATAAGTTTGCCTATATGGTTACCATGCTGTAATGACAAAGCAGCTGTTTTCACTGAAAGCGAAGTTACATAAGCTTGATGAGGCCAGAAAATAAAATGCCAGTGTTACCACCACACGCTGTTTTCGTCACATTCTTTTTTCACGGATCTCGGAGGCTACAGTGCACTGCTATACACTTCCAGTCGGCCATCATGAATGAAGTCTGCAATGATCAACTTCATCATCAACATTGTGAGTGGTGAAAAGAAAACTTCCCATTTTTAAATAAAAATAAGGTCATATTTGTTGCTGAATGAACACCAGCAAGGTCACAAAAACTAAAAAAATCTAATTTTACTAAGAACGAAAAAACAACTCTCCTTGAGCCTTTTAGAAGTCGAGACTCAAAGTAACCATTCCAACCATGCATGCAAACTACACAAATAGTTAACGAAACCATAAATGCTAAAATATACCTGCACCCAGGCTTAGCACCACAAAGAGAAGCAAGTTTTTAGCACAGGAACTCTGCACACTGAACTGAACATTACAGACAGCCTTACAGGAGCACTAATGACTGAAGCATAGCAAGCACTGAGCATTGAAGCTACTTTTATCATGTTGCTTTAGGAACTATCACAGTCACGCACTCCAACTGCTAAGAAAACTAAAAAGGCTCCAGTCAATCTGGAGATTCCACACACACACACAAAAAAAAAAAAAAACTTTAGAGATTCAAAACTTGTTTCTAGTTGCATCACTTCTGTCAAGGTTGGTGAAACAAGTACTAGTTCCAAAAAAGGGCTTCTGCTGTTCGCAGTGGTCAAGAATTTTGGAAATTTTGCAGAGCTGTTGAATTCGTGCCTTTCCTACACCGGAGTCTAGGGGCAGTGGTTTTGGTCACTGGACTTTAAATGAAACTAAGGCAAGCACACACGAACTAACTCTGATGCACCATTTCTCTCGGTCGGCAACACAATCTGCAGACTTGCACGTCTTGTGGATTTTTCCGCTAGACAAATACATTCGAAAGCCATGATTCCATGAGCGATGTGAAATGCAAGCAAAATTCGGAAAAGAGAGAAAAGCGGACAAATGATATACCAATTGCCAGTGTATAGTTGCATATATCACAAGGCGAGCCACAACCACAGCTTTGATGTTAAAACATTGAGCAGTAATGGTTAGCTTCACTTTCAACTGGGCCATGCTAAGTACCAAAGATAAACACGTAAAGCATGCAGAAACCATTACTATGTCATGAGTGCATCCATCAGCGTATCTTGCCAACACTGGTGATGACGCAACCACGCGGACAACAAATGTGGATAACCACATGGAAGGCGGAACAGCAAAATCAAGTAGCAAGCTTGCAAATCAATAGTGTTCCCAGTTGTTTCGCACAGTCTTTTGCATTTACACATTCTAAATTAAACTAGCTCTGCTGAACTTTTTTTCTCCCAGCATCGTGACGAGTGTGCCAAGAGCGTTCTTTCTGATTATTGGAGTTCAAGTCCAGACATAAAGCCACACTCCACAGGAGGTGCAACTCTACTCTCTGGCATAGAGTGATTTCACAAACACAAATGGCTTGCAGCTATACTGTACACCGGCGACACATGGTGGTGAGAATGACAACTGCCTACTGGCACCTGTTGTGTCATATCACCATGACCTTTAGTGTGAATTGGGGAATAAGTTTTTTAAACATCTGCAAATTCATTAGAAAAAAACATGCCTAGTGCTCAGCCTTTCCGTCACTCGCATAGTCGAAAGTGTATATTACATACAAGGTGGCAATACTGCATATTGTAGTACTTCCGCCAGCGGCCCTTATATTCTGCAACACTACTCAGCCATCTGTTCATTCTAGCAGAGTTTCTCTTCTTATGCTGTTGCTTTGCACCACTGGCACACATTTCAGTAAATCTCTAAGCAGTATTATATCTCTGTGAGCGAGTATTTCGATTACAGGGACATAAAGTCGCATCACAGTCATGTTCTCACTGCGTGCGGCCTGGCTTGCTATCCAAGCACTGCTACCACGAGAAGCCCGCAGGAACGCATTCGTTGTTTAAATAAACCCTGCACTAGATCAGTATGACGCAAACGTTGCTAAGGATCGGAGAACCCTATCAGTGGAACATCGTCGTCGTCGTCCTCTGGAGTCTCGACAAGAATCTCACCTCCGTTCTTGCGTGAAGCTTCAACGAGAGTGCGGAAGTGGCCCTTTCCGGTGCGGAGGAGCTCCTCTGGGGTTCCGGACTCGACGACTTTGCCGTGGGACATGACTAGCACTTGATCACAGTCTAGAACAGTTTCAACCCTGCAGAAGAAAAAAAACAACAAACAAACAAAAACAGTTGGAACACTAAAACGAGACAGGAAGATAAAAACGAAAATCAATAAATAATTTCCCAGTAGAGCTGAGAATGACAAAAAACTTCCAGTCACCACAGTGTAATGCGAATTTCAATGACTTCTGTTGGCTGTGTCTCCAAAGTGTGCATGTCTGTTAAAAACTCTCTGAAATTCAAGCTGCACTCTGGTAATTGGGTGGTTGTTTCTTTTTCTTTTTACACACCTTAACGAATGATGCACAATCACGGGTGCAGCTGCTTGCTCCCTAATTACACTTAATTACAAACCCATCTGTGCATGCAAAAGATACAGCACTGGCTTGATCATTAATTGCAGTTAATTACCACTTAACTACAAAGCGCTTCATGCATACAGAAAAAAATGGGAGCAACCTTTTCAAGTGGACTCCCCATACCACAAATACACAATTTATCCCTCAAAGGAAGCACCAAGTTTGTTTACTCTTAACACAGCTCTTAAACACTGTTCTTGAGTTCTCTGCATTCAAGTGAAATTCAACCAGTAATAACACAACTGTTGGTGAGAAACCAGTAACATGAAGTTGCCAGATGAGCAAGATGATGGTGGTGGCTTGGAAATGCTCTGAAGCCACTGTAATTTCAAAGAACTTTACAGCAATGCTGACTTCACTGCTGACAAACAAGGACTGAAATTTGGTAATGACATGGCAATGTATGTCTACAACATACAGGTACATGAGAAGCTTGACAATGCCAGGACTGTATAACTTGTAAAATACAGCCCAGGGGATTCTCCTCTAGCACCGTCGCAGTTCCATTTGTAAATATTATCGAGCACTGTTAATACAGTACTCTCGTTAATTAGAACTTGCCTAGTTTGAACTGCCAGTTTACTAGAACTAAATGTTTCATACCGCCAGCACAGAGTACATTAAAAACAGCTCCCGTTTATCCAAGCTCCTACTAATTTGAAAAAAATTTTCCATCCTCTCCGAGCTTGAATTATTGAATGTCAGCTGTTCTAATAGAGCTAAATGAGATAAACTGAAAAACAAGAAAAAAATGATGTTCTATCCTTGCCTGTGAGCTATCACCAGGATTGTGGTTCCTTGGAATGTCCTCCGAATAGTCTCTTGTATGGCACGATCAGTCTCCGCGTCTACTCCTGCAGTTGCCTCATCAAGGCAGAGAACCTATAAAAAAACAACAAGAGGCTTGTTACATGGTCAATGATCTTTCCTCAAGATAAGCAGACTAGCTTAACCACAGCAGACAATGTGGCATGACCATCCCTTCTGGCAACGCATCCAGTCTTAATTTCTTACCCCGTACACATTCAGGATGAACAAAATAACGGGCAATACTGGAGCTGGAAACAGAACTAGGCATGAAATGGTCAGAGATGGCAGCAGATGGAAAATTACTTCCCTCAACCTAGACTCGCTAACAACCTCGTGGCTAAAAAAATTGTCTTTTCGCAAACAGTTCACAGTTGTTAACAGTCACTCATCTCCGTTTAGCGATGTTCTATCTGGTGGTCCTGAAGGAAGCGTCCTGGGCCCATTGCTGTTCCTGATTTACATTAACAATCTGCCATCCAACATTACATCATCCATTCACTTGTTCACAGATGCCTGCATAATTTACCGCAAAATCCGATCACCTGCAGATCATCTTGCACTTCAAAGGGACCTCGATCATGTAACCACTTGGTGTTCATCACGGCAAATGTCACTTAACACCGAAAAATGCAAGTTAATGACATTCAGCCGCAAAAAACCTAACTTTCCGTTCAATTACATACTCAATAACAGTTTAGTCTCTCAGGTGTCTTCTTACAAATACCTCGGTGTCCATTTTTCATGTAACTTGTCCTGGCCCACTCATATACAGATAATAACAGCTAAGCATCCTGGACCTTTTCCCTTGAATCAGTTCAAAATCATGCTGCGTGTTTCATCTCCAGAAACTACGACCGTCACTCAAGCGTCACAAACATTAAATTATCACTCTCTCTTTGTACCTTGCAATCACGAAGATTAATTGCCCTAGTCTGCTTATTTCACAAGATAGTCTATAGCACTAATCATTCGACTCTCCCTCTTGCCCAACCTCACCGCACCTCGCGCCGTTTAAACAACCATCTCAGCTTCCAACGCCTTTCAGGTAAAACCGTTGCATTCAATTCATCCGCTTTGCCGCAGTTCACTGGAATGGTCTTCCGGAACACATCGTCAATATTCGTGATCCAGCTTCTTTTAGGACCGAAGTAACAGCCATTTTTTCTAATTACCGACGCGTCACAACTATTGCATAATGATGTTCTTATTGTTTTATGATGAGTACTAAGAGTCAGTTGGCATTGTGTAATGATGTTCTTACTGTTTAATGAGTACTAACAGTCAATCAGCATTGTATAATCATGTCATTCGTGCTCCAGCTATTAACCCTATTTATGCAATCCCCCCCCTCACACAATACTCCACGCTTGGAGCCTGTGAGGCAACCTGAATAAATAAATAAATAAATAGATGCTGGCACTTAATTGGGCTCATCGAATTGTATGTCCCACGGACATCGTCCTTTATCTTCCTATAGCAAATCAAAAAATCCTTCCATGTCTTCTGATGTGAATGAAGCACTCTAACTCGTTTGAGTGTGCACTGCTGGAGGTGGTTTTTCAAGGTCACACCTGGAGTGCATCAGTTTCGAGGCAGACTCTGGTCCAGTTCCAGGTTTGACTTTTTTCTTTTTGCCTGTCGACTAATGACAAAGTGCTGTAGAGGAAGGCTACTCAAAATAGTTCAAGATGCTGTGAACTCTGTGAGAGCTCAGAGCTGGTGGCTTTCCGGTCACGGCAGTCTCATTTCGACGAAGGCAAGATGGTAGAAGCCCGTGTACTCTGCGATGTCGGCATATGTTAAAGAACCCTAGGTGGTTGAGAAGAACATGCACAAGAATGACAAGACAAGAACCAGGCACAATGAGACGGTGTCTCCACCCACCCGTGCCTTGTAGAGAAGTGCCCTGGCCAGGGCAAGCAGCTGACGCTGCCCCGCACTCAGCAGAGAACCGCGCGGTCCCAGGCTCGCCTCAAGGGCCGAGCCCGCACTGCTCCCGCTGCCGAGTGACCGGACAGTGCGCCCCAGTTGGCACCGATCCAATGCCTGCCAGATCTGGGCGTCCGAGTGCAATTCCCGCGGGTCCACATTGTCACGGACCGAGCCGGAGAACACAAACGGGTCCTGCGGAATGGCTGCCAGCCGAGACCTGGAGCGATCGCAGAAAATGCAGAGAAGGGAGTTGGAGACACGCACACAGGAGTGAGGTGCTAGCAGCAGCTCTGTCTGAGCCTATGGTTCTCGGCCACGGATGTATTGGGGATCAGTCAAGTACTAGTGACTGCGACCGAGGAGCCACAAGGAACGAGAATGGACGTGTCCAGATGACAAAAGTCTTGCGACCATGTATCGTGTTTGTTTTGCAGAATGTGATGAAAGAACAGTGTGCAGAAACGGGACACAAGAAAAGGTAAAGGTTTTTCGTCATATCCTTGAACCACCACCTAGGCCAAGTTCACGCTGGTGTTCAGCGTATGTTTGCAAAACAGAAATTTAACCTATTAATTTCACTAGTCTGTCCATGTGTAGCAGTTGTAGCAATTGCATCTTCAATTGCAGCATAGGGCTTTTGAACAACTGCCTATCAATCAGACAAGTTCACGAGGAGGCATAACCGAAATCATACTATGTACCCGGTCTGCTGGTGTACACAAGCTCCAAGCCCCATCTCCACAGTTCTTATTCTCTAGCAAAAAAAAAGTTAGAGGCGCCACTACAAAGCATGTGCTTCAAAACAAAAAAAGACATGTCAACTGCCCCTTAAGGAGGGATGTTGCTTTTGAATCCAGAAAATGGCCAAAAAACTGATTTTTTGAGCCTTTTGCCACATTTTCTTATGTCTGCAGCCTTTTTACAAGATTCAGAGGAAAAATTATACATTAGAAAACAATTTTCTGGAGATATATACCAGTCAAATATTATGAGACAGTCATATTACCATTTCTAATAAGCTAAATAAATTTCTTCTAAATGTATCAAAAAATAAAAAAAATTTTTGGTGAAAGCCACGTCTCTTTGAGAACCACTGTTCCAAGCCACTCTGGTAGAGGGAAAGGCCCTACTGCACCAGGGCGGAGGATCCCCTCCCCATAAACTCTCGCCGTGGCCAAGGAACCATGCCCTGAAAATCATGCCCTAGGGAACAATCACCTAAGGTCTATTCCCTAAAGACGGGCTATTCCCTAAAGACAGGGGTCTATTCCCTAAAGACAGTTCCCTAGACACTGCGGCCTGCCCAGCTCCGATTCAAACGAGCACCGCACCTCACTTCCTTGGGATGCATGCGGAGGACGTCGACGCCATCGATGAAGATGTGCCCACTCTCGACGGGGGTGAGCCGGAACAGGGCCTGGAGGAGGGTGGACTTGCCGGCACCCGTGCGGCCAACAATGCCCACCTTGGAGCCCTTGGCCGCCTCAAAGCTGACATCCCTCAGTGCCGCGGGCAGCCCAGGGCGGTAGCGAAGCGTCACCCCGCTGAACTTGATGGCGCCACAAAACGGCCACCCGAACGGAGGCTGCGAAACGCGCGGGAAAAGAAAATGCGGGGCACTGCGAAACAATGAGCGGCTTCGTGCTAATCTTGACGGTTGGCACCGATGTCCGTTTGTTTTGAACCTGTGTTTGCCTTGAACTTTTGTTTGCACTATTTCTTTATGCAACTGAACAAAGTGCATATCGGCTAGCTTAATGGTCAGCACTAATGCCGAGCTATCGCATACAGTTACGTGGCGGCCAGCCGAAGGACGGGACATTGATGAACGATGGCAAAGAGATGATTCAATGGCCGCCGGCCTAGCATGAGCGCTCTGTCTCGCCCCACTGCCAGCTCCATCTTCTTCGTGACAATATTCACACTGTTTCTTTACACCTGTTGTTTATGCTGTTGGGTGACGATATATTACGGCATAAAGTACGGATAAAGTACGGCATTACTCTATACGGTAACTGCTCCGAATACACGAAAGAAGCATTAAATGTTATCCTAAAAAGAATCGTCAACACTATATCATACGGCACAAAACTACACTCGGTTGACATGAAAGAGAGATACGATGAGTTAGGCATCCTTCAAATTCGTGAACTATTTCACTTTGTTGTGTTAACATGGTATTATTATTCAAATGAATATAAGACTCCCGTAAAAAAAGATGTCACCTTGAGAAAAACGGAACGTTTTTTTAAGCCACGGGTTTACACAAACTATGGTAAAAAGATGCGCAGTTATTACGTACCGGCTGTATTTAATGAAATTCCCGATGATCTATGTACTGCAAGTAACAAACGTAGGATGATGACTGACATGAGAAATTGGTGTGCAAATGTATTTCCCTGTGTATAGCTTGAGTTCTTTCGTATGTGCAGTTTTGTGTTCAAAATTTGTTTTTTTTTTTTTTCTATGTTAGTATGAGTGTTTAGACAAGTAATGTATGCATATGGAGGTATTTCTCCACCTGCTGCCTGATCAGCCAACAAGCAAAATGTGCTTAGGCAGATCAGAATTTATGAATGTGTACGTATACAGACGAATAAAATTTTGATTTGATTTGATTTGATATATAACAAGATAAAGACTGAAAATAATCCCAACGGCACTCAAGCAACACAAAAGAAGCTAAGATACCAGCCTCCATTTAGAAAAAAAAAAAACTACTTCATTGTAGTACATTTATGATGAACTGCAAGACATCTCCCCCACATCTAGCCGAAGTGCCTGGCACGGTCTGCTCAGCTTCCTGATAAACTGGCCTCTGTGTGACAGGCCAAAGAACTGTTCAGTGCTGAATTTGATGCCGACTAAAAATTATTCCCTCTCTCAAGACTACGTAGCGAAAAAAGAGGTGTAGCAGTTGTTCCCCCACTCAGGAAGGCTGGGAAGTGAGACCTTCATATTTGGCTTGGCTGATAATTGGCCTAGAACATGAAATCAGTACGTAAGAGCGCTAGACAAAACTCTGCGATGAAAAAGCGCAAATTTTTAGGCAGCACATTTAAAACGCTGACGTGCTATTCTAAAGCAGATGGTAGAGAAATTGCCGGAAATGTGGAAGAGTGCAAAAGGTATTAAATTAACGAGGAGGATAAGCAAAAAAATTTTATAAAATATGGTCTTGGAAATTGGATACAGCCATTTCAAGCGCTGATTTGAGAGAGTTCAAAGCTTTTCTGAGAGGTTAATGTCTTGGAAATGCTGGTTGCTAGACGGTTTGCTAACTTCTGTATGCACCTATTATCAACAAACATTTACTTGCAATAAATTTATTTCAGTATTGGAAATGAGCTTCTTCTGTGCACAATGGGGAGTGTCATGGTGCAACTATGTTTTAGAAGCCGAGACCACGTTTTCGGCCACAGAATGGCCAAGCCAAGCACGAAGTCTATACTTTCTGGCATTTCCATGGCAAATGAAGCACTCTTTAAAAAACTTGCATAGACAGTGGCGCCTCACTTTACTACGACAGCAGTTGAGGGAACAGTCAAATGTTTAGGGGAATCCCCCAAGGTGGAGTAAATTTGTAATAAGGGAGTAATTACTCATTGGCATCCACCCAAGCGCAGCCATACGGTTACAAAGGAAAGCTATACAGCTTTCTCAGAAACTTCGTAGTTAAAGAAAAATTCGTCCTGGTCCTGGGTTCGAACCCGGGACCACCGCTTCACCGGAGCAGTCGCTCTACCAACTGAGCTAACCGGGACGGCAAGCTTGCCAATGAGTAATTACTCCCTTATTACAGATTTACTCCACCTTGGGGGGATTCCCCTAAACATTTGACCAACACAGTTCCCACTTCGAGTTACTGATCAATTCGCTCTCACCCTACCATAAGCTTGCCGTCCCGGTTAGCTCAGTTGGTAGAGCGACTGCTCCGGTGAAGCGGTGGTCCCGGGTTCGAACCCCGGACCAGGACGAATTTTTCTTTAACTACGAAGTTTCTGAGAGCTTTCCTTTGTAGCCGTATGGCTGCGCTCGGGTGGATGCCAATGAGTAATTACTCCCTTATTACAGTTAAGGGAACGTTTTACAGTTCTGTGGCCACGATGTCTGCAGCATAACGTGAAGGATTGCAAGGAGGAAATAGAGGAGAAAAAATGTGCTGGGCTGAACGGCATGAACTAGCACTTGCACTGTTTGCTACTCTAAGCAGCAGCGCGAAGTAATGCTTGCGCTCTTTACGCATAGTGCGTTCTGATTGGTTGCGCTTATAGTCCCACCATGACTGATGTCACAGGTTCTTCTAAAGCCATTAAAGTAAAATAAATCCGGTCGACAGTGGCGTTAACGCCAGTTATGCTCTTGCTGTATGTTCAGCAAGCCCGCAAACTGCTGTCGCAGAATGTAGCGTTGCATATCGCGGTAACCGTCGGTGAGCTCTTTTCTGAAGATAATTTTTAGAAACCGTATATGCTGGCAAGAGGGTTCAGCTTAAGTTAAGAACAACGCAGCGAGCTATGGAAAGGAAAATGATAGGTGTAACGTTAAGAGATCGGAAGACGGCGGAGTGGGTGAGGGAACAAACGCGGGTTAATGACATCCTAGTTGAAATCAAGAGGAAGGAATGGACTTGGGGCAAGGAAGACAAGATAACCGCTGGTCCTTAAGGGTAACGGAGTGGATTCCAAGAGAAAGCAAACGTAGCAGGGGACGGCAGAAAGTTAGGTGGACGGATGAGATTAAGAAGTTTGCGGGGATACAGTGGCAGCAACTGACAAAGGACAGGGTTAATTGGAGAGACATGGGAGAGGCCTTTGCCCTGCAGTGGGTGTAGTCAGGCTGACGATGATGATGAAGATGCTGGCAAGGCCGACCACAACTCACCAGGATGCCGCCATCCAGCTGCTCTTCCTCGAGTCCCCTGATGTACTGGTCAGCTCGCTCCACACTGACCATTTCTTTCTCCGTGTCCGTGAACGACGTCACCAAGCTGCTGAGCAGCGACGTCACCGAGAGTGCGTACGACAGTGCCAGGCCCACAAAGCCTGCAGTTCAGCAGATGTCGGGGGACGACTACAGTGACCCAATGGACAAACACTACACCAACTGTACTGCACACAGCAAGGGTACCGAACATGTGATGTTCATGTGATGAACATGTTTTGTCTAACTTTTCCCGCACTGCTAGTGTAACTACAATGAAAAATACTTTGAACCTTCCTAGCCTTTCCCCTCGTAGAAAACTCGCGCGAATACTAACTTTTCACAAGATTTACTACCACAATCATCAGCTAAAACGGGATCTTCTATCAGAACCATCGTTCATATCACCTCGCATGGATCATCGCCACAAGGTACGCATTCCATACAGCTGAAGCAATGCATATTTTAACTCGTTTATACCCAAGACGGCGAGCGATTGGAACCACCTGCCCACCTTGGTTGCCGACATTTCTGACACCTGTTTATTTAAAAATGCCGCGGAAAACTATGTGTTTGACTAGGCTGTTTTCTTACGTAATCTGATTTGTATTTTGTTCAAGCTTACGTTTTTTCATTCCTTGCTGTATTACATTATATTTTCTTTTACTTTTTGTTTTCATTTTGCTGCATTGTTTTTACTTTTTTATCCACTCCCTTCTGTAACGCCCCACTGGGGTTCTGAAGGTATTGTAATAAATAAATAAATCGGTGCCTGTCAAACCAACTACAAGCCATGGTGACACGAACTAGCAGAGTGCTTACATAAACCTCAAACACTCACAGTCTGCCAAACTGCTACTGCTTGCAAATTTTCTGACAGATGCAACTGCAAAATGCTAGCTACAAATGCAGCAGAAATGCATTATCACTGGTGAGCATTACCACCTCTTTCCTCAGCTCTTACGGGGAATAGAAAACAAGGCGTTAGGGATCTTCCACAGAAGCTCGCGTATTGTGTTGAGGATATGTATTGCCTCTGTGGACGACGGAGCAAGCTACAGAAACGAAAAATGATCAGGGTCAAGTTAAGAAAGCAGAGTTCGTCAGGGAACAAGCGCGAGTTGATATCCTAGCTCTGGAGATTTCAATCCTTTTAGTCTCGGGAGAACTCCAATGGCTTTCGAAAGATTCTGAAGAAACCCACATGTCTTGGCTTCCATCCCTTTTTGCACTGCGTGCATGCAAAAAGGTGCCTGCAGACATATGGCGCCTCAACAAATGCATCAATTCAATTAATAACGAATGGCTCTATATACAGTGAACACGGCCGCTTGATGCAAAGCGCAAAGCGAGGTGCGGCCAGCCACGTCGCGCCGCCGACAATGGGTGAGCATGTCCTGGCGGAGTTTACAGTCGCGGCCGCTGTTTTCGGTAGGGGCGCCACTGTTCGGGGACAGGTCGCCCGGTTTCCCGGGAGTGGACTCCCGAAGCGCTCCTTGCTTCGTCGTGTTCGAGCGCGTTTGCCTCGTGTAAAACCGCATTTGCCTTCCATATTCAATGCAAAATAAAAACTACTACTACTACTACTCACGTTCCTCATGTATGCAGTGCTTTATTTGGATTTTCTGCTGTGCGCATGAGTGAGCACGTTTGCCTCGCGTCTGCGGTGCTGGATTTGGACTTTACGCGTGCGCGTGAATGAATGTTTGCCTCGTGTCTGCCGTGCACTCTTTGGGATTTTCGTGCATGCGTGTGTGGAGGTCAGGGACGTGTATGGGGCACGATGCCGCGCATCTGCCGTGTGCGCGTTTAGTGGGTATCATTAACTAATCATCATTACTGTTCGTACATCTACTGTTTCGCTCCTGTGCACCGTTAGCAAGGTAATGGAGCACTTTATTTTTAATCATATAAGCAGTTTTCTGGAAAATAATAATTTCTTTTCTGAGGGACAGCACGGTTTTCGACGTGGCCTATCCACGGTTACGCAACTACTACACACTACTAATGATCTCATGGTAGCTTTGGATCAGGGTGGGCAAATTGATACACTGTTCCTCGACTTCGAAAAGGCGTTTGACCGAGTCTGTCACAAAAGGTTATTACTTAAGCTAAAAAGTGTATTGCAAAGTGAACAAATTTTGAATTGGCTTGATTTTTACTTATCCAATCGACAACAGTATGTCTGCATTGAAAACTCACTTTCTTCATCTGCCCCTGCATTATCCGGTGTACCACAAGGTTCTGTCCTTGGACCTCTTCTTTTTCTGATCTATTTAAATGACCTGTCTTTGGATTCCTCTGTACAATGCCGGTTCTTCGCCGATGACTGCATCGTGTACCAGGTCATCGAATCTGTGCAAGATCAAATTGTGCTACGTGATTACCTCTCTGCAATTAACAGTTGGTGTCAATCCTGGCGTATGAACCTAAATGTCTCTAAATGTGCCCACATGATGGTCACAAGAAAGAAAAAACCGTTAATATATACTTACAAATTTAACAATGCTGATGTCAAGCGGGTTGACAACTTCAAATATCTTGGTGTTATAATTGACTCTAAATTAACGTGGAACGCACATGTTGAATATGTTGTGTCGGCGTCACTAAAAAAGCTGTGGTTATTAAAGCACCGCATGAGGCACTGCACTAGTGCAACAAAACTTGCAGCATTCACGACACTCGTTAGGCCAATTCTTGATTATGCTGACACTGTTTGGGACCCTCATACTAAGAAAAACATCAATCACATTGAAGGGGTACAAAAGAAAGCACTTCGATTCATTTTTAACGCTTACCATAGAAGTATCTTTGTTTCAGACCTGAGAACACGAGCTGGGCTCCCGTCGCTAGAAATGCGCCGTTAACTACACCGCCTACACATGATGTACAGTATTGTCAACCACCATGTCAAAATAAGTTTTCATACTTACATGCACTTCAACGAATCCAGGAAAACGAGAGGCAAGCACAGCAAAACAATTGTAATGCCGCAGGTTAAAACTAACGCCTACCGCTCATCATTCTTTCCTCGAACCACAGCCGGGTGGAACGCCTTACCCTGTGAAGTAGCTGACATGCCCTCAGTTGAATCTTTTGTTGCGGCCGTGTCATCTTACCTATGATGCAGCAAGTATTTCTTTACAACGCTTCTTGCTTTGCCGTCCGCCTTTCAAAGTGTATTCCTTCTTTCTTTTTTTGTGTGTTTTTTGATTGTGCACATTCCTTCGAGGCTGATTGTCAATAGCATGTTTTCTTTCTTTGCCGCTGTTAAACTCACCTTAGCAATTGTTCAAGAACAATGTATCCACTCCTGCTTTGACTGCCAAGAGGCAGTTGGCAGTATTTCATAAATAAAAAATAATAAAAAAAATACTACTACACCATTAACTATCATTACTGACTTTTCAAGTAACCATTATTGACAGCTGCCGCGGACGCATGGACGGACGGACACGCTGGCGAGTCATGAGCCATAAAAGGCTTACGCCTTAAAAGTAGATCGAAAGCTTGAGGCGCATTTAATGCAACATCCTCAGGTACAGCCGCGAGCGCCGTCGTGCATCGTATAGGCGGCCGTTATGGACAGCGTTCAGGCATACACTTCCTACCTGCTGCGGTGATTGTGACATAATCGGCGTTCTCAATGACTACTTAAAAATGCAATCTTTAATGAGCAAGTAGAAAGCGCACTGTTTACGCCTCAAACAGTGAGCAACGGGCGTACCGACGCAGCTGTCGCGGCGTTTCCCTGCGAGCAGTTGTCCCCGAGCAGTGGCGCCGCGGCGGGCGCACGGAGAACTAGGCCCAAGACGCCGTTTCTGTGCGACGTGGCGGGCCGCACCTCGCTTTGCACTTTGTATCTAGCGGCCGTGCAGTGAAACAGTCTGCAATGAAAAATTGCAGTCTGGGTTTGTTTTATAGGGTTTGACGTCAAAATCGACTCGGCCTTTGAGAGACATCGTAGTGAAGGGCTCTCGATAATTTAGACCTTCTGGGGTTCATCGTACAGCACACGGGCCTCTAGCATTTTTCCTCCATCAAAATGTGACCACCGCAGCCGGGATCGATCCCGTCCGTGTCTTTATGGTCAGCAACTGAGCACCATAACCACTGAGCCACCATGGTAGTTTGAACAACTGCAGTATGATTAGCCCCAAAATAAAGTGGACAACGAAAAGCTGGTGGCTGGGGTATGCATGTATTTATGAGCATGGGGAACCCCCAAAAGCATTCCAAGGGACCCCAGGGTTCTGCCGAACCCAGTTTCAGAACCCCTGTTCTAGCTGAGATTGCGAAGAACAAATGGATATGGGCACGGCATGAATAAAGAGAACGGACCACTGATGGCCACTTAGGGTAAGAGGAATCTGACAGTAGGCAAGCGTAATGGGGGACATCGGAGAGTCAGGCATGCATATGAGATCGGGAAGTTTGCAGAGATAAGGTCGCTGCAGTTGGCACGGGACTAGGGCTGACTGGATACCAATGGGAGAGGCAGTAATTGTTAACCCTAAAATAAACAGGAGACTAATACCCGTGCCACACGCGCACAAGAAATGGCAGTAAATGCTTAAGGCCTTAAGTTTGTTAATGCCATTATTTTCGGAGTTGGTGCTACACGTCCACATTTAATGCCATTATCGAAAGTGGCGATGACGATAACGCTTGCAAGGTAGTCAAAAGTTTCATCTGAATATAAACATTGCTAATTGGCACAATACATCGGGAATTTTGTTCAAATTTAATGTAAAAACGATCTTCCAGAAAATACGGCTGTTCCTGCTTTACAAGTCGAAAAAGTAGCCATAAACTCGCATGTCATCACACAAATCGAGAGTAACTGTCAATAAGGCTGGTGAAAATGGCGCTCTTCGGATCGAGAATGCGATATAGATGCCTCATGTTAAGAATTAACCATTTCCTACTAGTTAGGATGTTGTTACTAACAAAGCTGCATGCTCTTCTGCGTGCGGAATGGGAACGAGAGTACGCATTGCACGGGCGAATGAGTTGTGGCGAACTCAGTAGGTCGCGAATGGTAGTAAGGCTAATGCCATTAAATTTACGCGTGTGGCACCGCACAAATGTCATTAAAACTTAAGGCAGTAAGCACTTACTGGCATTAAATCTGTCCGTGTGGCACGGGTATAAATGTGCAGTGATATGCAGATGATTGTCAAGAAATGTGCAACAACTGTCAATCATTCAGTCAAGCTGGTACTTCTCATCGCTTACCGGCGCTGACCCCCCGGACCTGGTGCTGCACGACGGCCAGGAAGGCGACACCCGAGGTGAGCAGCACGCCCATGAGCTGCAGCCGCAGGTTGAGCCACTGGGCGGCCGCCTGCGAGGCAAACACTGCCTGCTGGTTGACGGCCAGCTTGTGCAGATTCTCCTGGCAGAACCTGCGACGACAAACGCAAGGCACATGAACTCACTCACCATGGAGCGCCGCACCCCAGTGAACCAAGGTCACACTGCAAAAATACACAGGGGGCATAAGCTCTGCTTTCTGCTGTCTAGAATAGTAGGTTTGTGCTTACGTGGTGCCAACAGAGGACAGGACGCAAACAAAGGGACAGGCGCCCCACTGTCCTTTCATCCGTCCTCTCCTCTATTGTCGTCATGTGACCATAAGCCTATTTCAGAGTCACGAACCAGATAGCCCACCAAAAAGTGGTTTCTCCTGCTGCACAACAGCATCACCAAGGGCCAAGAATTACTCCGTGGGTTTGTTGTTAATTTTTTTTTTTCAGCGATAAACTCCATCAGCACACTAAATTTTTCAAACCTTCACTGGACCAACCGTCTTAACAATGAGTAGCAACTGGAAAATGCACCTTGAAAGTTTTCACATCAAGATGCAAAGAAACTGGCGCTGAAATGTGCTCATAATCTAGGGGAGAGTTCATTGCTGTTGTCTCTTGTAGACAACCATCCACGTGCACCTTTTGCATTTCTTTGTGAGGCTGAACCATCACAAGGAGGCATTCAACATAACAATAAAGCAAAGTACCCTGATTAAGCAAAGTCAGGCACCACATATTGACCTTTTAACTGCCAACCCCGAACTGTACTCATCATGGGAGATTGTACCAATATCGCCAATGACGAGTCACACTAATCCAGCCCGATGATGCGTTGCTTCTACCCCTCAAGACAAGTTATGGTTGGCAATTGCGTTGGCAGCAATTTTTAACACTAGACGGAGACAGCTGTCCAAGAAAAGTATGTTTCGTGCCTTTGGAGCGTTTTTTAAGCCTGATAAGTCATTTTCAGCGAAAATTGTGGAAAAAGTTGGCAATTTTGGTGTATTTTCCGGAAATTATTGAGGCAGTTAAAGGGTTAAGGCACTCACAGCTGCCCACAGTGCTGTCACTCCCACACAGCTCAGTGCTGTGTGGGAGTGGAACTGGTTCCAGTTGGAACCAACTGGAACCCAGATGGTTCCAACTGGAACCCACTGGAAATTGTTCCATAAACCAGTTGGGCTGGAAAAGATTTCCTGGACACACCTCGACCTGCAATTTCTTACGTGTCTGTCTGTCTGTGTGCTTGCATACATGCTAGCCTCCAGTATCCCCTCTTACTACGATGTGAATAAGTCGAGCTAAATGCAACATTTAGCTCTTCGGGCTGTCCAGTATTCTGGAGAATAAAGAGTTCAGAACTGACCACTGTTGCCACACTAGTACCTGTCCAGTTTTTTTTATGTTAGGTGGCGAGAGTGCAAGCGAGTTTGTTATCACGGTTCTAAAGACAAACCTGCACAAATTACGGTTTGGTTACAGCGCACGTAAACTTGAAAAAACGGACACATCAGCACTGGCTCACTGGCTGTGCACCAGACCGCTTTTAGTCCCAGGCTACCGACCAACCAGGATGTCCTCGACAATTGCATCAGCACACACCTTACCTCGAAACTGCCTTGAAGCTGTGGATGACCGAGAGGCCAGTGACGGTCTCCGTGAAGTGGGAGTAGACCGGTGAGAGCGTGATGCTCCCCAGACGTCTGAGTTCCCGCGATGTCCACCGATAGTATTGCTGTAACGTGGGAAGAAAAAAATAATGACGAAAACTTGAAAGCTGCCTTAACTAGAGGCCCAACGGCTCAACTCTAGCGACAATGTGCGTGGGTGCTGTGTGTGGCACAGGTTGCCTAACAGCTAAGCTTCTGACTGAAAATGGTGACCAACAAAAAATTAACAAATAAACCAACTAATCACATTTGCTCTGTGCAACACTTCATTACAAGCTAAATGTAAAAACTACAACACAAATTAACATTTCTCATAAGCGGTCATGGCAACACTGACATACTTATGACTTCGCATTCAAACCAGCTTGCCCCAATACGCCAGCTCTAGGCAGAGCAATATATTAAATTCACATGCAAAAATCAGTTACAACAGCTCTTTGTGTCCACGTTGACATCTGTTCAACAGCAAAAGACACGATTATAACTGAGAAAATTGAATTTAAATATCAAACATCCCCCCCCCCCACCCCCCCACCCCCAACTCAACTTAAATTCGTGATACTAATAAAAAGAACTCCGTAACCAACTGTTTTCACGTCACTGCAATTTGCGTTTAAAATGATTAATCGATCGATCTATCAGCCATTTTAAAGGCAAACTGCAATCAATTTAGTCAATGAAAATCAAAACCAATCAATCGATCAATCAATCAAAATCAATTGATAGAGGCCAACTTCACTGTCCCCTCAGTGTCCTCTTGATGAACACAGCAGAGAGGCAGTGAACTACGTAGATCTAAATCTATCACGGAGTCTCACTACGTAGATCTAATTCTATCACCAAGTCTCACCTGAAGTGAGTTGTAGGCGAACCCCAGGGGGATGAGTGAACTACGTACATCAATATCTATCACCAAGTCTCACCTGAAGTGAGTTGTAGGCGAATCCCAGGGGGATGAGCAAGAGAAGGACCCAGGGTAGACCGTACGAGGTGACCACCAGGGTACCTATCAAGGCTACTCCCTGGGCCAGCACTATGTTGAGCATGAATGGCAATGTGTCGTCGATCGACCAGATGTCGGTCGAGAAGCGGTTCAGCACCCTGCCCACCGGAGTTGCCTCAAGGAAAGACAGCGGGGCCTGTGTGGCAGAAAAAGCACCTGTGTGGAACTGAAAACTATAGTTGAACACCCAAAAGAGAAATAAAAAGAAATAAAATGTTCCAGCCAGTGCCATGAAATATAACAGGCTTTCTGTGCAACAAATGCTACGCTTTGTCCTGAAAAAATCTCTGAAACGTCTGAAAACGTCTAAAAAAATCTACGGCTGAAACTTGTTCATTCTATTTACCACAATCAAACGGGAACCTCTGCTCTGCATCTTCGCACCTTCATCTGGCACATTATCTGTCTTCTGCAAAACATCCCAGCAACAATGTTTCAACTTTACGCCTCCCGCACTAATCTTATTTAAATTTATTTCTTTGTTCAGACCAGTGAAGATTGGAATGGTTTAACTGCGGATGTCGTGTGCCGAAACTCTACGGATGGTTGTCACAAAGCAGTTTGCCATCCCGCAATAATGCCCCTCGTGGTACGAGTTCTTTTTGAATAAAGAATAAAAAGGCTATGTAAAATAGCAAAAATTTCAGAGTCAGACACAAATGCATGATTTAAATCATTTCAAATCAACAATCGAAGAAAATTGGTTGCAACAGAGACATCCACAAAAGCATCTGCCAAAAATGCCTAAATATATCGTGTTCTGCAACTTTATCGGCAAAGGTTTGAAAAATTCTCCCGCCACAACCGTTGGCTCGTTTGTGGTGAAAACGCGCACAAAGCTTCCTTATTGTTGTCCGTTTTAAGGCATAGTAAGTATAAAAGTGGTACTTACCAGGTTTGGTCACGCGAGATGCGAAACAAGAAGCACCCTTGTTGAAATCGAGCCGCCGTCATCGAATTTCTGCCCAATGATACTTGTGGCGCCATCTGGCATCGCTGAAGGAAAGCGCCGCGAAAGCAGACGGCAGAAATACGACGAGACAATGGAGAACATATCTTTTATTGGTAAATCACCGTCAAGTCATTTAATTTGTTTACGATAGTTTTCAAAATGCGTTGACCGAAAAATATTTCACGCGCTTAAGCAGACGACATGGCCCGAACGACGCATTCAAAGCAAGCCGCCACGCTCGTTGCAGCGCTCGCCTCGGCGCTTCCGTCGCGGCGCTTTCCTTCAGCGATGCCAGATGGCGCCACAAGTATCTTTGGGCAGAAATTCGATGACGGCGGCTCGATTTCAACACGGGTGCTTCTTGTTTCGCATCTCGCGTGACCAAACCTGGAAAGTATCACTTTTATACTTACTATGCCTTAAAACGGACAACAATAAGGAAGCTTTGTGCGCGGTTTCACCACAAACGAGCCAACGGTTGTGGCGGGAGAATTTTTCAAACCTTTGCTGATAAAGTTGCAGAACACGGTATCCAGAATTAAAGCGCACTGCAGATGACAATACGAGATAACTTCGTGTTTAATGCCTGCATTTTGAGAAAAGTACACAAACGTGACAGCGTTTTCAATTCTGTTCAACCGGTACTACTGGCGCAAAAGGCTAACCAGTATAAAGGAACGTCGAACTGCATGCACCCACCTTGAGGACCTTGTCAAGGAGCAAGTCGTGCACCTTGACTGCAGCCACGATGCCACCATAGGCGAACAGGAAGGCTCGGGCCAGGGTCAGAACGCCACTGGCCACTGCTAGGCCCCCATAGATGGGCAGGAAGACGTTCACAACATCACTGTTCGAGTCCCTGAAATTTTCATTGTTGCCCTTATTGCTGTGGTCCCTTCTATTTTATGTAAGAAGCATACAAATAGACAACTAAAAATATAGTAACATGAGCTATCTGTTTTGTATTCTTGTGTGATTGTTTTACACTGCATTAGACGGCGCCACACTCCACCATACTCTGTCATTATGACACAATACAGCAATTTGATTCAAGTCCCCCATGAAGGAAGTACGAAGCCAGAACAAAAACAAAAGTAAACAAATGAACCTTGTTTTGCTTTTTCCTTGTCTGTTTAGCCTAACTTGTACAACTCCACTCTGAATGCGGGCTAAGCTTCAAATGTGGCACGACTTGTTGTTGACCTGAATGGACACCAAAGCAGATCTGAATGGGTACAGGAATGGGCATTGGTGCTGAAATTTGTTAAAGAAGTGTTGTTCAGAAGCTTCTTTTTTTGTTCTTCTTGTAGTAGCCGCATCAGCTTTATTACTACAGTGCACGCACCCCCCCCCCCCACACACACACACACACACACACACACACATTCCAGCTGAAATATTAGATGGTCAAAATCCCTTGAAATGAGGGCTGACCTGATGAGACGTTGGTGCAGCATGTTGTCAGTTGTGTTGGCCCAAGACACCCAGACGGCAAGCCACCAGTCGGTGGATGTCCGAGAAACTGCAGCAAAATGGCCGGTGATAAAGCAACAGGGAGCATTCTGATGTACAGACACTTACCATAAGGTTTAGGAGAAATTTGTTCGCAGTCAAAGGAAACAAGAAAAAAAAAAGGATTTTTGAAGCACCACATTTATTACCTGCAGAAATCCAGTTGCATCCTTGCTGTCAATAAGCTCTCCATAGTATCTGTTAATGATACTGAGTTAATGACAGGCTAGCAGAAAAAGAGAAAACTGACTTGGGGAGGATGCGTAACGTGAAGAACACTTAATCGACTGTCTGTCAGTGCTAAAAATGTAGCCAACGACTTCAGAGAGTCAGCTGGATCAAAACGACCAGGAAATGTACAGAATTAGGGTGACCTTATGTAGCGCAAGACATTCGAAGAAGTCCTCATCTCGAGTACTTGTGAACCGTCCACCACTGCAACCAACGCCACTGATGATTCATTCTTTCCAGATGCAATAGCCCGATGGAATGCCCTGCCTGATAATATTGCTTCTTGCGCAGATCAAGCAATTTTCCGCACTAAATTAGCGAGTCATCTGTGTCTTACGTGATGTATTCGGCTTTACCAAATACTCTGATCCTGTTGGTCAAATGTTTAGAGGAATCCCCCAAGGTGGAGTAAATTTGTAACAAGGGAGTAATTACTTGTTGGCATCCACCCAAGCGCAGCCATACGGCTACAAAGGAAAGCTATACAGCTTTCTCAGAAACTTCGTAGTTAAAGAAAAATTCGTCCTGGTCCGGGGTTCGAACCCGGGACCACCGCTACACCGGAGCAGTTGCTCTACCAACTGAGCTAACCGGGAGGGCAAGCTCATGGTAGGACGAGAGCGAATTGATCAATAACTCGAAGTGGGAGCAGTGTTGGTCAAATGTTTAGGGGAATCCCCCAACATATCCCCCAGCTTTATAGCTTTATAGCTTTCCTTTGTAGCCGTATGGCTGCGCTTGGGTGGATGCCAACGAGTAATTACTCCCTTGTTACTCTGATCCTGTGTTACTGTCTCCTTTCATGATTTTTTTTTTGCTTTGTTTCGTTCCCTTGCTTTTTTGTTTTTGTTGAGCTGGTATCATATGTTGTTACACATTGTTCTTGCCCCCGCCTTATGTAATGCCCACGGGCCCTTAAGGCTTCAATAAATGAAATGAAATATATGGTGCTCAGTCAAAAACGGATGACAGCTAGACAAGAGGCTTCAGTATTCAGTCACAATCAGCTGGGATGCTTATTGCGTAATGGCTGCCACTGTTTGAAAAGCCTGTACGACAAAGATACGACACCCACCTTGCATAAGGACCACAGACAGGAGGACCGCGGTGGAGAGCCAAGTCCCGACTGCATCCCAGTAAGATCGCACCGTGCTCAAGCGCACGGCACCGTATTCGCGCTCTTCGTCTTCCACGAGCATCCTACTCGGTTCTTCGAGTGCAGCCGATCCTGTGTCATGGCTGGTCCTTGACATAGACGACGACGTGGTCTGCGACGAGGCCTGCTCTTCGGTCGTTGCTTGTGGCAGTGCTTCAATGACTGACGATTTCAGTACTGTTGACGGAGGACCTGGGCAGTGGGATCGATTTGTATTGATCATCATTGCAGTGTATTATTTCACACTGTACCAGACTGCACCGCAATTCATTGTGTAGGTTTGGTAGGTTTGGAGGTTGTGTAGGTTGGAGGGAGGCCGTAGTGGAGGGCTCCGGATAATTTTGACCCCCTGGGTTTCTTTAACATGCAGTGACATCGCACAGCACACAGGCCTCTAGCATTTCACCTCCATTGAAATGCTGCTGCCAAGGCTGGGATTGAACCCAAGTCTTTCGGGTCAGGAGCCGAGCACTGTAACCACTGAGCCACTGCGGCGGCACTAACTGTAGAGCATTGTATCATGCTATGTTGTATTGTATATTATACTGTATTAGTTTCTTGTTGCTGCAATGACTACGCTACAATGTGCCCCTTCAATTACCTAATAACTCCCGCTCATTCGTGTGCACATCCATATGTGATGCCCCAAAAAAATGCCCTTAAGGGAACTCAGGGTTCAGATCATGAAAAATCTCATAAAAACTTAAATTTTAGAAAAGAGAGGGTTCGGAATCTATAAGGCGCTTTCAATAACATCTCAAAACATTTCCGCTGGAAACAGCCCCAAAGTGACCCTACAAATGTTCCTGCGACAGTGAATAGCAAAAAAAAAAAAACTAGCTGCATTCTCCACAAAAGCAGCCGATTTCCGAGTGCGGTACCTCCACTTCTGCACAGCTGCTCGCGACAAATTTGGCGTCACTGAAAAGCTTGTTCCACCGGAGTTCTCCTTCCATTAAAACCAGGTGTCTACAATCAAAATTAATTGATGTATTACTTAATACTTAAAGGGACACTGAGGAGAGCTCTATTAATATTTTTTTATAGCAAAATCCGATAGTTCGGCATTTCATGGCTTTGTTGCCACTTGGCCGACAGCGAAAGATGCATTTATTTCTAAGAAATTTGGATTCGAAGTTGAAAAAGTTTTTCCCGCCACTCTGATTCAAACTTGGGATTCTCCTATGACGACACAGGACTAAGTGACGTTAAACATTACGTGCACATGACGTAACGCAGACTCCGTGATTTCTGGAGGCCAGCAGTGCGGCCCAGCAGCAGCCGAAAAGAAAGCTACCGCCAGCCGCACGTTGAAGGAATCTATCGGCTATTGCGGCCGTCGCTTCGTTTACGTTTGCACCGGCGTTTTGCCAGCGTTACGATGGATCCCGTTCTCGAGGTCGTCAACGAAGTTCTCGCAAATAGACACCTTTAGCATACCGTGTACCTTGTTGCCGTTAGCGGAATACCGGGAGCCCCCATACCGCTGTGAGAAGGCGCTGATTGGCATGTGTTGCTAGAACTATTGGTTCTAGCAACACTGTTTTGTTCTATGATCTCATCACGCTTGTACTTGCGAGTTTGGCCTGTGGCGGCGATACCTGTATTTTGGTTCTTGCTCTTTTCTACGTTACAAGAGCTTTGTTGTCAGTATGAGTGGCGTTTTTGTAATCAGGAGCTGGTATTCTGTCGATACAAGCCAACTTCAATTTCTCCTCAGTGTCCCTTTAATAAGTAACGCTTCCGATGCTCACAATACTTTCTTTTCGTAAAGCAATGTCCTCCCTTTACTTTCCTTTCTAGGTGCAGCTCTAATAGGCATAAATGCTAAGCTTTCAGAATGCTTTCGGGCAGGATAAGTGACAGACAGTTTCTTAGTATTACACACGTAGAACAAGCTCCATTAATAGTAGCGACAATTAAGTACACAATGTATCCTTAGTCACCACACAAATTGATTCCCCTGCTTCCCTGGGCCCCACAATCACCAACGTTGAAGTGTAGCTGGACACGTCGGCGTCTGAAAATCGCAGAGTAAGAGCAACACGCACACAGCAGCTGCTCACCTGCGGCTATAACCTTGCCATCGCGCAACACGATCACGTGGTCCGCCTGTGCTAGGAAGCCCACTTGGTGCGTGCAGAGCAGGCGTGCCTTCCCCTTCATGGCACCCATGATGCAGCGCTCAAAGACGTGCTGAGCCACGTGAGCATCCAGCGCTGATAGCGGATCATCCAGCAGGTACACATCACTGTCCTGGCACAAGGAACGTAAAGTGGGAGAGGGGAAAAGAAAGAATGAATGGAAAGTTCTTTCTTCAAATCGAATACACATGCTCAGAATGAGCCACAGAATAAAAATCTAAAAAGAACAGCTTCAAAGTGCCTGTGACTTTTACAGAACTGCAAGAACGGAAATAAAAAAATATGCCACCTTTCTTTTCTTTCCTCCTTTCACTCCTCTGTGTTACGCCGCCTACACCGCCACCAAAGCTACAGCACCGAGACATGTGCTTTTAACAGCTGCCGCAGCAAAAATACATAGATGACATAGTTCGGCATGTACAGGGTTGGTCAAAAGTTCCCAGGCCAGAGGGTCTGCTTTTCTGCGGCATATCCTGGCACCTATGATAGCAATAAAGCTATCAAGGTTCTCAGAGGTAACAATGACCATTCTCCTTTCGTCTTTACAGATTATGGGCTTCTGGGGTTTCATAACTTTCCGGCTATAGCGCTCGAAAGCTGACCCTGTGGCCTGGGGAACTTTTGACTGACCCTGTACATAAGCGTGCAATTTGAGCAAACAGTGGCAAACAGTGAGTGGTGAAGATAATACTGAGGATAGCAAAAGGATGCACAGACTGCGAGATATGGGTGACACTGATGGGTGACACTGAACGTTTACAAGCCACACGAGTCATAAAAACCTGAATTCATGCAGCCAGAGCATGCCGCCTGAAATTGTCTGGCCTAAGCTTCCTCAAACAGAAAGAAGTTAACATTTTACCAAAAGATTCAATTAGAACCCAACATTTCCATCAGACTGGCCTGCAAACAACAGTGATACACCACTAGCTGCTTTCTGATCCATATGGTCGTGAGCAACCTCTATGCATTCCTCACGTGAAGCCTGCTGTTCTGCGAGTTTATACAACAGCTAATTCACTAATGCCCTACCAGACTAAGGCACAGACGAACTAATACACTAAACCTAATCACCAATGCACCAAAACATGAGCCCATATGCACTCATAAGCCAATACTGTACTGGACAAGCACCGGTTAATAAACGACCAGCATACTAATTTTATTGCGAAAGCAATGCTACGCCAGGTCTAACCGCTCGTCGCGTGGTCCGTGGACCCCCCTGCTCCTCGAGGAGCTGCCGCCGCGCCTCACAGATGGTGTGACATCAGCCTCTCCGTTGCTATGGCGACGCGTGACGTCAGCTTGCTCCCTCCACCGCAGCCAGGAGGAGCCGGTCGTGCCGCGCTCCTCGAGGAGTCTCACCATGGAAGTCACCGATGAAGAGTCTATATGTGAATCTAGTTGCTCTACTGCTTCTGAACAGTTTAACTCTAAGGCGACAGCCAAGCGAGCTAGACTTACTTGGCTTACCAGGCAACTGCTAGGCTTACTTGGCAACCACTTACCGGGTTACTCGGGTGAGCCAACATCGCATGATTCTCTTGTATGATTGCGTTTTGTGTTTTTCTTCGTGCCTTTTATTTTTTTATTGGTGCTTTTTTTGCTGTAAAATGTCTTAATTTCTGCTAACACTAAAGGTAACGTCTTTTCCAGAATTTAAAAAAATTGAAAATTATTAAACTGAACGTGTTTTTAATCTGAGTGTGTTTGAAATTTTTATGTTTATAACCTGATGTGTTCTAGAATGTGTGTTTCGAGTGTATTTAAAACTGCATGTGCTTTCATTTGGAGTGTTTTTGTTCTGTAGGGTGCAAAATTTTAGGTCTGAGATGAAGCGTGAAATTGAATTCTGTATGTGCACGAGCACTACTGCCGAACTGTACATAGAGGGGGCCGGGCTTTGTCAAGCCGCAGCTATGCGGCTTTTACCCGTCACCCCCTTTTCTCCTTGAGAGAGAAAATAAAGACGATTTGATTTGATCAATTTGATTTGAGCTCGGGTAAGTTCGGAAGATCATCGCGCCAGCTGCATGAGAGGTTGCTCGGGAAGAGCAACATGGGTCTCACAAAGCCTATGGGTGGCTGTGATAGAAACAGCCACCTGCCAGTGCAGTGGAAAATCGCTTAACCACTGCGCCACTGCGTTGGTAGTGGTATATGAGGAATCGCCGCCATCATGAATGCTAAGTAGAGAATGGAAAATTCTGCATACATGTGCATTCACCCTCTGCTCGTATCGCGTCGTGCTCTTAAGGCGGAGCTTAATTGCCCCCTCCAGTTGAAGAATGAACACCTGCTTTCACACATGTTCTCGGTTTAACTGCGTTATACCCCACCAATTTTTTTCTATTAGAATTATCTCTAGAGTTGCTGAGTAAACAAGTGTGTTCACAATCATTGACAGTTGACCAAAAGTAAGAACCAAACCTGGTACAAGGCACGGGCCAGAGCCACACGCCGCTTCTGGCCACCGCTGAGCGTCTGACCTTCTTCACCAACTTCCGTCAAATCACCGGCCGGCAATGACTGCAAAATTTTAAAAAAAGAAGAGGATAATGTTTCCGTTGCATAATGGTAGAGGGTATCCAAAGGTTACCTTCAAGTCATAAACACATGCTTCTCTCATATACCCCCTTCAGGCATAAATTATTGTCCAAACAGACGGTTTATAGGGGTTTAACATCCCAAAGCCACTCAGGCTATGAGGGACGTCGTAGTGATGGGTTCTGGAAATTTCGACCACCTGGGGTTCTTTAACGTGCACTGACATCGCACAGTACACGAACCACTAGGATTTCATTTCCAACAAAATTCGGCCACCGCGGCCGGGATTGAACCTGCGTCTTTCGGGTCGGCAGCTGAACGCCGTAACCACTGAGCCACCGCGGCGGCACTTAAAGTACGACGCTTTTAACAGTGTGTGCTAGAAGACTACATGAGCCCAAGATTGAGGAGTGGATTCATGGGCGCCCAGCTATGTGATCCCATGCTCATGTACGCAGCTTCTGATGCTCTTGATCAAAGACCACAGGGATGCTTTAGCCAGTAAAACGGCGAACCTTGCCCATAGACAACAGCTTAGCCCAAGTAATAAAACTCTGCCAAGTCAGTTTCTCTTAAATTCAAGTAACCCCTGTTGTGTTTTGTTAAAGATGAGAGCTAATGCTGGTCTTCCAAACAACAACATGCACCACTTCCATAATGCCGCTCACGAAGGCTTCAGGCAAGCATGGCTGCCCAAGCAGCAGAGGTGATCGGCCCAATGTTGGACCGGTCTTTGCCAATACATTTCCAATATTGGGCCGATTTCCTGTGGTGTTAGGGTGGATGCCACTTCCTCTTCAGAGATGAACTGCATCACAGTCTGTGTGACTGTTGATGCATACGATACGCACCTTGAGATCGTCCAGCAGGGCGCAGCACTCGAGTGCCGCCTGGTAGCGCCCTGCGTCGAAGGGCCGCCCAAAGAGCACGTTGGCCCGCAGTGTGCCCCGCTGGAGCCAGGGCTGCTGAGGGACCAGGCCCAGGGCCAAGTCCAGCTGCTGGAGCACCACCGACCCCTGGGCACGGCGGGTCTCGCCCAAGATGGCCGCCAGAAGCGTGCTCTTGCCGCTCCCTACCCGACCCACCACCCCAACCAGCTGACCCTGCATGGGAAGGGGGAACAAGTAATAGGGAGAGTTTCTTCAGAAGGCTGCAGTCCTCACTTACTCCTAGTTGCTTGGTTTTGTTTGGTTTATACGGTTTCAACGTCCCAAAGCGACTGAGACTATGAGGGACAGCCGTTGTGAAAGGCTCTGGAAATTTCGACTACCAGGTTAACGTGCACTGACATCGCACAGTAATTACTCCCAGTAGCACTCGATACTTTACTTGCAAACATGCACGCAGTAAGTACTATCAGCATTAAGTGAAATGCATACAAGACAACAGAAATTCAAACAGCATCCCAAACGGATTCTGCTTAGAGGGATACTGAATACTAGCACATTTGCTTTTCATTTCAAAGGCAGAAAAAGTGCTCATGGGAATTATTGGTGGACCTCACCTGTATTTCTTCTAATATTTTTGTGGTTTTGCGACCACATTTCAGTTGTCCTGTTTGTGTTTCATTTGATGCTGACGGTAGTACATACAGCATCAATTATTGCTGGTGCACACAACGCATATGTCAACAAGGTATGGGCTAGTTCAGAGGGGTTCTAAAACTAGGTTCTGCAGAAACACCGTTGGGTTCCTCGGATTTATTTTTGACCCCCCCCATCTCCCCCAACTTGGGATGGCCATTTTTCCAAAAGGTCGACATAGCTTCAGAGTACTTTTTTTTTATGTGATGGCATTGTGCGCTAGAAAACATTTTATTTTGCCATTCACCAACCTTTTTTATGTGCCAAAAGTATTTGAAAAATATTTGAATTCACTTCGAACCAATAAATCCACTACATACACACAAGCCTGACCAAAAACCCATTCGAATTCTGCCACACAATACAAACCTTGCGCAGGGATAAGTTGACAGGCCCCAGCACAAAGCCTGGGCCCCTTGGTCCAGTGATGGCTGCTGGGAGGGTGACGTCACCCATCATGCTGCCCCAGTGGAAAACACCATTGCTGACCCGCACCAGCTCATCCTCTGCACAGGAGACATTTAAATCACCCTCCAGAACAACAGGGTGCACCAAAGAAACACCATCTGTTAGAACAGAAGCCCAGCAGCTTTGAAACTACTCTACACACAGAGACAGCTTTTCCTGGCAATGCAGAGAAAGTTACAGGGGTGAAGCGTCCATAACTGCGTCACTCCACCAAGTAGTTTGACTGCAGGACGGCGCGACTGGCAGCTTGGTGCGCTGGCGCCATCTATTGGAGCTTCTTGTAACTGATGTGCCCAAAAAAGTCCGTTGTAATCTAATAAACCATTTTTGCCGTGACTATCTCAGATTGAAAAATGACAGTTATGTTAGAAATACTGTGCCCTAAATCACGCGTACTAACACTGCACTGTGTCCTTAATTCTATCTCTCTTACAATACTGCATTATCGTTTGGGGTACCACTGGTATCACGAACATGACCAAGTTACATCTTCTCCAAAAAAGAGCTGTGAGATGCATTGCTGGTGTTCCGTATTGTTTCCCTACGAGTGACCTCTTTTTAAAATATGAAATCCTGCCAGTCTTAGCTTTACACGAACACAGACTTTTAATGAGTTTCAAAAGTGCTTCGCGGAGCAATGAAAATTATGTTGGTAATTTGGCAGAACTTACAAAAAACACCCATATTCCACAAACCAGAAATAAAGAAATGTGGCTAGTTCCTACACCTAGAGCATATTACTCACAACAATCTATCTCGTATACGCTGCCAGTGCTATTAAATAACTTAAACAAAGAAATGTTTGACCCTTTCCAGCATTCAAATATCGTTATTAAGAAATTTTTTCTGAACAAGTTTGTGTCATGACGCTGCATGTATTTTTATGTTGGTACTTTTTGCTTTTTATTCAAGGTGTGTTATTTTCTTTTGTGCTATAATGTATAGCGCAGAATTTATTGCCGCTTGTCTGTTGCAATGCCAGCGTGAAAAAAGGGGGCAGGACCTCTGTCAAGCTTTCGAGCTTTTAGTCCTGTCTCCTTCTCTAATATAGAGAAAATAAAAGGCTGATTGATTGATTGACACTATAAATAGCAACTGAGAGTTGTATTCTGGTGCACAGGAAGAGAAAGACAGTGTTTCAGCTCGGTAGCTTTTGCTCCATTGCCAAGAAAAGTTGTTGCAGAATGCAACTGCCATCACACAACACAGCCCAGAAGAGCCCACGAACGAAAAGAACAGCATTTGGGCACATGTACACTTTAGGACTTCTAAAGGATATATAATGCTAAGAACGGATAAAGAATGCTCTGCAAGGAAAGAGTGGAAACAAGAAAACGGAGGTAAATGTAACAAAGGCAGATGGAGTGTTGGCAGGGTGGGAGATGAGGTGAAGAAAGTTCCAGATACTGCATGGTCACAAATGGCATAGAATATAGCTAAACGAAGGTCAATGGGAGAGGCCCATGTATTACAGCAGATGTAAGCAGGCTGCTAATGATGATGAAAAGGTTTTAAAAAAAAATTAAATTTCATTTTTTTTTTCTTTTCTTTTACAGGAATGAAATGCTATGCAGTCAGTACCTAGGAGTATTGACCAATGTGAAGAAGAGCAACTGTGATGTGCTGTGAGATAAAATCACAAGTGTGACTCCTAGCAGAGCGTACACACCAATCCTTCTGTTTTATCCCCGCCACCTAGCATGCCAATTGAAGCTGCCTGATCAGAGGGGAAAAAAAATCAGAACAGTAGGAAGTCACAAAATAAAACTGTACCTGAAAGCATAAACGTCTCCATCAGCTTGCAAATGGCTCCAAATGACTTTC
Source organism: Amblyomma mixtum (assembly GCF_055824585.1). NCBI lineage: Eukaryota > Metazoa > Arthropoda > Arachnida > Ixodida > Ixodidae > Amblyomma > Amblyomma mixtum. Next base: position 93,011 of record NW_028317726.1, on the reverse strand, counting down.
CAGCACATTCGGTGGTTCCTAATTTTTTGACTGGATTTTACTGAATTGTGCAATCGTTCCTTGGTGTGACCATGATGGCATCATTGATGGGCTGACCTTGAGTTTCTCTAAGAACTCAACATCTTGAAGGACCACGGACACCTGATATTACTCGCCTGTTGTCTTCTCCCAAATGATGCATTTCACATTAGGATACATGGGCCATCCATGTGGTATTTGCATAAGGCTACTAAATAATTTATAATTGAATTTCTTCAATGTGCTGTTCTGATTTCGATTTCACTAAATAATTTATTATTGAATTTTTTCTTGATGCTCTTCTGGTTTCAGTTTCTAGAACCAAGCAATGGCTGCGACACATAAGGAGTGTTTAGGCCACGTGAGGAATGAAAAAAACTGCTATATGACCGCTGATTTTTCATCATTCCAGCTCTTGAAATCAAGCTACATATTAGTGATTACACTGCAGTTTTTTTCATGTCTGACGTGACCTAAACACTCCTTATGTGTCGCAGCCATTGCTTGGTTCTAGAAACTGAAACCAGAAGAGCATCAAGAAAAAAATTAACAATAAATTATTTAGTGGTCAAAATACGACCTGGTGAATTGTGTATTCTAATGTCAGACACACCAGTTGAAAGAAGAAAACAGGCAACTAAAATTAGGAGTCTTAAGTCCTTAAAACACCTTTAAAGCATCTCCAGCTTAAAATGCGTGGTACACAGCCACACAGTTTTGTAAGCGTTGCAGACCATGTGCAATCACAAAATCGGGTTGATGTTGTGAACTATGCTCTGCCAAGTCAACTGTCAATGGCCAAGCTGCCACTGTTTCCCAACATACTCTTAATACGAGTCTCACTTGAAAAACCAGAAATCGTATGGTACTAGCGCAGGCGGAAGTAAAACAAGCCAGTGCCACTCCTCACCCTCGGTCGAGGTAGTGTAGTAAGTAGCAGGAGCGAAGTTTTGGAGGTCGAGGAAACACTGGGTGCGCTTCAAGGACACCCACGCCTCCATGCAGCCATTGATCACCCAGGGAAAGGCATTGAGAGGCACTTTGAGCAGGTTGAACAGAGCAAGGCACGTGAAGACCTGCACAGGAAAACAAAGAAAGGAAAATTCGCGCTATGCCTTCAGTTTTAACCTTTCCTTGTTCGGAAGTACTAGAAGGAAAGCAACTGAATCACCTCTGATAGAATGTTTAACAGAATTTGAGTAATGTGTGTGTCGCTATGACAAATGCGCTGAAATTATTTTAAGAAAGAGAGCAAATCAAGAAGTGAATGAGCAAAAAAAAATTGCAGCTCTTCACTTTCCACTCATTTTACGCTGAATCTAGCCCTGCATACGTGCGCAAAGTTACCAGGTTACCAGTTACAAATAAGTCGGCACCATATGCTTCCGGCACCAATTTCCGATGGACATTTTAGCAGAAGATCAACAAAGCTTCAACAAATTTGACGAAGCTTCGATTCACTTTTTTTTTTTTTCGTAATGGTCTAGAGTGTTAGAAAAATGGGCGATTTTGGCAATGCTTATTGTGCCGTTCAACTTTTTTTTTGTGTGCCAAAAGTATTTGAAACGTTTGCTTCGAAATTATTCGAGGAATATTACTATTTGCTTCAAACCAACAAAACACTATTCGCACACCCCTACTAGTTTGCACTTTTCAGAAGCCACACGAAATGACGCTGCCAAAGTGTACATGTTTCCTGTTGCTTTGTATCCAACCACAAAAAAAAAGAAAAAGAATATTCCTTATAGCCTGTGCAAACCACACTACGGCTCTCTTCCTCTCTGTGCTTTCAGACAGTAAAAGAAATCAGGTGTTATCTTATTTACACACAACAAGTGCGTGTACTACATTTCAGAAACAACAATGGCTCTAACCAAACTCTAATTTCTGAGCAATCGAGAGCAAAAGAAGGGGAGGATGTTTCCCAGTCAAACCACTCCCAAAATTATAACAAATAAGAGCTATTCACCCCGTATCTCTCCACAATTTAGCTTTCAAGACCAGCGAATATTTTACATGTTTGAAAGCTTTGAAGTCTCTCTGCAAAATCAGCTCAAAAGTGATCAAAAATTATGTTCGTGCCCTGTATGTTTCCCTCGCCTCACAACTGCATCAGCAAGGCATGAACATTACCCCAAGGAAAATGTACAGCTGTACCGTAGAATTAAAAAACACGAGGGAGCTGTAGTATGCCAACTTAGTGCATAAGGATAGGCTTTGAAATCGGTGTTGTAGACGAGTGTTGAAAGGATACTGAAGCAAAACCTGAAAATTGAACAAAAACGCTGAAAATAGATTCTCGGAATGTGATTACACCGAAATCTAGTTGTCACTGCGCATATTTTTCAGCGGATGGTTTTATTTTCAATGTTTCATGAGCGCGCGCCAAGCCCTCCCGGCCAGCGAGAGGTGAAGAGCATGACGTCATGGCACCCTCCCGCGGCAACAAATATGGCGGCGCCCTTCGATGCATGAAACTTCGCTTCGGACTGGTTGCGTCATTGTTACAGGCTGCTTCAGCGCGTTCACTGGCCATAAATGGGCCACCAGTCTTTCGCTTCGTCTCCTGTCGCCCACAAGAAAACTTACGAGTAATAAATTTGCTTTATTTTTTATTTAGAGTGACGATTCTGCCTTCTTTAGGCTAAGAGGGGTGTCGGTTTATTGACAACAATGCTTCCCCTCCTAACCACCAGATGGCGCCTTTAGTGTGAACATCATCGCGCTTCTGTTTTAAAAGTGAGAATGTAAGAAATGGCGTAAGGTCCGGAAAAAGTAGCTGCATTTAGCGGACGTAAGCGTGCATATGGTTATGGTATGTAGACAGCATCGATTAACATTTTTACATATCTGTGTACGCCGTGAGCAGACGACAGACATGGAAATGCCGCGAGTAGCGATGGCAATCGTGCTTCTGCGGGAACGGTGGGCGCGCGGGTGTAATGACGTCTAGTCGCAACTTCCACAGGCGGCCGCCAGGCGCAACGATACGGCAATAAATCGCGAAAAAGAAAAACGTGTTATCCGCCTTTTTCGCTAAAATGCTTGTCATATTTGTCAATTCTAGCAGTCAAGCTCTTGTTTACATGCAAAAGAGCAGCTCCAAAAGTTTGGTTCAGTATCCCTTTAAAACAGAGCTCGAATGAGGATGGTGTTAAAGACCGCTGAAAGCGTTTTAAGCTTGAAAGTATGACAGCTGTATGCACCTTCGCGGCGGTGAGTCGGTTCCCGAGCAGCACGTAGGTGATGAAAGACAGCACAGACATCAGCACAGGCGTGACGACCCAGAAGAAGACGCACAGGGCATCCAGGTACTTGCGCTGCCGCAGGTGGGCGACCTCCTTCTTACGGATGTCCGTAACACGGGCCTGAAACAGGGACTCCCAGGCGTGCATCTTGATCATCCGCATGCCCCACAGGACCTCCGACATGAGCTGCAACCAGAACACACATTCAATCATGAAATATGCATGTGGATGAGGCGAGAGAACTGATCATGTTGAAGGAAAACCAATTTAGAACACTGTGTAAGGCACACGCCAGCGCTAGGCCCATGCTTGGCTCATGCTTGTTCCATGGCTGGCCTGTGATCAATGCAATATGTGACACCGATTATGTTAACAACATCCCCCAATGTCGTCGATGGAATTATGCCAATACATAACAAATGTTTTCCACTGTGCTCTCCAGTTTCCTCTGTCGTGTCACAGCGCCAGCTCTGTAAATCCGAATTTCCCACCCTATTCATTTCTCCTGGTCCTCTGCTAATGCTCACTGATATTCTGCTTCGTAATAAGAGAGTAATTACTCATTGGCACTCAGCCAAGCACAGCCATGCAGCAAGAAAGGAAAGCTCTACAGCTTTTACAGAAACTTCAATGTTAAAAGAAAAATTCATCCTGGTGCAAGGCTCTTCATAAGTGTGCACTCGGTTGGAACAACCAGTGGTCTATTAGAATAACAAAGCGGTCACTGCTTCCCAAATGAATTTCCTACCAATACATCAGTTTAAAACATGACATAGACAGTGTGTAGAATACAACCTTCGCGAGCGTAATAAAAACTGCAGGAGATGTCATTAATTATATCATGGCATGGCACTTAACAATGTAAAAACAGTGCCTGGTTTAACAAGGAAATTCTTAGAAAGACATTCTGTTTTCTAGGCCAAGGCTCCATTAAAAGAAATACGTTCACCACAACCTTGTGAAAACATAGAAGTCAACGTCATTTGTTACAGCTGGTGTAACTAAGTTTGAACTGCATCTCAGGCAACAAACTACAAACAAACAAGTTCTCACAAAGGCGGTGTACAAGAAAAGGAAAAAAAAACGTAGCGCAAAAAAAAACTGAGAAAGACAGACACACACAGCACCAGTTTGCTGCACAGCCACGTCTTTCATTGTAAGAGGCGTGCCGTAAACCAACCGTTGAAGTAATTAACAGCCACACTAGGACAGTGAAATTAGGTAGATACATATGGCAGGTTCTCTCAGATCATGAATGGTAGCTTACCAATATCCCTGAAGAGAAAAGTATACAACAGCTGTATCTTACCGGTACTCACCTATGGGGCAGAAATGTGGAGGCTAACGGAGAGGGTTCAGCTTAAGTTAAGAACAACGCAGCGAGCTATGGAAAGGAAAATGATAGGTGTAACGTTAAGAGATCGGAAGCGGGTGGAGTGGGTGAGGGAACAAACGCGGGTTAATGACATCCTAGTCGAAATCAAGAGGAAGAAATGGGCTTGGGCAGGGCACCGCTGGTCCTTAAGGGTAACGGAGTGGATTCCAAGAGAAAGCAAACGTAGCAGGGGGCGGCAGAAAGTTAGGTGGGCGGATGAGATTAAGAAGTTTGCAGGGATACAGTGGCGGCAGCTGGCAAAGGACAGGGTTAATTGGAGAGACATGGGAGAGGCCTTTGCCCTGCAGTGGGTGTAGTCAGGCTGATGATGATGACAGAAACAGCCTGCAGTTAAAACTAGTTTGCGGGATGGAGTAATAAGTGCAGATATTCTGAAAGGAAGCAAAAAACGAAAACATGGAGCTCATTCAGTTGCTCATCAAAGTTGCATCCTTTCAGAAAGCAAAAAATATGAATAATGAGATAGTGTTTTTAAAATTCTTTTGGAAACCAAAGGGCACAGGCCTTTACATACTGGATGAGCAGTACCTCTTCTTTTTTTTCTCGCACTGGGAAATTACCATTCCACACACACAAAAAAAGAACTGTATGCTGCACACCATAAAAGTGCATTGTGTCTTGCTCTCTTAACCATATCCTTATTACTTTTTGATGTCTTTACAGTACACTGATGTCCTGCCCAAGAGTAGTACCTTGATTCGCTCATCCTTGAATGCCATCATCCCGGCGGTCAGCCGTCCGATGCTGAGTGTGATGGACCGATTGACTGGGACCAGCAAAACGGCCAGCACGAGACCAGCCAAGAAAGCGGCACCCACTTGCTGCCACAACAGGAACATGGCCACGGCTAACTGCACCAGGAATTTCAGACGGCAGGATCAGAACAGCACCACACAACCTGGTGAAGGGTCTCTGACCGCACACTGATTAAAACAACACACAAACAGTTCATACACATGGAAAGGCAAGAACAGAAGTCGTTCTTTTTAGAAAGTGCAAATTACAGCTTACAGTCTTCGAAACTTTGCAGACAAACATAATAGTAACTATGCTCTTCTCCATCAACTTCCTGATTTATAGCTTCTCAGCATTACATTTAAATACTTACCATTTTGATCACTTGGCATTATAGATTTAGCAGCAAGACCTTGTGTGCATGCAGGCATTAATTTACATATGAAACTTGCCCTCAGGGTTCCAGCTGTTGGAAGATTCGATTGAAATGCACTCATTTAAGGTTACCATTTCAGTGAATATCAACAAAGCAGAGCATAGTTTCAGTCTTTTAGACCAGCAGGTAACCATGTACACTCTTACATATACATTTATTCCCAGTTTTGCACATATGCACTCAGAAAAAATTGAACACAATACACTATTCGTGTCGAATGAAATGCAAACAAAAAACAAGAAGCACTTCATTGAGGCAGTTGACTTTGTAGTGAAACTGACTTCCAGTCTGATAGTGTGAAAACTGTCCTTTGGAAGTGCTAACGGACCCAGGCGATAAATTTTCTCCTTATTTTTGCTTTTTAATCATTTTAGTGTTTCAGTTGTCCTGTTTGCATTGACTCTAAACTTGACAATAATTGCACCAATCTGGCCAGTCCCTACCCACCATTCCACACATGTTCAGGGCTGAAAGAGTGTGGAATCGTGGGCAGGGAGTGGCAGAATAGGTGGTGTCAAGTGGAATGTCAGCAGGACAACTGAAACATGAAAACGAACAACCCAATACATCAAAATTACAATGTTCTCACTCTCACGTGTTTGTATACTTACGGTCTCAGGTGTGTTATAACTAGCCTGTTGATTGCACCTTCACTTGTTCTTGAAGTTTTTTATGTTGCACTCTACACTACCCACAACCCCCCCACACCCCTCCCCAAGTAATACTTAAAAAAAAAGGGCCTTCAGTGGTATCTCGAATAAATAAATAAGCTGCTCAGAAATATTCACCTGAAGAGGCAAGCTCCACGCCTCGTGTAAGCTGGGGCAAAGATTGACAATGCGATCCGTGTCAGTTGTCACCAAGTTGAGGGCCTCCGAAGAACTCTTACGCAGTTCAGTGGGGTCGGCACGAAGCGTCTTCTGGTAGACAAGCGCCACGACTATTGCCCTCACCTTGAGGCCCACACGAGACACCAGGTAGCTGTAGTGAGTCGACAAGAATGCACCCAGGAGGCAGGCCAGCGCAAGTCCCGATGCATAAGCATACCCAGACCACGTCGGACTCCGGCCCGGTCCCTCTTCGAGGAACATGACGAGTCTGTTCAGCAGGACGGGACTCGCAAACGACAGGACATCAGCGACGAACTTCAGAAGTCCGACGGAGTAGTACTGGCGGCCAACGCACCGATGGAACAGCACGAGAAGACTCGGAAGCAATCCACTAGCATCAATCTTCCGGTAAAGTCCGCGGACAACCTCCTCTGGTCTCAGGCTGATTGGCAGGTCATGGAGGTCATCGGGCTCATGAATGTGACCCCTGTAGCCGCGGCGCATCAACCGTCCGACCCACCAGAACGTGATCAGGGAGATAAAGTTTGTGTCCTCCGCTGTTCCGAGCTGCCGGCTGTCATCATCCGCTTCAAGGAGACGAACGTAGCTCTGCACGGATGACGGCGACTCTCGACCTGGGCTTCGAGGTGGTGTCTCACCAGCTGTGCTAGAACAGTGTACTGCGGCCGTAAGGTAGAAGGCACAGGCAAGTGCACTCGCAATGTTCGAGTACAGGTCAGCATGGAATGAGAGTACGGAGCCACGATCTGACTCGTCCAACGACAGCAGCGCAGAAATGCGAAAGGTCGCGCACAACCCAGCGGCAGTCACGGCGAATATCGTGGGTATCTCACCAACTGAGCGCCGGTGGCGCGGCAGTGGATTCGTAAGGGTCTGCAGGTAGAAGAAGTGTACCGTCCAGGTGAAGATGACGACGCCAATGCAGAGGATCGTTGATGGCACCATGACTTCGCTGAGGATGAGTTGAGACATGACGAGGTGGATGACGGGACGAAGCAGGAGGAGAGAGCAGCACAGCTTGCGCAGGTGAGTCCGCCATGTCGCGGGAAGCAAGTGGACCAGTTGGTGGTCACGGCGAAGAGTGACCTGGCGGATGCCGGCGTAGTAGACACTAATGATGGCAACGAGGGCATGCACACCGCTGGAGAGGAGATCCAGGAAGCAGTGGCTGAGGTGGTTCTCCTCCCAGACAACCAGTGTTCCATCCTTCGTTGCACATATGGTGTCCCAAAGGTTCATTGCTTCATTTGGTCACAACTTTCTTGCTTCTGCAAGCAAAAGAACACTTAGATAAGCTTGTGAAAATATCTTCAAGCTTGTGAGCTTTGAAAAGTTATACTCGTCTTCAAGTCACGCATTGCATACACATGAAAATCTGTGCATATACACACAAGAAAAGAAACTATGTGTACTCTTGACCCTTTCTGAAAAAGTTCTGAAGGACAAAACCCACACCAAAATGCATAAGTGTTGTTGTTCTGCCAGCCTATTTATGTTACAGGCATAAGGTCACCAAAAAGAATTGTCATGTAATCGGTGGTGCTTGTGTAAAAAATTTAAGACTTTTGTGGCTGAAATGTACACATCTGGTGTGTGGGAGAAACAAGAACTGCTTCATGAAGAAAGCAACGACTTGCTAATGAGTAACTGTATTTAAACAAGTAATCTTCAAAAGGACTTTGAACATTGAATACTGCGTCAAGCTATATATATTGACCCCACAGATACCACCAAGACCCTCAGTTTCTGTATCTGATATGATACTAGGTTGGGTTCAAAGACCACAAAGCATCTGGTTGGGGAGACAACGCAGCTGGTAAAAACAACACTAAAACTAATGGCTTTGGGGGAATTGTGGCAGCTGTATCCAGTGGTGACCACAGAAGTACATGTCGGGCTGGAACGCATAAGTAAAAAAAAAAATAATAATAATAGAAGACAGCTCACTGCATTGGCATCATTTAAAGAACATGTCAAATGAGATTTAAACAATGTGAATGTCCTAGAGACTTACCACATGAATATGTGTTCAGTATCCAGGCCACAAAAGCCTCAATGCGAAAATATATGTGAGGATGACACAGCAGTCGTAAAATTGCAAGATTTATATGAAAAGCCGATTACCAACCGCAAAAACGCGCTTGATTATATGAGTAGGCGTTAATGAAACCAATCAAGTGAACGCTGATTGCTCCATACTGACCGTGCAGGCAGCTCATAGGAACGGAGTCAGCTGTTGGCTAGCATTTTCTGCAAACAAATGCTTGCGCAATCGGCCAAGTATACCACAGCAGCTTGCATGCAGGTTGTTCAGACTGTTCTCTCTGCGATTAAGAACCGAAACCGGAGAACCGGAAAGCGCTCGACTACATGAAAGTGAACGATATCTTGCGCGGTGGGCACCGCGCGTCTCACGTGACTTGCACACCCCTTGACGTAACATTCATGAAACCACTGCACCGTCAATCCCACGTGAGCGTAGCGGACGCAGGCCCTCAACTGCGCGCAAACAGCCACAGCTCCGTTAAGAAAATCACGCTAGTCATAGGCTTGCACGCACTATGCGTCGTGACACAAATCGCTGCATAACGACGTGCGTAGAACAGCGTGTGCATAACTCACCACACAGTCCCTGTAAACAACTCCGCGCTTTTCAGCTCATGTCGCCTTCGGAGCAAGTCACGTCTGCATTTTCGTGAGCTCCATTGTCCTCTTTCAAGCAGCTGGTCAACTCTACAAACTGACTGCGAATTTGGTATTACGACCTTAACGACCTTATGAGGTTGAAACACACGACACAGTGGACAGCGTCTGCTCGCTCGGGTTTTGGACACCACGTTTGCTGGTCAGGAAGTTTAAAGCTAGCGTTGCTTTCGTATGTAAACAATATTTTCAAAACCCAGAGTGCAGGAAACGGTGCTCTTATAATATGTTAAAATTCAAAAATTATGCTACTTTTAGTCAAATTGATGATATTTTAATGACAACCTTCTGGTTGTGTATTACGGTAGTGCGCCTTTTCTTAATCGACATATTCGGCTTATGGCGGCTGTGTTGTGACATTTAAAATCGCGTGGCGTTATCGTGACATACTGATTTATTTGCTAATTAAAAGCCTGGAATCATGCCACCCTCTGTTGAGCACAGTGATAAATGGGACGCTGTCTTCGACCTGCTACTCTTCCGGCAGCTCAAGGATGACGTGGATGATACGCTAGTTCAGAAACTCATCAGCTTTCTCGATGCGAGCGTGCAGAACGACGCAGGTACGATTTCGTTCGGCGAGCATTGTCGTCGTTCTTGACGTTCTCAACTCAGTGCAAGTTGCTCAAAGGGGGTGAATTGTGTGCCCGGAAATTGCTTGATTAGTCGTAGTAAAATGTATAAACCTGGCATTCTTCTGCTGATCATGAGTGGGCGGGTTCGATCCCAGTAGCGACGACTGCGTTTCAGTGGAGGCGAAATGCCTCGTAACTGTTTATTCGCTTTGACCCGCAAAAAATTAATTAGTTATAGCAGAAATAGTAATCACTTCACTTTCAGTGGTTTCACGCATTTACGCGGTCTGTTCGTGGAATGGGTGAGTGTGTATTTGCGATCCTCGAACTGTCACTCGGCCATTTTCTTTAAAACATGCCAGGTCGTGAGTGTTAAAATTGTATAGCAGGTTCAATTATCGGAGCTTAGCGCATATGAAATGAGCACATTATATGCTTCGATGACTCCGCAGATATTCAACGCCTACTTCAGTTGAAATCAAATAAAAATCACTGATCGCTCACGCGAATTCGTTTTGAGGCTGCTTCTCGAATCGACTTTTGACCCCTGCGACTTTTATTTTCTGCCTAATTTTTTTTTCTTCTCGCACGACCGCCGAAAGAGGTTGAAACACTTTTTATGCAGCCTCCTGCCTGCTCTCTGTCACTGTTGAATGTCTTAACTGAAGGTCTAATTCCAATTCTAATTGAAATATTTCAGAATTCGGCGCGGAACTGTGGAAGACCTGTAGCATCCTGCCCAAGCTGGAGAAGGCAGTGGCAGTGCCAAGAACGTCCGAGTCTCTCTGCTTTGCCCTTCACCTCATTGCGGCGTTTGGAAAGCTCGAACCGCTGTTTGTATCTTTACGCAATGACTCACGTGTACTGAAGGCTCTGAACAGGATCACCGACAATGCAAATGCCAGCGAACGAGCTGCCTATCTGGGTGCTGTCAGCTCGTTCCTCCGTCACCATTCTGGGCGTAGCTGGTGTGTGGAAAATGGTCAGTCTTATGTTTTTTTGTTCATGATAACTTATGTGGTGTAGTTATGCAGTACAGAACCCTGGCGAAAATTCTAATAGCACAACTATAGTCAGACGCAACTCAAGAACGGAGTAGCTTTTTTCTGTCAAAGGCAGCCGTTCCAGCCAATGGCGTCAGCCAATCACAACTCAAGAACAGAGTAGCTTTTTTCTGTCGAAGGACCCCATTCCAGCCGATAACACCAGCCAATCACAACTCAAGAACAAAGTAGCCTTTTTCCGTCAAAGGACCTCGTTCGAGCCGATAGCATCAGCCGATCACAACTCAAGAATGAAGTAGCTTTTTTCCGTCAAAGGACCCCGTTCCAGCCAGTGGCGTCGGCCGATCCTCATGAACCTGCTAGTGTTGCAATGCAGAGAGCGGCGTGACAATGCAGGGAGGGGTGGTACTATCTCCTTTCCTCTGCCACTCCCTGCATTGTTATGCTAGCAGGCTCATGAGAATCAGCCGACGCCATTGGCTGGAAGGTTCCTATGACGGGGAAAAGCCATTTTGTGCTTGGGTTGTTTCCGACTATAATACCTTATTTGCTTATCGACTACAAATATGCAATTAGTGTAATAAGAAATGCACCTAATAAAAAGTCTGGTAGGCTATTAGGTGATCCCTGACGCTGGGAAATAGTGTTTGCAGGGCCAGCATCATGGCATCTCTATTTGGAGTCGCATGCACTAATGTCCTGGAAAATGTTTGAAAAAGCAGCCTTCACTGGGTTTTTATAGCCTCCCTGATCATATGTATCATGCGTACTATATATATCATATGCATCGTATGTACTAGTTTGTACATATGTACAGTTTTACATGATGCATAAGGGATATCTAAAGATAATCTTTATGCATCATGTAAAACTGAGCAGGTTTGCTTGTGAAATTCTGTTTAAAATTCCAATAATTGCTCACCTGAAAGTAGTTAGTGCTGCTTTCTCTTAGGCTGATTCAAACCCATATCAAACTGATAGGAAGGCTATACTGCAAATAAAAGAATGTATTATGCCAAAAAGAAGTTATGGTAGAATTTTTGCTTTAGTAAGAAAACAAGGTCAAGCTTCTTTTCCTTTGTTAGACAGGTAGTGTTTCATTAACGTGGTAATAAAGTATGCTAAAGTGCTAGAAGAATGTCCCACCTGACAGCTTTGGCCTTGGCTGTGTTGCCATAAATGTTTCCTGTTAAAATTTGTGTCTCTGCTTTCAAGATAGAGGAACTGCATTCTAGATGATACTGTGTTTTAAGCTTCTTCAGTCATTTGGCCACTCAAAAGGTAGATTGAGGGCAAAAAGTTACTGTTACAGTCACAGACATAGTTTTAGTTACCAGCATTGATTTTCCATTTCCTGAGACTGGGACAGGTAACGGTATCGTGCTTGGCAGCTTCCCACCTGTAGTGCTCATGGACGAACCAACAGTCCCACAAATAACTGACATCATCAAGTCATGCATTCGGCATTTCTTCGATGACGGTCATGATTTGCTCCTTTCAGATATCACTCCATACTCAAAAGTGAGCATGCCCTCTTGAGGTTCATAAGGTGTTAGCATATGTTGCAATTTGTAGTACATGTAAGGCTGGATAAGTTTTTCTTTTGTTATTACGATAAAAAACATGACTGAGCCTTTTAAATCATTAAAGCGATGCTTAAAAAGGCTACATTTTATACACACTAAAAGTGTTAAAAGCTTGAGCGTCACGTCCCAGAAATCCAGCTGGGTAAAGCAGCACTTTCTCCTTATTTATTTTCCACGAGGTCTGCTGCTTGTGTATGTGGGAGAGGTAAAGACTTGTGTCCATTTTAATGCTTTAGCATGACAAGCCCCATCGTGAAAAAAAGGCCAGTGTTTGTCAGTGTGGGTGGGTGTGTAGTGTTGTGACTGTGTTTAGTAGTTAAATAAATAAAAGCCTCCTATACTTATTGTCACAAAAAGAATTCCAACGCACTTCAATGCAAATAGGTGAGCTTCGCAGGCGGCTGCTTTAGACCTCTGGGCCATCACCCCAACCTCTCATCACGCATGCTAAACTGCTAGGCTCTTGCACTGTGCTTACACTGCAAGCGCTAGTTTGCACAGCTGTGCACAGAGGGCGCCACAAATCCGTGGCGCACTTGCTTGTTTGTGTCTAAAAGGTGCCAGGAGTGGTTCACAAGTGGCTGCGCCAGTGATTTGCCTTAAGTGGTGTGGCAGTTACCGTATTTTCCGGTGTATAACACACACCCTTGTATAAGACGCACCCGCCATATATGCAGGCTGTCATTGAAAAATTTGGTATATAAAACGCACCCGTATATAAGACACACCCCAGTTTACCCAGTTAGACTAGTGAGGATCAATTAAACACGCTTGCGCGGCCATCACAAAATTCACCGTACCTGTGAGAAATTCTTAAGCAACGCTAAGTGGTCAAAAAAGGCAACACTCGCGCCATTCCCGCCCACGTTTTAGAAAAAAAAAAGGAAGAAAAAACGAAAAACTCTCCCATATGTCCATAAGAACATTTTATTTCTACTTAATACCTTGGAAGTCTTCACCTTCGGATGCGCTATCAAAAAGTTCGCCCATTTCTGGGGGAAACGCGACTGAAACATTCTCTTCACACTACGTACACGGAGAAAACAAAGTTGCAGAGGGTGGCTGAAAAAAGAACGCTGGCTTGTCCTGGCTTGTCTTGACAATGGCGAGAAGCGTGATTGTCGTCATCTTTTGGCATTTCACATTACTTTTGTTGGGGCCTCCGAAACGGTCGCGTGTTTGAAATCCCAGAAGTTGTCATCCGTGCCGTTTCATGATAACGTTCACTTAAAAAAAGCTGCGCACAGCGGTCCCCGTATTGAAGTATTAACCACAACCGCATCATTGTTAGTCATATTTTTTTCGGTAAAAAAAGCTTGAAAATGAACCTGAGTAATTTCTGAACTTGCAAAAAAATGAAAAATTCGCATATAAGACGCACCCTTGTATAGGACGCATCAGCAAGGTTTTTGAAAAAAAGCTGCGTCTTATACACTGGAAAATACGGTAAATTGCTTTGTGGAGGCATGGATCCAGAACCTTCTAAAATGCATACCAGATGCAAAGCGGCAGCTAAAGGAAGCATAGAGAAGCAAAGGGGCTATAATGTTAACGCATCATCATCTCTAATTGTGCAACCCAGTAATTTTAATTATTATTTTCTTTTCATGTGGGCCATCCTCATTTTTTGATCACAGCGCCATGTGTGAAGTCCGCATGTAACTACCATTGCGGTGCATGCGCTTTATGTGTGTCCCTTGCACATTGCAGGGGTTTCCTCAAAGTTACTTCAGTGTCTCCAAGATGCCAGCGTCTTCGTGCAGGGAAAAGCAGAGGCATTTTTTGTCGCCTTTCTCGAGTCGGACCTGAACGAAAGTGATGGCAGCCAAGTCACAGCCTTCCTAGAGAGGGCCTTGACCGAGGAGATGCCACCCAGACAGCGAAAAAAGTGAGAAATTTCTGCTTTCTTTAATGCTCTGATACTAGGTGAGAATGTGTGTGGCTCCACCTGATTACAGTCAAATGACTTCTACCAAGAACTTTGTTAAAGGTGCACTGAAGAGGAATCTGAACTTGTCTTTTTGCCGCGGGAACTCAATCTACACGTTCCTAGCATTCTTAGAAACTGCGACTTATTGCCCTGTGTGGCCGATTCACCTAATTAAATCGAATTAACGTCCGGCTCCCGCCCTTTTTTTTTAATTCTGCCTCGTACGGTGGGCGGAGTCAACCAACGCGTGGAGCGCCTTTCACCCAGTCCCGTGGCGGCTTGCCACTCTGCCCTCGGCGGAGTAATACGTAGTAGTCCATAGTAGCAAATAGTCCACGCGTATTTTTATTTCTGCGGGCTTATTTTGCGGCTATATTATCTGCGAATGATACTATTTATTCATGGAAAGCTAAACAACAAAATAAAGCGAAAGCAAAGCCTCCACGGAGCTGGCTAAAAGGAACTTCACGCGTTGGTCGACTCCGCCCACCGTACGCGGAGAATTAAAAAAATAAAGGCGGGAGCCGGACGTTAATTCGATTTAATTAGGTGAATCGGCCATACAGGGCAATAAGTTGCAGTTTCTAAGAATGCTAGGAACGTGTAGATAGAGTTCCCGCGGCAAAAAGACAAGTTCAGAATCCTCTTCAGTGCACCTTTAACACCCTTGTGTGCAGTTTGGCTTCTTTAAGGAGGAACACTGGTCTTAGACCTATTTTCCTTATTTTTAGTCCAATCCTAATGAAACTGTACCACCTTGCTCAGTTTTTTATACTGATTTCAACAATAAAATTACCTTTCTCATAACTTAGTCTGTTCCCAAGGTAATTAATTTTAATCAGTCACTCATTAGTACCTCGGTGCAAAAAAAACTGCTGAATAAAAAATCATTTTTAATTCATGGCTACATAGTATGGTGAGTGCAGAGTGCAGTAATCAAAACCATTTTTCTATTTTACCCTCATTAGTAATTTTACAGCACTTGGAATATCAACATTCAAGGTGTGAATGTAATACATTGATGAACATTGCGAAATTATAAATTTTTAAGTGCGATTGAACAAACCTGCTTCTATTACCGCACACATTGGGCCTTCAGCTTCCCTTAGCAAGCAATATGACATCTCCATCTGTCCTAGATGTTGAGGTATTGACATACTAAGACAGCCAGATGTCCAAAATTTTCATGCCATTAAATTGTCTGCTCCTACATAAATTCAGCCCACATGATGATCTGTGTTTAATATTATGGTCAAAATGTGTATTTCTTGTAGGAAAAAATTGGTACAGTTGGAAAATAATAGCTGTAGATTCCACAAATGTCATTTTTTGAAAATCGATTTTTTGGTCATTTTTTGGTCTCAAAGACCAGTGTGCCCCCTTAAAGAAGCACTGAGGACAACTCTATTCAATTAATGTTCTCAGTAAAAACTGATTAATAGGCTCTTTCTGGGTGTGTTGATGTTTGTCTGGCAGCAAAAGGCATTAATTGCTGAGAAAAATTGGATTTAAAAATTTTCCCGCCCATAGATTCAAACTCGCGGCCACCATTTTAAAGTTAATGGCGATGTAGCACAGCCTTTAGGATCCGAGCCAAAAAATTGGTGTCAACGCATGCATTTTACTTGCAAAATCAGTCGGTGACAGCAATACCTGTATTTCGTTTTGGGTTTTCTTGCTCATAATAACTTCACTTTCGGTGCGAGTATATGATAAGAATGCGGTACCCTGTTGATGCAAGCCAAGTTCGATGTGTCCTCAGTGTGCTTTCAAAGAGACTTTGACAACGTTAAAGTTGGCCTCTATTGATAGATTTCCCGCATTCTAATGACAAAGATGCCATTTTCGCTGAAAACAAAGTAAAAGGCCAAAAAATGAAATATAGGTGTCACCGTCATCGGCTAACATTGCAAGTGAACCAATTTTTGAGTGCAGATCCCAGAGGCTAGGCTACTACTCTGCCATTCACATCTAAACGGTGATCACGGAGTCCTTTCAAAATGTGCAGACATCACGAGTTTTGATAAGAGTGGTGGAAAAAATTTTAAAGGCAGTTTTCTTAGCAATCAAATTACTGGGGGCACTTAAGGAGCTTGCATGTGAGTAATGCGAAAGCTTTGCAGTTCTATTCCGATTCTATTTCAAGTCTATTTCGATACTATTCCAAATCTGTTCTAGTTCTGATCTATTTCTTTATCGTTGCTGCAGTTGTAAGTACTATTACTGGTTAGCATTTCATATTTTCCTGCCTTTGACGATGTCACGCTGTTTCAACCAGTCGCAAGTTTTGTAAGGGCGCTACTTTTTGGGTGATGCTGGGTTTTCGTATCGATGGGCCATTTAACACTTTGTCACTCTTCTGAGTAATATTATTTCATGTTGTGGATCTGCGTTTTGCTTGTGTTCTTGATTACATCACATAACCATTGTAACATCGGGCAAGGAGGCCGTACGAAGAGACGAGACTCAACATAAACTGGGACCAAAGACGCAATTCATTAGACGTACACAAGTATTTATAGACAACAAGCACATGACACAAACAGCCGAACAACAAGTACACATAAACGCAAGCAAGCAAATAGTCAATCCATCAATTCGAATCCAAAATCAAAACCAACGGATACAACAACCATGATGCCCCCTACATCTACAGAGCTGTCGTGTCATGCCCTTAAAGGTGCACTGAAGAGGATTCTGAACATGTCTTTTTGCCGCGGGAACTCGATCCACACGTTCCTAGCATTCTTAGAAACAGTGACTTATTGCCCTGTGTGGCTGATTTCCCCAATTAAAACGAATTAACGTCCGGCTCCCGCCTTTTTTTTTTAATTCTGCCTCGTACGGTGGGCGGAGTCGACCAACGCGTGGAGCGCCGATCACCCAGTCCCGTGGAGGCTTTGCTTTCGCTTTATTTTGTTTTTTAGGTTCCCGTGAATAAATAGTTTCATTCGCAGATAATATAGCCGCAAAATAAGCCCGAAGAAATAAAAATATGCGCGGACCATTTGCTACTACGGACTACTACGTATTACTCCGCCGATGGCAGAGCGGCAAGCCGCCACGGGACTGGGTGAAAGGCGCTCGACGCGTTGGTCGACTCCGCCCACCGTACGAGGCAGAATTGAAAAAAAAAAGGCGGGAGCCGGACGTTAATTCGATTTAATAGGGGAAATCGGCCACACAGGGCAGTAAATCGCAGTTTCTAAGAAAGCTCGGAACGTGTAAATCGAGTTCCTGGGGCAAAAAGACAAGTTCAGATTCCTCTTCAGTGCACCTTTAAGACGGAACATAAGTGTCCCCTGAATTTGTACACATATTCTTACCTAATTTTGTTTTGTTTTGTAGAAAGGGTTAGCATCACCATTTGTGATAGTTCAAACTCTATGTCACTTTGCAGCTTTGCTCATTTTAGGCTGGCTTTGTCCTGGCGAGCTTTTTCAAGTTAGCATGACCAATCTTTTGCAGGTGCTTGCACATTGTTCGGTCCCTGCTTGGAAAGGATTTGGCGCTTAGCAGCCGACTTTGCTCGGACTTTGACCTTCATCGACGCCTCCTTGATTCCTGTGTTACCTGGCTGTCGTCGTCAACGGATGTGGCAACAGCAGCCGCGGATGTCCTTGCCAAGCTTTTAGCTTCAGTGCAGTATGTAGAACAACCTTTGTCATCTTTCATATTGATGTACAGTCTTAACCCTTTGAAGGTTTTTGCCGTATATGTACGGCGGCGGTTTTCTGTCCCACAAGGTCTTTGCCGTACGGGTACGGTTTCGATCTTCCGTTTGAAATTTGGGCCAAAAGAACAATGCGTGCTCACTGGGGGGTGCTGCCACCTCTTAGGACTTGCAAGAGGTGCTTGAATTTTGTGCTGCCTTCTTACGGAGATAAGCAGAACTTATGTCTAGCTTTAGCGCGGCGGCACAGACTGCGGCAACACCCCTTTTGTAGTTTTGGTTTCGCCGCGTGATCGCAACGGAGTCGCGCGAAATTTGAGTTTGCTTTTTGTCAGCACTATCTTGCAGGGGCTGCCGAAGTTGATCTTTATTGGCGCTTCTCTTAGCTTGCTTATTGCTTATCACCGTTGCTCGCGAGGTATTCTCGCCCTCTGTGGCAACGCGCCTACGCGGTTTCGATTCCGCCGCGGGATCGCAACGGAGTCGCGCGAAACGTGTTTTCTCTTTGTGGGCACTGTTTTGCAGAGGCGGCGAAAGTTGATTTCTATCTTTATTGGTGCTGCTCTTAGCTTGCCTATCACCGTTGCTATTCTATTCTATTGAACATTTTCCAGTTTTGAGTGATGCTGCCACCAAAGTACTGTTCCTAATGTTTTTTTACTATTTATTCTCGATTATATATATTTTGTAGATTCAAGATCCGCAATAAAGTAATTTGACCACCTGGGAAAGTTTTCTTCAAAATAATTCGACCCTCAAAGGGTTAAATGTGTGAGATATGTGCTCTAGCTAGTGAGGGAACTGTCACCATTTTGCAGATAGCTACAGAAAGCAAAGCAGGCCAGTTTGGCGAATATAAATTTGTGAAAACTTATTGCTTACCAACTGCGATTAAAATAAAATTGCACAAAAAGCATGTTGTGGTTCAGCCACTTACTCGTATCTGAAATTTCGTCTACTTGGTGTTGAAAAAGATACCCTCAAATCTTTGAATTCGAAGGCTTCCTGAGAGGTGTCTGCTTTGACGCAACATAAAGTTGAGCACAGAAAGTTGTCAAGACATGTTGGTCAAAGTAATGTAGAACCCCAAATCTTTTTAATTATAATTTTGTAATAAGGGAGTAATTACTCATTGGCATCCACCCAAGCGCAGCCAACACTGTTCCCACTTTGAGTTATTGATCAATTTGCTCTCGCCCTACCATAAGCTTGCCGTCCCGGTTAGCTCAGTTGGTAGAGCGACTGCTCCGGTGAAGCGGTGGTCCCGGGTTCGAACCCCGGACCAGGACGAATTTTTCTTTAACTACGAAGTTTCTGAGAAAGCTGTATAGCTTTCCTTTGTAGCCATATGGCTGCGCTCGGGTGGATGCCAATGAGTAATTACTCCCTTATTACAAATTTACTCCACCTTGAGGGATTCCTTTAAACATTTGACCAATTATAATTTTGAGGCTGTGCCCTAGGTGTGGGGCTGACATGTACTAAAGCTTACCACATCGGCATGCTTGTGATAAAGCTGTCATCATGTAAATTCTTGTGCAGTGACTTTTTAGTATATCAAATGACTTCCGAAGAGTCATCACTTTTTTGCTGCGTTTTTTCTCCACTTTGATTCCTATAGTGACGAGAGCCTTTTCCATGCGGCGCTGAATTCACTCAGTGGGAACAAGTTGGTGTGCATCAAGTTAGCAGCAAGCTTCATTCAAGAAAGGCAAGTCTTATTCAAACCTTTCTTGTGGTAATTAAGAGTGTTCTGCAAAGGAATATAAGTATGTTGCCCTGTTAGTTCACCGTCTTTCGGAGTTGCTTTGGCTGTGCACTGTTGTATCAAGAATGAGCAAAAATGAAGGGATTTAATTTGAAGGGGGGACACTGGTCTTGAAATGAAAATTTTATTAATTTAGTCATAGCTATGAAACTTTCAGGGCACATGTATTTTTGTGCACTGATTCTAGATATGTCATTTAATTTCATGTAAAACAATTCCTTGAGCACTTGTGCACTTTTTATGCAAGTATTTTGCGGAGAGTTTTGAAGAAAATTTGCTGCAGGAAACTCGCTAGAATGTATGCCATTGGGTTCTCTTGACACCAAGGAATGCAAAAAGGGTAAAATTATCATCCTGGCTCTCATAGAACTTGAGTAATAGGGTACTGAAGCTGCCACTTCAGAAACATGAATACACACTTTCCTTCTCATTTCTGAAGCGACACCTTCAAAACTCTATAACTTAAGTTCTATGATAGGCAGGATGATAATTTCACCCTTATTCTATTCCTTGGTGTCAAGAGAACCCAATGGCATACATTTCAGCGAGTTTCCCGCAGCAAATTTTCTTCAAAACTCTCCTCAAAATACCAGCATAAAAAGTGCATAAGTGCTCAAGGAATTGTTTTACATGAAATTAAATGACATATTTAGAATCAGCACACAAAAATGCATATTCCCTGAAGATTTCGTAACTGTGACTTCATTAATAAAAATTTTTTTTTCAAGACCAGTGTCCCCCCTTAACTGCAGTACAGACACGATCACACTTGTCTACAGTGCTCGAGCGGTGTGCTGCGGAGCGAATGAGGTGAAATCTTATGGCAGCTGCTTTGCTAAGAATGAGGAGGTGCTTGTGTCCATTTGGCTTGCTTGAATGCAAGTATATTACCTGTAAAAGTCAATACCTGCTTTGGAATTTTGCTTTATTTTCTCTGCACAGCACCGCTCGAGCACTCTAAACAAGTATCATCGGGTCTGTACGTCTCGTAGTACGATGACCTTACAGCGTGTGTCAGATGCTAGCACTGCAGGATCATTCTTCCATGTTTATACTTGTGCCAGCTTTACTGCTCAAATTTTACTCATTATGAATATTTCAGCTAGGAATAAGCCTTTTGCCGCCGAACAAAAATTTAACAGAGCCTGAAGAAGCCAGACAATTTACTTTTGCTGAAGATAAAACTTGAATAATTGTTTTCAGTGTCCTTTAGGGAGGACACTGGTCTTGAAAAAAAAATTTTTATTAATGAAGTCACAGTTACGAAATCTTCAGGGAATATGTATTTTTGTGTGCTGATTCTAAATATGCCATTTAATTTTATGTAAAACAATTCCTTGAGCACTTATGCACATTTTATGCTAGTATTTTGCGGAGAGCTTTGAAGAAAATTTGCTGCGGGAGACTCGCTGAAATGTATGCCATTGGGTTCTCTTGACACCAAGAAATACAATAAGGGTGAAATTGTCTTCCTGCCTATCATAGAACTTGAGTTATAGAGTTTTGAAGTTGTCGCTTCAGAAATGAGAAGGAAATGTGTATTCCTCTGTGTGAAGTGGCAGCTTCAGTACCCTATTACTCAAGTTCTATGAGAGCCAGGATGATAATTTTACCCTTATTGTATTCCTTGGTGTCAACAGAACCCAATGGCATACATTTCAGCG
Organism: Amblyomma mixtum; assembly: GCF_055824585.1. Lineage (NCBI taxonomy): Eukaryota > Metazoa > Arthropoda > Arachnida > Ixodida > Ixodidae > Amblyomma > Amblyomma mixtum. Next base: position 71,424 of record NW_028317726.1, on the reverse strand, counting down.
AGTTTCCTGCAGCAAATTTTCTTCAAAAATCTCTGCAAAATACTTGCATAAAAAGTGCATAAGTGCTCAAGGAATTGTTTTACATGAAATTAAATGACATACTATCTAGAATCAGCGCACAAAAATACATGTGCCCTGAAAATTTCATAACTATGACTAAATTAATAAAATTTTCTATTCAAGACCAGTGTCCCCCCTTAAACACAGCACGTGTTACTGTGAGTATACTCACCTGTGTTTTTTTCTTTGTTCATTACCAGTGCTCCTTCACGCCTCAGCAGAGAACTCGAGGATAAGATTGCAGAGATCATAACGGGCCCCATAGTTGCCAGCGAATCTGAGTCTGGAGACAAGTCGAAAGAGAGGGCACTGCAATCAGCGGCCATCTGTGAGCTGAAGAGAGCAGTTCCCCGCTTCTCGCACTCGGTACGTACAAAGCCGACAACTTTCTCAGAATCCACCGTTAAGTCTTTTTCGTACCTCCATCTAGGCGAGCCATGAAATGGTGGCCGACAAGGTAGCACACTTTCTTCTGCATTCTTCTGCTGCCAAGGTGACACGGATCCTTTCAGTTGCCCTTGAGTGCTTTGCATTGATCGTCAGAAAGATGGGTGAGCATTGTGTTCGTTCTTGGCTTTCCGAATTTTTTTTGCTTTGCAAATATTGGCGCACTCACTGCTACCAATTGTATGCATTGCACCTTTCTGGGATCCTTGATTTCCTGAAATACATACTTACAATACGTTTCACAGTAGTGTTTCAAGAAGTGGTCACTAGAGTACAGAGTAATTGTTTCCGAGTCTTAAAGAACCCGTGGTCGGACTTCTAAGTTCCTTCTCAAAGCTCAAGCAGTGATCAAGAAACTTACACTTACCTTTGTAGGAATTGCATTAAAAACAAGTGATGACAGCAACAAGTGTAAAAACTTGTGCTTGTTGCTTGAATGAGAGCAAGTTCCCACTAAAGCAAACCTTCCAAATGACTGCTGATGTTCTCTTGACATATGTACCGCACATTCCAGATATTTGTGGGATATTCTTTTATTTTCATTAGATGTCTCTTGAACAATGAGGAAACCCAGAGATAATTTTATTGGTTACTATGAAATAGCACGTAAAAGACGACAATGGCGGGAAGAAAACACACAGAGTGAGCGCTTGTTGTGTTCATCTTTCCGTTGTGCCCTTACCCTTGTTCAGAAATAAAAATATTTTAATATCCCAGGCATCCGTTTTGCATCGAGAAGTGAATGTTGTGGACATCCATTACAGATATCTCCGCACGAAGATGTTTAGATTTGTGTTGTACACTTCATGAGCGTCCACGGATACCGTAATTAGTTGAGCCCACATAGATCTACAACGCATGCTTTCAAGAGCAGGATACTTTCTGACATGTTATGTTCTAAACATTTTTTTTTTTGATGTTTTGAATTCTGTGCTGGCAGATCTTAAGCAGACTGACCCTGCGAAACTGAAGAACTATCTGGACACTCTGGCACCTTTTCTTCGAGACGCAAATGTGTCAGCTCATGTGAGTTAGCAGCAGCGTTTTTTGTCGTTATTTATTGTGCTCACAAAGAACATGTGCTTGTATTGGTAGTGCAGCAAGGTATCATTCTTTTTATAGTTCACTGTTTTTCGCCGCCATTGTGAAATAATTGCCATCTGTGTGCTCCCCTTCAAGAGACGAGATGCACTTCGTTTTCTCTCAAATTACGGTGTTAATTCTCATTACCTTTTTGTAGTGACCTGCCCAATGACCTCGGTTATGGTTCGTCAGTGCTACCTGTCTTTAATTGTCACCATCCACTAGTTAATAGGTGGCTGACTGGCCTCACTATCTGCTCTTTTATTTTTATTAGTTCGATGGCAGTCATTAGAGTCGCATTGACAAAACTTCTTCCTGGTTCAAACTTTACAGCACAGCTGTTAGTTGCTCACTTGTGACGTGAATGACGTTGTTGGCGTATGCTCATATGATTGCGATGTCACTGTCACGTGATCGGTGACTTCACCAGCAGGGAGGAATTATCCAAGTGCGCTCTGCACAGGTATTGGTGTTATCAAAAATGGAGGGGACACTTAAAGGTGCACTGAAGAGGAATCTGAACTCGCCTTTTTGCCGCGGGAATTCGATCTACACGTTCTGAGCATTCTTAGAAACTGCGATTTATTGACTTGTGTGGCCGATTTCCCTAATTAAATCGAATTAATGTCCGGCTCCCGCTTTTTTTTTTTTATTCTTCCTCGTACGGTGGGCGGAGTCGACCAACGCGCGGAATGCCTTTCAGCCAGTCCCGTGGCGGCTTGCCGCTCTGCCATCGGTGGAGTAATACGTAGTAATCCGCAGAAGCAAATAGTCCGCGCATATTTTTATTTCTGCGGGCTTATTTTGCGGCTATATTGTCTGCGAATGAAACTATTTATGCAAGGAAACCTAAAAAACAACATAAAGCGAAAGCAAAGCCTCCGCGGAGCTGGCTGAAAGGCACTCCACGCGTTGGTCGACTCCGGCCACCGTACCAGGGCGAATTCAAAAGTAAAAGCGGGAGCCGGACGTTAATTCGATTTAATTAGGGAATTCGGCCACACAGGGCAATAAGTCACTGTTTCTAAGAATGCTAGGAACGTGTGGATGGAGTTCCCGCGGCAAAAAGGCATGTTCAGAATCCTCTTCAGTGCACCTTTAAGCTACGCCTTAAGGGTATGATGGGATAGCTTTAGTGGGTTAATACCCATATATGCTGAATTGGTCATCTTCTACTTAACATTCATAGATTGCTGAGAATCCTCATACCCCTCCTGGCACAGTTGTGCGGCGGTTCAACGATGCTCCACTGCCCTGCGGTGGCAGGTGCTGCCACCGGGTGGGACTTGTTCAATCCAGGTTGCTCTTCCCAGCAGCCTCTACGGTGGGCAGTGTGCTCACAATTCAGTGGGCAGATTGTGATGACATCACAAGCTCATGTGACTTAACTGGCCCACCTACCTCCTTGGTTGCTTCTCTGGGGGCTTTTCGCAAATTTCTCGCTCACGGTCAACGACGCTGCGGCCACTGGATCTTCTGCGACACGAGCTCCCTATCCCTGTCGCGTTAAAAGGGCAAAGAATAGCATAGCAAAAGAATCGCAAAGCACAAACAGCTGTGCTGGTCAAGCACTTCAATGAGAAAGCACAATCATAGATCCATTTTTGCCACATTTTTTTGCCTTGGTCTCATATGTGCCCATATATCGCTCATATATCAAGTGCTCATATACAGGGTGTTTCACCTAAGACTTTCTGCAATTTTTAAAAATAAGCTATTTGAATTAGATGCGCAATTTTTCTGGCATAGCATTGTCAGTGGTGTAGTACATCATAATTAAACTAAGACGTGCTAACTAGCAGGCTTGTTAACCAATATTTAATAGTTAACTTTTAAACTATTACCGTTGGGCTCCTTAATTATTGAGAGGCATGCAGCCCACCGTAAGTAATGTCCATATCCGTTTTTAGAATTTTGAGAACGCGATTATCCTCGGCGCTGTGGCCCAACAAATTTCGCCTACATCGCACCAAAATGCATGCGGTTTGAGAAGCTTGCAGGCAAAGCAACCTCTCCAGTGAGCCTAACTCGTCGAAATAGCCAAAATTTGTTGGGCCACAGCGCCGAGGATAATCGCGTTCTCGAAATTCTAAAAACGGATATGGACATTACTTACGGTGGGCTACATGCCTCTCAATAATTAAGGAGCCCAACGGTAATAGTCTAAAAGTTAACTATTAAATATTGGTTAACAAGCCTGCTAGTTAGCACGTCTTAGCTGCATTATGATGTACTACACCACTGACAATGCTATGCCAGAAAAAGCGCGCATCTAATTCAAATAGCTTATTTTTAAAAATTGTAGAAAGTCTTAGGTGAAACACCCTGTATAGCGAGTACATCGCTCATGATGAAAAGGTCTAATATGTGAGCCACGGCATTGCTGAGAAGAAAGGTATATTGTTTTGATGATTAATATTTTGATCCGAGTTATTTGTATCTAATTAAGCTGCACGTGCATTCGCCTATGTGCAGGCACTGAAGCAAGCCCTCACAATATCTGTGACGCTGTCGTGTGCGGCATTCTCAACTGCGAGCGAGAATTTCGACTGGCGGCCATGTGGCGCCCTCTGCTTCTTTGGCGAATCACTCCAGCGTCAGCTGGTGTCAACAGAGCCGCAGTTTGTAGAAGCTGCGCTGGATGCTTTCAGTGGGATCAGAGATGACGTAGGTATGTAATGCTATGTGGGTGTGCAATTGTGGTCTTAGTCAGGGTCAAAGGCGACTGTGCATGATTGTCAAGTTTCGGGGAAACTTGCTAAGTCGCTTGCACTCACTAACTCTCACTCACTCAGACTTACATGCACTCTGCCCCATACTTATTCTCCAAGACTTGATAAGTATCACTGAAAATGAAGTCAGAGGGGATTTTTTTGATCCATCTGGGACCAGAACAGGATTGGGTTGCTGATGACTTATTCTTTTATGCACTCATTTCATGTAACATGCACGCTTGCGTTCTGCCTTGTACATTCAGCCTCTAAACAGGAAAAAAAAAAGATTCTTTTCTCTTCAGTATGGATGCATATAAGCATATGTCCATGCTGTGTTGTCATGTGGCTTTAAAAGAGGGCTCAGCAGCTTGCAGACAGTATTTGGATGTCGTCATGTATCTCACACTGTACTATCATAAAGAGTTACTCGCTTTTACATGCCTTTTTTTTAACATAAATTTTACTTGGGGTTCAAATGTTGGGCCACAGTAGATAAAGAACCTTTGCTTTGACGCAGCTTTGGCAAGATCAGTGTTGCATCTGTAAGCCTCTCTCTCAGATCATGAATGGCAGTTTACCAATATCCCTCAAGAGAAAAGTATACAGCAGCTGTATCTTACCAGTACTCACCTATAGGGCAGAAATGTGGAGGCTAACAAAGAGGGTTCAGCTTAAGTTAAGGACAACGCAGCGAGCTATGGAAAGAAATATGATAGGTGTGACGTTAAGAGATCAGAAGAGGGCGGAGTGGGTGAGGGAACAAACGCGGGTTAATGACATCCTAGTTGAAATCTAGAGGAAGAAGTGAGCTTGGGCAGGGCATGTAATGCGAAGGCAAGATAACCGCTGGTCCTTAAGGGTAACGGAGTGGATTCCAAGAGACGGCAAGCGTAGCAGGGGCGGCAGAAAGTTAGATGGGCGGATGAGATTAAGAAATTTGCGGGAATACGGTGGCCGCAACTGGCAAAGGACAGGGTTAATTGGAGAGACATGGGAGAGGCCTTTGCCCTGCAGTGGGCTTAGTCAGGCTGATGATGAGCTTTGGAAAGATCAATGTTGCATCTGTAAACCTGCAAACTGGATCGAGTTGTCTCTCTTCACATTTCCATTTGCCCCCAGAGGGATTGAAATTTGGAAAAGGCTCCCCGGGATTGGCCTGTCTTGTGGATTGGCTCCAGCATTATGGATTGGCCCGGTTTGCGTGGGACAACCTACGCAACAACGACGGTGGGGTGCGGGCATCTGCCATTTCTGCAGTCGGAAAACTGTTTGTGCAAGACTGGCTGTGGGAGCATTTTTCCAGCCGTCTGTCGCTCACTGAGGTGAGGACTCCTCCAACACTTGGCCGCGTTATGAACCTGTTGCAGCCAGATCTGCATAACCATACCATTTGTGATTGTTTCTATGGGTCCCTTAGTGCAAGAAACAGCATGCTTATTGGCCTGAAATTTGGATGTCTACTTTCTTATCATTTTAATCCATGAAACACTGCTGATATAGGGTATATCGAAGCAGGGAAGGCAAGATGTATCATTACATCAGTGCGGTGATATGAAGCACACAAAGTTATCACCATTATATCATGTGCATTATTATATCAGTGATACCGTGCGTAAAAAATGCAGCGCATCAATGCAGTACATCTAGATGACTAGTGAAGACCAAAAAAAATTAAAGGCTAGCCAGCACGTTAGTCAAATGACAAAAAAAAAAATGCTAAAATTATTGGGTAGCTTTTGGTTCCTGGAAAACAATATTAAAACTTATATAGTAGGTTTTAAATGATATGTAGAAACAGGTAAATTATTATTAAGAGGTACAATTTTTCAGCTGTGCTTATGACGCTTTTTTGTGCTTGTTTGCACTGCAGAATTTTATCACAGCAGAGACAAAACCTCTAACAAATGGAGAAGCATTGTCTGATGTCTACCTTACCATGTGTAAGCTTAATCGTGCTAAGAAGCTTTGAGTGTTTCGTGTACTAAAAGCCAGTGCTCAGGAATTACTTCCCATAGGCGCATAATGTTTCACGAAGGACACACCACTTTTGTTGCTCCTTCAGGAGGACGTAATCAGGGAAATGACGTCAATGGCCGTGGCAGATGTGGATGTGTTTGCTCGGAGATCCGCAGCGTCCGCCCTTTGTGTCTGGCTTGACCGGGATTGCCTGGGCCTGCGCGTGAAACAGCCAATTGCCCTGCGGGACAGTGCATCGAAAATGCTGAGCCAGGACCTGGATGCCGAAGTTCAGCTGGCCGGACTCTCCTTGTGGAAGGCGATCCTCGAACAAAGTCTCAGCGCAGCGAGCATTCGTACCGATGCTTCTGCGAGGGACGTGCTTAGAGAGGCGGATCTTGCGGGCTTTGGTGCATCCGTGAAGAAAGCAATGGCTGCGGATGCGGACCAGCAAGTTCGTCTGGCTGCGTGCGCATTCTTATGTCACCTTTCTGCGAAGTTGCACGACCAGTTTTCATTTTCCGCTGTCCCGTCTGAGACAGGAAGTGGAGACGGCAAAGTTTGTGCCACGAGTCATGAAGGTAAGACAGTTCTCGGTTTCGCAATTGCATGCGTGTGGGTGGTTTTCTTTTGAGTACACGATATTCCGGTCACAACTTCAAGGTACGGGAATGTTTTTCAAATGCGTTCAGCGGGAATACATTAGGTGAGCTGAAGGCTGCCATGATTCGTGAAGATAACATTAGGATAGACTAACAGTGTAGTACTTTGCTTGGGGCAGGATGAAATGGGTGAGGTGCGTTTCTGCAGCCAACGCAAAGTCATGGGAATATCGTCTGCTAGCTACTTCAGGTTCCAAATTGTTCAACTGATTGCATGTTTTGCCCTATTCACCGCGTAATTTGACATCGTTTATGCGATAAATAACTCCTGGTGCTAGTCGCTGATTGCACTGAAGCATCGAAAAAAAAATTCACCTTCGCCTCGTGCACAGTCTGCAAGTTGATTCGCCTTGTAGACTGCCGCAGTTGTGATTTTAGGGCGACGAAACGAGCCTGGTACCCAACGCACTTTTCGCTCTAATGTGGTACGTTGCGCAGCGCAGGGCTAATCATACATGCGATTGAAGTAAGTAACGTGGTGATCTTGACTTACGCAACGCATTTCCAACGGATCACTGAAAGCAGTAAGTACTCGATAAAATATTTCTTCTCCAGAACACGCGGGCATGCCATTTCATTTTATTCACGCAGCTCCATACAACGCAGCGTGGCATATACAATCTAGCGCCGCTACTCTTCTTTGCGGCCTGTTCTCACATGAAATGCCACCTGCACTGCATCTGGAATAATAAAAGGGCGACAAGGCAATTTATTATTGCATAATGCGATGTGCTGAGACGCGCGCCGCGCGCAGTGGCATATATGGGTCGTCTGCTAGCACACTGGCGGCTCTACACGCTGTCAGGAAAATACGAGCATCGTCTAATCAGCTGCACAGACTGCAGTTTATCAAAGTGCAGCAAAAAACGGCTGTATAATGACTTATGCGCTAAACATGTCGAAACGCACACGAAATCATCTTCAGCGCATATGCACAACAGACATGGGCTATACGGCGGCCGGCATATATCAACCATAAAAAAATACGCTTACCTCTCTAGATTGTTCATTTCAGTGCTCAGGTCATGCAGATACGTAGTACGGGCTTCTCTTTCGATGCTTCAGTGCAATCAGTGACTAGTACCAAGAGTTATTTATCGCATACACCATGCCAACTTACGCTGTGAATAGGACGAAACATGCAGTCAGTTGGGCAATTTGGAACCGGAAGTAGCTAGCAGTCGATTTTCCCATGACTCATTGCGCTGGCTGCGGAAACGCACCTCACCCATACTAACTGTTGAAAGTTGCAGCACTGCTTAGCAGGGTTTGATGTTTATTCTGCCAGTCAAAAATGGCAACTTTTCGTTTGAGGGCTTAACAAGTTAGAACTAGTCTGTTACAAAAGACTCCCGTAGATGGCGCCAGCTACACCAGCTGCGCATCGGAAACCCGTGACCGTCAGGCCCTTGGGCCATGCAGACGCGCTCGTACGGCTTGGTTAAAGTGGGGCATTGTTTCTTATGGTCTTTCATATAATAATTGTGAAAGAGGATGCATGGGCGAAAGGAACCGCTGTCGCGTCATACCCAATCAAAAGTGGAGCTGAAGTGTCCACCAGTCTTTCCACGTTTTGTGCTGTCCTCGACATAGCAGGTTGTGTGCTGCAGTTTCCCTTTGCCAGGTCGATTGGGAACGGAAGTGTTGAGCATCGTTACAAATCAACATGCACGGCGTGAGATGGCGGGGAGGGGGGGGGGGGGGGGTGTCGTTTTGGCCCTCTGTATATGCCAAATACATCAGCTGCAAAGGGGCCTTCCACGCGAAAGCTATTCGTTTGTTATATCAATTATTTCGTTAAGTTAGCTTTTACTGCAGATTCCAGTTGGTTTGAGTTGGACTGGAAGCTCATAGGTTAGAGCCCTCGGCTGATGAGCCCAGTGACCAGGGTTCAATCCGGCCACGGTGGCTGTGTTTCAGTGGAGGTGATATACAAATGACCCCAGTGTGCTGTACGATGTTAGTGGACATTAGAGAACCCCAGGTGGTCGAAATAATCTGGAGCCCTCCACTATAGCGCCCTCTGTCTTCTTTCACTCTCTCTTTCATTCATGGCACAGTTGAGGTGTCCGCCAAGAAGTGAGACAGTTACTGCACCTTTTCCTTTCTTCAAAAACTGTTAATTTTCATCTCGTAGCAGGATATAACTAAACAGTTAGCAGCTGGTAACAGTGTGCCCACGGCATCCTGTATCACTTCTCTATAGCTCTTCAGTTACTAATTGCAACAGTGAACAAAATCAGATTTTTAATGTCTGCCTGTAGCCAACAAGCCAGAGGCATCAAAATTTTTGAGCATATCATTTCGTCTCATGATTAGCTTCTTTTTAATTAACAAGAAACGCTTTAACAACGGTCTGTTTATTGTCACGAAGGAATTCTGCTCGACAGCCCTGAATGTGGGCGGAGCTTCACTGGAGACTTGAGTTGTATCCAATCATAGTGCCGTTCATACTCCTAATGTTTGACACATATTTCGCACTCTCTTGATTATATTACGGGCTTTTCTAAGGAAGTGCTTCTTAGTGGGCCTGCATTGTCGCACCACCAGGAGATCCGGTTGAGCGCACTGAAGCTGAAGCCACCATGGATTGCAACGACGCTACTGCGGACACCGATCGTGCGGCGGCCATGGAGGAAGTGCTCGACTTGGCCGTTTCAGAATGCCTTCAAAGGAAGCTGAAGCTTCCGGAAGATGTTCAGAAGCCAACAGTGCCCATAGCTGTGGGGAGCTTGGACTCCACTGTAAGCACTGTGGACCTCCTGGCAAGTCTCTCTTCACCCAGCACATCAAAGGACTGTGATGTAGAGAGCGGCTCATGTGATTTTCAAACCTGTGCTTCTCTGATCGAGGATCTTTTGGCTGCTGCTGCTTCCGAACATTGTGACAGGGACTGCTACTGAATGCCTGACAAAGTCGTTGCCATTGTACTGTTTCATTAGGTGGATGAGTAGGATGAACTCACGGAAACCTTCAATAAAACTTCCATTATTTGATACTTTTTTATAGCAGTGGTGACATCCGTAGATATCTGTAGAACATGCACAGGATTGTGTAGTCACTTTATTGCTTCCGCCATAAATTCTGCCTTTGTGTTGCCATAGCTCTCTAAAGTCTGAAGTTTTTCTTGGCAGCAGCTCACGGTTGTTTCGGAATTTCGCCTTTTGAATGAAAAAAAAAAATGAAATACGCTACAAAGAATGTAGAAGTCAGATAAAAATGTGGACAGAACAGATACACAAGTAGAACCATAATGACGCCTCTGTCAAAAAAAAAAAAAAAAAACAGCTGCGCAGTAATGCGTTACTACTGCACAGCTGTTGTGGGTAATACCTGCTTTCTAATATAGAAGCTAGAAGGTACTGAAGGAAGCGCCCAGCAGATTTTTGCCATCGTCTCCCCTGATCGCCATAATTTCTAGAGGGAACATCTAGAGGAGTTTCGAAGCCTTTGGCAGCTTATTACGACCGCGCACCCCACCCAAAGACAACAAACGTTGCTGATGTGTCGTGAGGCACGGCCGATCGAATGAGTGGTGACGAGTGATCAGCGCAAGACCGCTACCGGACCATTTAACGGCTGTGCTGTAAAAAAATTTCGTTGTGGCTTAGCTTGGTTAAGCCTGGTAATTGCGAAAGCAATATCCGTACCTACGCCATGGTACAGCTGGTAGTGTAGCTGGTGGTGGTGCTAGTGGTTAGACTTGTGGTGATGCATCGGTTATACAATCCAATCCAAACCAATCCATCCATTCCAATCCAATCCAATGTAATCTAATCCAGTCCAATCTAATCTAATCCAATCTAATGCAATCAAGGTCAAATGAAGATCAATGGTGGTCACCGCCGCGGCACGGCAAAGGCGTGAAAGTGCAAGTAGTATTGCTTTCGCAATAAAAAAATGGAATCTCGTCATCTAGAGTAGATGCAGGCTGAAGTGCTTTGCAGTACTCACATTTGCGGGAAATCGCGTAACGCTGTGCGGTCACATGATCAGCGCGAGGAGGTCATGTGATCTGCTACCCACTGACCATGGAGGTAGGAAAGAATTAAGGAGAGGCCCTGACGTCACGTTTTGTGAAGCCTTCCAGCAACCGGAAGTTGGTGTGTCTCTCCTCCTCCGCTCTGTCCTTCACCTTTTCTCTCTCCGCGGCTCTACCTCCTCTGCGCCGCACTTGGATCGCGCGTGCTTATGGCTCACTCAGTTGACACCGCATCGTGGGAAAGTGAAACTTCTGATGTGAATGCGATAGTTGATTGCGTGAGCGTGCCTTTGTTTGACAGCCGGGACTAGGTCCTTGAGCGTGATCATGCCTAGCTGCTGCTTCCCAGGCTGCAAGTCATGTACGAGACTTAAGGAGCCGGGTGTCACTTTCCACGAGTGAGTAGTTTCGTCTGCTGCGTTACCTAGGATGTTTGGCGAAAGCATGCATGTTCTCGTACTCTTGAAAGGTTTCGCAAAAAGGAATATTGGTGGGAAGGAGTGGGCTGACTCTGTGTGATTTCCTGGGACATACTGGGAGCTTCCGAAGCATGCACGTGTCTGCTCCAAGCATTTTATGCCGGAGCACTTCAGCCGCACATCGCCGCAGCTCGTTCGATTGACAACTGATGCAGTCCCTACGCTCTTGGTAAGAAAGGAGGTGGCATCAAATTTGTGTGTATGCACATGCATGGACGTACAGGGTCAATCACACTTAGAGGGAACACGGCTTCGCGTGGCTGCGCACACGCAGAGCTCCTTTGCGACCAAACTGGTGGCAAACCCGTGCAAAGGGGCAGACGACACAAAGCACCACGTCAAGGTCCTTGTTCTCGTGCGCCACTCTGAGTATATTCATGAACGGGTTAGATGCAATGGCACTCCGCAGGTACGTGGCCACGCGGAGCCGTGAAAGCATGCATGTTCTCGTACTCTTGAAAGGTTTCGCAAAAAGGAATATTGGTGGGAAGGAGTGGGCTGACTCTGTGTGATTTCCTGGGACATACTGGGAGCTTCCGAAGCATGCACGTGTCTGCTCCAAGCATTTTATGCCGGAGCACTTCAGCCGCACATCGCCGCAGCTCGTTCGATTGACAACTGATGCAGTCCCTACGCTCTTGGTAAGAAAGGAGGTGGCATCAAATTTGTGTGTATGCACATGCATGGACGTACAGGGTCAATCACACTTAGAGGGAACACGGCTTCGCGTGGCTGCGCACACGCAGAGCTCCTTTGCGACCAAACTGGTGGCAAACCCGTGCAAAGGGGCAGACGACACAAAGCACCACGTCAAGGTCCTTGTTCTCGTGCGCCACTCTGAGTATATTCATGAACGGGTTAGATGCAATGGCACTCCGCAGGTACGTGGCCACGCGGAGCCGTGTTCCCTCTAAGTGTGATTGACTCTGTACATGTGGCGTTATGAATAGTGTTTTTAAGGGGCTAACGCAGCTTTCAAATCACCAAAATCTCTAAAAAAAAATTGAATTTTAGAAAACATCAGATTTAGTATCTATAAGACCTTTTTAATCACCCCCCGGAAACAGCCCAGAAGTGACTTAAAAAAATATTTTTGTGATTGTAGAAAGTGTACCACCACAACGGCTTCATTAATTTTAATGTGGTTTGTCACAATCTGTGCTTTAAAATTTGTTTACGAAGTGACATTTAGATATATTTGAATTATTTTCTCATTTCTTAAATCCGTCACTAATTTGTCATGACACTAATGAGTGCATTCTACTAGCGTGGATATAACATTCTGCGTTGAAAAACGTGCTGCACAATGCCATTCCAGCTGCTACTATATGTATATCCCAGGATGTGAGGATTTAGCAGCTGAGGAAAATTTTTCGGCTTCTCGGTTTATAATTGTGGTCTAAGGGAGTATTGTCATAATGATTGTTTTCATTTTAACTGGCGCTATTAATGAGTTAACACTTCATTATAGCATCACTATTGCAGTACCGCAACCATGCTTGTCTATAAATGTTTACTCCTCAGATACCACAACTCCCCACAGCAGTTGCCAGCTGCGTCTGGTTCTTTGAGTGGTGCAATGTCAAGCTTGGACGTGGCTGCGGAACAGACCTGTGGTCCATCTCAAGCCTCTACCTACACTGAGGTAACCTAGTTGTAAACCTAGCTCTCAGCTTTGAAAAAGCATACAGCTTTGCTTGTTGCTGAAATTAATAGTTTGTGACCTTTCTGGTTTTCACTGTTCCCTTAGGAATTGGCACATTTGAGCAATGACATCCCACAGGGGACCTCCACGGGACTTCCTTCACTGATCGGTAGTCTCCCTAAAACCCCGGAGTTGGCACAGATAAACAGGTTTGCTCACTATTTGTGTGTAGCCTCTGTTGGGAATGGCAACATTTCCTGTTTTTATTAAGCAAAAAGCAAAAAATTACGAGGAACTTTAGCAGCTAAAGTGGTGAAAGGCGAAAGCCTGAGTGCTGCATTCTGCTACGCGATTGTTCACTTCACATTCTGTTCACATTCGCCTTTAGGAGTGGAACGCGACAGCGTGTTGTAGTGCTGCCAGGCCTCATGCCACCACCGTTCAGCACGCGAAGCTTGCCCTTTGAATGCAACGCTTTTTGAGGAAAGGTTCTAGGCCTGCCTTGCGCGTTGGTAAATTGGTTTTTGAGGAAAGGAAATGTATCTGTCTCTCATATCTCGGTGGACACCTAAACCTCGCTGTAACGGGAAGGGAGGAAGATGGGAGTGAACAGGACAGGAGGAAGATGGGAGTGAACGAAGACACCATATTCACTCACTAGACGCGCCTTTGTTCATTCGGAACCATCGAGCTGTCATGGCGGAGTGGTAGCGTGCTCCTCTCGCACACTGGAGACCGAGGTTCGATTCCCGAGCTCGGCCAATTTCCTACTTGGTTTTATTTATTTATCTGGTCTGACTGGAAAGGTTAATTAGGCTAATTGGTTAAGTAAGTCCCACTAACTTGGAGCATTACTATACGATCCCTTTAATTGGCTGCATGGTTACTAGCCAAAGTACAATTGGCCCCGTTTGAAATTCGCGCACTGTGACGTCACGACCGTTACGACCAACTGAAAAGCGTGACATTTCTGTTGGCAACTGCTGCTTACAACGATGAGGCATTAAAGGCTTCCGCCTTAAAAGTTGTTTTCTTGTAGATCCACTGCTTATTTTAAGAACCCATGGTTCTTGGGGAAGAGCTTCATCATCCAGCGAGCAGCGGGAGTTTTCCTAAAGCCTCCACGCCCACTCGGGTAACTGAATTGCTATGAGTACTCAGCCAACAGCCTTTCACTGCAATTTGAGTTCATGCAGTTGTCTTCTTAAATGGAACCATGATTTACACAGGCATTGTTCTAACAGGCTCCTAGGCTTCTTGGGGACAACACCACTCTAGATGCTCTACCATCGACCTGTGGACTTGGTCACAGTCTTCCCGGCCTTTCAGCATTTGCAGAGGTAATAATATATCGGATTGCAAATTGTACAGTCAATTATACATTGTTCTTTCTTCCAGTGCGTTATTTGAAAATGTTTGAAATGTTGTTACAGTAAGACATCTTTTCACATGGCTAATTGCTGTTCTTACCCCAACAGAATTGTCTCTTTTTGGTGTATGCTCCTTCAATTTAACGCATCGAAAGTATTGTTGATGCACCTCAAAAAATTTTCAGTTGGCTGAGAACCAACTGCCGTTCTCTAAATTATATGCATGCTGATTATGGCTGACGTACTGTCGCATTTCTTTTTTTTTTTAGGTCAGCTTTAGTGTGCCAGCATCAGAGGAAAATGAATCTTCGGACAACGGGCGCAATGTGAGTAAAATTACAAGCTGTCACTGCAAATCATCTTTCTGTATACCTTATACTTCTCTTAATGTGGCAGAGGATGTCTTGGGAATCAAATAATGTCTCTTGAACATCAGTTTATGCAGAGAATGCTGCCTTTACAAACTTCGAGTTCTGTTCGAACACTAAGAAAGAGAAAGCAAGCAGTGGTTAAGTAAGGCAGGCAGGCAAAGTTAATCTGAAAATGACATACAATACCAAAGCTTTTGCATGTGTGTGTGAGTGGCTGATATATGGCATGTGCTTATTACTGTAACTTATTGACAGCTCAAATGCTAAGGGGTCATGAGTGACTGGATCAGCTTGATTTTGCACCCGTGATTCTTGCTAACACACTTAACACATTTGTATGCTTTTTTTTATCAATAAACCAATGAATATGTAGGTGTGTGAGTGTCCCCCACGCCAAGCTGAGGGAGCTGCTGTCAGGTCTCTGGGCTTTGAACTTGGCTGTCGGCAACACAAGCATCGGTGAGTCCAAAGATAATTTTGTTGCTACACCTTAATGCAAACCTTCTGCATATCATCATTGATGAAAGTACAGTCTTTGTCAAAAGTAACCAGGCTGCATGGTTTGCTTCTAGCTTGTATAGTGGAGCCCTTGTGGCTTTCCTAAAGATCGAAAGGTGTTGAAAGGTGAGAAGACCCCCAGTCCTTACCTTTAACGACCATTTCAGCTTCAGGAAAGCTGTAAGGGCTCCACTGCACGAGCTAGAAGCAAACCATGCAGCCTGGTTACTTTTGACAAAGACTGTACATGTTGGCTGGACCCAAGCAGCTTTTAATCGTAAAAGATGACTAAATTTTGGTTCTGCTTTATAGATTGACACTCCGAAGAAAGCTTTCTTGAGAGCACGTGCTACAAAGTTTGCCTCGGAGCACGTAAAGACTCGAAAGCAGATCAAGCGGCTGCAGCAGTCTAGGAGAAGACTCCAGAAACAAAATGCTGAGTTGAAGGCAGTGCTCCAAGCTCTACTGAGGCGAAACATCCCGCTGAAGAAGCACGTGGCTGTGCTCGATACCCTTGGAGTAGCCAATCAACACCTCCTCAAAAGACAGATATCCAAGCGCTCTGGCCGGGATGTGCGGAGGCAATTTTCACCTCAGTTGAGGGCACTGACACTCAATTTCTACTCGCCATGAGCATACAATTAAGTTAGGTGTGTGGATGAGGTTAAGAAATTTGCACGAATACGGTGGCCGCAACTGGCGAAGGACAGGGTTAATTGGAGAGACATGGGAGAGGCCTTTGCCCTGCAGTGGGCGTAGTCAGGCTGATGATGATGATGAGCATACAATTATGTGAGACAGGTCTTCGACACCTGCTTGCCCCACCAAAGAACTCTGCGAAAGTGGTATCAGACTGTAGATGGCAGTGCTGGCTTTTCAACTGAGGCATTCAGTACTCTGAAAATGAAATGCACCGAGATGAGCAGCCAAGGCTGCCAAACTGTATGCAGTCTGATGGTTGATGAAATGTCAATCAGGCGGCAGATTCAATGGAACAGAGGCAATTTTGAGGGGTTTGCTGACATGGGCACAGGAGTTGATGGTGACTGCCTGCCGCAGGCAAAAGCTGCTTTTGTTGTAATGGCAGTAGCCATCAACAGACGGTGGAAGCTGCCCCTCGGATACTTTTTTGTCGACCCTTGCCTTATGTTAAAACTTGTCCGAAGTGCCCTGGCGCACAAAAAAATTTTCATCGACAAGAATGGGAAGGCAGTGGCATGGCAGTATATTGAGTGGCTACATAATGCAAAAAAAAAAACAGCGCGAACAAACGGGGACGAGACGAAGAATGCACAGGAACAAGCGCTGACTCTCAACTAAAGTTTAATCACAGGAAACACGCTTATAAAAGGAAACAGAAAACAAAAAAAACACCAAAACCAGAACGCATGTGCTACTAAGTGATGTCCAGATATGCAGCCTCACAGTCACGCAGGAGCAGGGATGGTTTGATGGCACACAATCTTGCTTTCTTTGCCATGTTGTACGCCTCGATAATTTCCCTGGTCAACTGGTCGGGGTGTTTGTACAAAATGTCAGTAAAATGCAAGGACGGAAAACATGATTGACACTCTCGGCAATGATCAACTAAATTATTGGAGCGATTAGATTCTAATGAATTGAGATGTTCTCCGAGTCGTGTGTTGATACAACGTCCGGTACAACAAACACCCCGACCAGTTGACCAGGGAAATTATCGAGGCGTACAACATGACAAAGAAAGCAAAATTGTGCGTCAGCAAACCATCCCTGCTCCTGCATGACTGTGAGGTTGCATATCTGGACATCACATAGTAACACATGCGTTCTGATTTTGGTGTTTTTTTTGTTTTCTGTTTCCTTTTATAAGCGTGTTTCCTGTGATTAAACTTTAGTTGAGAGTCAGCGCTTGTTCCTGTGCATTCTTCGTCTTGTCCCCGTTTGTCCGCGCTGTTTTTTTTTTGCATTATGTTTCACCAACTCGCCCGCTTATCCATCCGGCTACATACTTTGCAAGAAAAAGAAGGGCTTCCTTTGGCCAACAAGTTGCGCAGAGCACATATTGAATGGCAGAAGCAGCCGATGAAGGTCAGGCTTGCAGCCCAGGTTATGAGCATTTCCGTGGCCACAGCACTTGCTGAATGTCGAGTGCTTAAACTAGAAGGTTTTGCCGGCTCTCAGCCGACTGAAAATGTTTTGAGGTGTATCAGCAATACTTTTGATGCTTTAAATTCAAGGAGTATACACCAAAAGGGCTTCAAGAAAGCTTTAAATGAGTGAAATTTCCAAGATGTTGAAGCTATGTTTAAAGACTGAATCATTTACTTTTCATCATTGAGGGAGTCTACCACTGGCCACAGAAGGATCGAGACGGCACGAAAGACAGGATTCTTAGGTTTCGTAACTTGCATGGAAAGCTTACTTGCACTCTACTATTTCACTGTCATGCAAAAGAAAGTCCTCAAATACTTACCAGCCCACAAAATTTGTCAAGACCACCTGAACTTTTTTCGGACTTATTAGATCACACGGAAGCCACAATGACAACCCAACTACTTTACAGTTTCGTGCTGCTTTAAAAAAAGTAGTAGTTCAAAATGAGCTCACTGATGCAGCAACAGGGAACTGCTTACCTTTGGAAACCACAGTAATCTTGTCATGCAGTAGTGCTGTTACTGCTTCAGCAAGTGAGGCACTAAATGCATAAACTGACAGGAGGTGCATTTTGGATGCTGACAATGCTGCGCAACACCAGGTAGCTAGCGATCACGACTATACAGGGTCTGTTTTGAAAGTAGTAGGACTCATTTTTTGTTTTAAAATGTATTCATGAGAATAGTACAAACGATTAAAATTTTTCAAAGTAGCACCCTTCCGCACCTACACACTGCTGCCAATGAGTTTTCCAGTTTTCGTACGCCTCCAGGAACGCCTGGACCGGAATGTTTAGCTCCCTCGTCACGGCTTGTTGAACCACCTCTACAGATCCGTGATGTTTCCCCTTGAGCGTCGATATTATTCTAGGGAATAGAAAAAAGTCTGGCGGGGCCAAGTCGAGGCTGTAGGGGTGCTGGGCAAAAAATCGGGGTCTTCATTCACATGATGAAGAAGATCCTGGCAGATCGCTTTCCGGTTGGCCTTTTGCTCCTCTGACAACACTCCCGGCACCAATGTCGCGCACACTTTCCTCATGGCTAAGTTTTCTGTCACGATCTCAAAAACTTGGGTTTGAGGAATGCTCAAGTCATCGGCAATCATTCTGATACTCATCCTACGATCACTGTTCAGTAACTGTTTCACACGCTACACATTTTCGTTGGTCTTGCTGGTCGAAGGGCGTCCGTAGCGGTCGTCGTCTTCCAATCTTTTCTTACCATCTCAGAACAGCTTGTGCCACTCAAAAACACCTGATCTACCCTTGGCAGCGTCACCGTAGGCCTCCTTAATCATGTCGCGAGTCTCTTTGCCCGTTTTACCAAGATTTGCACAAAATTGGATCGCGTATCGCTGATCCAGTAAACGCTCCTTGATTCTGCGTGACGAGACGTTTCGACAGGGGTTCACAGTACAAGCGACCTGCTCTCTTCAACGGCCGAGAGCCGACTGCCGATTTTCCCCAGCATTCCCAATATCCCCCTTCAACGATACTGCACGCGCAGACTGCCTCTCGTCCGCCCGTTTGCCCAGGAAAAAACCAGTCCTACTACTTTCAGAACAGACCATGTATGTCACATCCAGAGCATATCAGTGAATGTGGAGACAGTGTAGTTGCATACATGGCTGGTTACGTTTCACACAAGTTGCGTACTAAGCTGATGTGTGAACAGTGTACGGCAGCGCTGTTTGCATCTCGACCACAGGGTAGCACATGTTCTTTCATTGAGAGGAATAGTAGAGGAGGGCTGAGCTACCCATCAGATAGTGTAATTAAAATCTGTCGCAAATCTGAGTCTCTTGTTAGATTGGCGTTGCACACTAAAAGCCTGTCATCAAAAACTTTGCTAGATGACCTTGTGCATGAAGTTTTGGATTCTTTCCAGCAAAGAGAGCTGTTTCTGGAGCTTCATGACCACATGTTTGACGACTCTCCACTTGAGAATATGTCCTTATAGTGCAGAGTGTTTTTAAGTATAGGGCTGTATCATGCAGGCAAGCAGGTCACAGAAAGTTTTCAGGATAGCCGCGTGCGACAGATTTTTAGGAAGCTAATCCAGTTTAAGGGCCAGTAGCAGGCACATAGCTAAGAGTTCTTTTTAAAAACTGTGAGGCAAGGGAATGCATGTCCAATAGATCATTATTTGGGGGAAGGGGCTATGTACTGTGGCCAGTAGTTTAAACTTGCATGATGATGGTGGGTTTTAATGGTGCAAGAGCATCTCAGGCCGAAGAGTGCCAAACTTGCAGTAGTCATAAATCATCGAGCTAACTCCTCTGCCAGTTTTTGTGCATAATTTTTTTTTGTTCACCTGACACTAATCAATGACGGGTCCTGAAACCTGAATCCCTTCTTTCTGTGCATAGCATTCACTATGTATATATAACTACAGTTTGATTACATGCTGCTAATATAAATAATGCCTCCTATATGTGTTTACTGGCCATATTGGTTGGTCAAGAAGCCCAAATAAATGTTTCTGGCCATGTAACTTGGTGTCACTGCATTACTTTCACTATTATACAGTTGATTTTGCACAAAACTTTGCCTAAACAGACCCTGCAGGCCTGCATGAAGTGATGAAGTCCTTGCAACAAGAAATGGGAAGGTAGGCCAAAGGTGCCTCTTGCATATGACCGAGATGAACCAATTCCATCTTAGTTCCTGCTGTAATATCTCAGGGATTTGTAAACAAGGTTGATAAAGGTGGTGCAGGCTGTAATCAGGCTATCGCGTTTATTCTGAGCATACACGTTAGACAGGTTGAACTTTATCGGCTAACCATGACAATACTGACAAGGTGAGCACCATTGAGTTTATGCTGCAGAATAAATGCATGACACAAATTTGGCCCGACCGTGTAGCTGACGCGTTCTAAAGCTAGGTTGCATGTGGTCTCGCGCACAGCGTACCAGCAGTGCATTCAGAGACGTTTTACACTTGATCTGTATACATACTGTTGCAATGCTAAATGCGCACTGTGCGACTGCTGCTTGTTGTGGAGGTCGTTAGTGCTGCAAACAATGCGGATTTATAATTCTGACCAAATCAGGGAATTGCATCATACATGCAGATTTGCTATTAAATAATTGAAAAAGAAGACTGTCGTATACCATCTCTGCGAGAAATTACAGCGAGAATAAGTGAGGGTTTAACCGAGAGGAGTGTTTTACGGTGGGCGTTTAACGTTGCAGTAGTATATATGTCAGTACAACGCATTATATATGAACACACAGGGCGGCATCCATTTCAGACACAGACTGTCATTGCGGGCTGCCGCGGCAGGATGCTTGTTGTTTAAGGCCGATTCACACGACAGTCCGTTCGCCCACAGCCCGCACATCACGTGTTCATACGCCACTAAAAACTGGCCTGCGAGAGCCTAAGACGTCAAGCGGACGCAACGGACCAAAAAAGCAGACAACGTGCTGGGTGTACCACAGCTGCCAGATTATTTTAAAATGTTTTGCAAGGCTGGTCGAATCAGTTTTTCTCTTCTAACCCATGATTGCGCGATTGAATGAAAGGAAAGCTTTATTGAACTGCAGAGTGGGTGCTGCAGCCCTTTGTGTCCAATTACTCAATGGCCTGGGCTGTCTTGCTAGCCCAGTTGATGGAGCTATAGTAGGATACGACTTAAAAAAAAAAAAAGTTGCTAACACTGGGTCATGGTCAGTATAGTCTAGGCACTATAGCGCCGTCATGTATTGCTCCGCTGGCCAATCACAACTGTAAACGAAATCGTCTTTTCAATATTTGACTATATCAAAAAAATCTGCATATCAAAATTCTAGAGCTCATATTTTTTTCTTGTGGTAAGCTTCTTGTTTACGTAACAAGAAAAGCTTAAGCAGCAGACTACTTTTTCGTCGTGGAGGAATTCTGTGCGCGGAGGCTGAATGTGGGCGGAGCTTCAGTGCAGACTTAAGTTGTATCCGACTGTAGTGCACGCACCTTTGAATTCGCGGGCCGCCGTTAATTCTTGTGAGGGGAGAGGCACCTGTGCTTCCTTGCTTGACCAGTCCATGGGCCGACAGCACACCTCACAATGTGGTGACGCATGAACACGTAGTGCACGGGTGTACAGCTGCTACCTGGTCACAGTGCTGGAATCTGCCGGTGACCAACAGGGTCAAAGTGTTTCCTAATAGCTAGGCATAATATCGTGTTCATACTGGTGTGGCACCACAGGGACAGGGACAGAGACAGAGTGACAACAACACAAGTGCTCACTAACAACTGACAAAGTTTATTAAAAGCACAAAAAATATATAGACGAAACCTATGGTTACATGCACAGTCATAACACGGTTACAAAGGTTACAGGCAAGAGCACACGTTAAATCACGACGAATCTACCTGTTATCATGGTTTAGTGTTCTTTGAAGATAATCAACCTCGTCGTCAAGCAGTAGCAAGGATGGCAAACTCACGCATACATCTGCCGACTTCCTTATGCGGAAGGCCTCCATAATCTCCCGGGAAGTCTTATCTTTATGCTTCCAGAGAACGCGCGTTTCCTTGAACAATGGGGCACACTTGTGGCTTTTTACATGCTTAGTCAGGTGCGTCCCCGAACCCCCGTCAAGTGACCTGGCGTGCCCCTGGAAGAGCAGGAGTTGTTGTCACTCTGTCTCTGTCCCTGTCCCTGTGGTGCCGCACCAGTATGAATTCGTACCAACTCGCCCAATTTTCAACCCTTTTGAATAATATCGTGTTTGTGAAAAGTCTCAGGAGCATGTGTTCGTTCACCTTCCCAAGCCCCTATGGGCATAAGGTATTGGCGATGATTATAATAATAATATATAATAATAATGCTTTATTTCCACCAAATCAAATACAGTTTGATGGAGGAGGGGAGAAAAAAAGCGGCTATCCGCTTGACGGAGTTCTCCTCTCCTGTTCAGACGGCAGTGACAGAAAACGAGGAACTAAACTGAACATCAAGTCATTAAGAACATAAAACGAGGAACTAAATTGAACAGCTAGTCATACACGAATAAACACATCAATATAAGCAATGTCTGTAACTGAACAGAATACGCAGAAATCAAAAGGGGGTATCAGCAACGAAAAAAGGGTATCAGCACAGTAGACGACCAATCATCAAATAACAAAAAGGGTGGAGAGCAATTCATAAAACAGGAGTTGATGTATTAGCACTTAACCAAATGAACAATCATACTACGCAGAGAGGAGATGGTGATTTCACGGAGGTTTACGCCTGCTAGTAGTAATCTAGAATTTCTCCAAATCTGGCGAGGAGTTGGCGTCCATCCTGATCGATGGAATCTGCGGGAGGTACGCAAGAGATGTGTGCTCGGGCAGCCGCATTCGCAGCCTCACCTCCCGTTAGACCCTGCATAGTGACCGGGAGTCCAGGCAATACTTTTTGTCGGAGTATCCGACTCCTTCGTGCTCCAGCGCAATATTCTTTCTGCCAGAGGTACGTGTGACCCAGCCGGCCTCATAGCTACAACACGCCCCTCGCGAGTCCGTAACATGTTTGGAAGAAAGGTTGGAAGCAGCCAGGCCACTTCCTCAGTCATGTACCACCACCTACGGTCTAGGACAGCAATGTCCATGTAGTATACGCCGTCTTTTCCGCCATAATGGCATTTGAGGGCACGCGTCCGTGCTGCTCTTCAGCTCTCATATTCTTCATGGGTAGAGGGTGGACTAATGTGGTGCAGCGCCATAGTTCTGATACTTGCTCTCTCTCCTGTATATGTATGTCGTGTTGTATATGTAGCCTCTCAAGCAGTGCCTGGGCAAATCATGTGTACTGATTTGGGAGGTGATCTTCCTTGAGTTCCTTTTAAGTGTTGACTACCCCTAGCGCCGTGAGGCGAGTGTTTGAGGTATCTATTGGAAAGTCAAGTGCTCTCGTTACCAGAACAGCAGCTTGGGCTTGTTGGTTATTCATCTTCAAGTAACAGCGCATAAACACAGACAGGACACACAACGAGTGTTCATCAGTTTTCGTATAATGGCACCCACCATAGGGCATCCATGACAAAAGTGATGGCGGCAGAAAGGGAGTGGCTGGGAGCAACTGCGTCTCTGGATCACTGGGTGCTTCAGTCACCCGTGGAAGTGCTTTGTGGTGTGGGTTTTCTTGGCATGACTTGCACTAAATGACGTAGCGTGACCTGGTACTGCAAGATACCTCATGCTTGCATATATTCTCAATGTCAAGGAACAGTCCAATAAAGAGGGCAACTTTGTCAATTAGGTTCCCATAGAAGTCATTCTTTGGGCAATTTTTCGCTTGTGGACATATTTTCCTAGTGGACGCTGCCTCAGGAAACTTTTTTCCCTACATCCGGTTTATAAACTAACTCTCCTGAGGTGAAGCTCATCTGCCCACGCCCTCGGATCTCTTTCCACTGAGCTGGCGTATTTCTTTAACACAGTATTGCAGGTCAACTGGTTAACCCTCTTTAACAGCCATACTGCCTGGAAAAGATTTTCAAGTTCATACTCCCCATCCTAACACCCTTCCCACATCACACCCTCCAGCCCTTCACCAAGGCTTCCTAATCAGAGTGAAGGCCATATTTAAACCAGTTAGCTGGAAAGATATGAGAGGCCTTTGTCCAGCAGTGGGCATAGTCAGGGTGATGCATTATGGATGCTTTTTGCAGATGGAGGCAAGTCCTCATCGAAATGGCTAAGCACCCTGAGGCTCCCTCAACTCTCTTTTTGTTGTCATGAAACCAAACTACCCGCTCTCTCTCCCTACCATGGACTTTATCTATTGATGTTTTGCACTTTTAACGCTAGTCGTAAGGCTGACATTCAGAGGAAAATCTTTGCACGTTGTCACACTAACCCAGGATTGGTCGACGGCAAAGGTCGATGTCACACCGCAGTCAACCAATCAGAGCGAGGTGTGACAACAGACACAGACTCGAGGGGATGGCAGGGTGCCAGCTGTTCAGCACTTGGAACGTGTGGAAAGTTTCCACTGCTCTGCACATGGTGCTTTGAGTCATGTGCATGGCATGGCTGCGGTGGTAGAGGAGCACTGAAGGCGCGGTTCTCATAAGAAAGGCTTCGAGATGGAAGCATGCGTACCGTAATTTTGCTTGAGTAGTTGCGTTCAGCTTCCAAGGGTTTGTTAGGAGTTCGCAATTTTAACGCAATGGCGTTAAAACCTCCATTACGCAGAAAATCCGGCGTAGGCATTACGAGCATGACTGGCAGGTGACGCCCTGAGAGCAGGCTAGGAGGGCCACCTCGGCCACGTGACCACCAGGTGGTGATTTTGATTTATTTTACTTATTCTTAATAATTGGTATCTCGGAAAGAGCAGCCTGAGCCATAAGGCCCACCGCTGAAAGCAGCTGCCATTGCAGAGCAGTGGCGCATCGCTTAGCCGCTGCACCACTGCACCAGGAGGGATCTGAGGACTCCCAGGGATCTATGAAGTCACAAATGGCCTTCTGCATATATGGGAATTAACCCAATACACTATCGCGTCATACCAGTTAGGTGGAGTTAAGTGCCCCTTTAATTTTTTACACAGGTTTTAAGCTACACAACAGTTAGGCGAAAGAGTGAAGCTGCGAGTGGGTAAACAAAGGGAAGTAGCGATGTTCAAAGCTTTTCGTAACATCCAGGCGCTCTTCGTTTCCACCACACGCATTGCTGACTGTGCAGTCAATTGTTCTCCATCTCTAAACTGTTCTCTCCAGAAAGCGGCACTGTGCTAGCATATTTCTGCGAGTTTTGTACTGGTTGCAAGTCCACTAGCCTCTTCGATGCTTTAGGCGCCTTGTGTAGAAAATATGGCGCACTCTTCAATAATGGTTGCTAGTTTAACTTCATCAGTCTGAAGGCATTTTACCAATTTGGCTACTCTGCAAAACCATGGCCTGTTTTGTCAGCCACGTCTGGCTCAAACTGGCTGATGCCAGTGGGCACAGAAGTGGCGACAGGTAAACTCGAAGCCGGGGAGACTGGGAGTACGCATTTATTGGCAGGTGGTGAAAACTTTATTTACAACAAGGGAGTTGGGAACACACACAGGTCCGTGGGCCCCCGCACGGCCCCACTGCACTCAGTTTAAGTTGTCGAGTTCTCTTAGAAGACTACCGCTGTCTGGCACACACTTGACATGGAAGCAAGAGTATATGTGCTCTCGCTAAATTTTTCACACAAAAAAACACCACTAAGACAAAAGGTCCCATGCACTCTTTACTGATCTCAAGATGAAAATTAGACTGCAACATTGCACCGAAATGCAAAAGATGATCCGGGACTAGGTCGTATGAAAGACGACGAAGCGAGTCCAAACAATTGCAAGCTCGAAGAACTGATGCTGAGAAATGTTCTGAGAGTGTGCTTAGCGTTAACAGCGTAGATAGCCGGGCTGCAGTCTGACTACGCTTGAAAGCCATCATGCCCGCGAAGGACAACGCGACGTGCAGAGCCAGAAACCAAAAAATGAACTGCCCGTTTAATTCCATGCACCCCTCACTTAGCACCACACCACATTATCAGCGCCGCGGGGGGCGCTGCGCACAAGCCAACATTGTGACACTCCTCCCCTCTTAGGATACTTGTATAGGGAGTACCACACTACTGGCTTCCTAGTCCTTGTGCTACGTTGCAACGTTGGTGTGCTAGGCGTAGTCATGACACAGTCACTGCTCACATCACTGTCCGTGGCAGATGGCTGTTTGGAACAGCTGGCACATGGAGGGGCTGCTGCTGTAGTTGTGATGGAGCTGCAGTACTAGCAAGATGAGATCGGTCCCTTTCAGTAGGAGTCAAACGTGCTCTTGTATGCATAATGCTCAAGTGGTCACAGTGTCGGTTTTCTGAGGTACCATCTTCAAAACGAACGTTGGCTGATGAGAGACTGACGTACACAGCACCGGCAGGTGCCCATGGTGCGCCTGTGCGAAAATTTCGTGCGTATACCTTGTCTTCAGGTTGCAGTGATGGAGCCTGCCAGGACTCTCTGTTGGCATACAACTTCTGCTTCGATTGCTTTCGAAGCATCGATGGTTGCAGGACATCCAAAGGAGTTTTGAAGGTTCTCCCCGTTAAGAGCTCGCATGGGGGCTGACCGGTTACTTCATGCGGTGTGGTCCTGTAGTATAATAAAATTTTGGATAGGTGCGTTCGTCATTCCCCAGAACCAAACATCTTGAGCTTGTTCTTTACGGTCTGTACCGCTTGCTCTGCTGCACCGTTTGAAGCAAGGTGATAGGGTGGTACCAGCATCCAGCGTATTCCATGTCGAGTTAAGAACCCGAGGTACTGGGCACTGGTAAAAGCAGGACCCTTTGTCAGAAACGATTACGTCGGGGAGGCCATGCTGAGTGAATGTGCTTCTCAGGGCAGAAGTGGCAGCTTCTGCAGAGGTGGACGATACAGGGAAGACTTCAATCCATTTTGAGAAGGCATCAACAATAACCAAGAATGTGTGCCCTAAAAATGGTCCCCCGAAATCAATATGAAGCTTTAACCGCGGTTGCTGCTGGACTGTCTGTGCAGATCGATGTTGAGCCTGGCACGTAGTGCAGTTCTTCACACTGTTGGCAATGTCACTGTCTATGCCTGGCCACCAGACATGGCTCCTGCCAATCATGTTGCTCTTCTCAATACCAGGGTGGATGACACGTAGCAAACCAAGTACTTGGGCTTGCAGTGATCGTGGAACCATGACTCTTGATCCCCATGGCAGACAACTATCATGGGGACTGAGCTCAGTGCTTCGGGTATTGAAGGGGATCCACTCTGGTCCCGCTGGGAGGCTTTCTCCTCTCAAAATAGATAGAACAACATGACCCAGAACTGGATCGTTTCTTGTGCCTCGTGCCACAACAGCAGGTGACAGGAGTTGTGGATATGCCTCCTCAAGCTTTTTTGCCAGGCTTGTACACAAGTTTGTATTTGCATGCAGAAAGCTTCAGGGCCCACCTGACCGCTCGAGGTGAAGCTTGCACTGGAACAGGCTTGTTGGCACCCAGCAGTCCAAAAAGGTGGCTTGTGGTCAGTGAGCACCACATACGATATGCCCCACAAGTACTGGTGGAACCGTTCCACACCGAACATTAAAGCCAGTGCCTCCTTGTCAAGCTGACTATAGTTTTCTTCTGCTTTAGACAAGCTCCTCGAAGCAAGAGCAATGAGACGTTAGTGCACCTATGCCGTACAGCGATGTGTCGCAGCTGAGGCACACAGGCCTATCACAGTGGGAATGTGTACGAACTGGAGCTGAAGTTACCAGGTGCTTGCATGCAGCGAATGCATCTTTTTGTTCCTGTCCCCACTCCCACTTCCTTTATCATGAAGTATATGCAGCGGACCGATGAGTGCTGGTTTAGTTGGTTTATTGGGGTTTAACGTCCCAAAGCGACTAAGGCTATGAGGGACGCCGTATAGTGGAGGGCTCCGGAAATTTCGACCACCTGGGGTTCTTTTACGTGCACTGACATCGCACAGTACACGGGCCTCTAGAATTTCTCCTCCAAAGAAATTCTAGCCGCCGCGGCCGGGATCGAACCCGCGTCTTTCGGGTCAGCAGCCGAGCACCATAGCCACTGAGCCACCGCGGCGGCACTAAGAAATGGCTGTAGAAATTCATGAGACTCAAGATGCTTTGAAGTTCCTTGGCATTGTGGGACAGGAGCATGCAAAATGGCAGCCACCTTGGCATGTTCGGGGATAGGCCCTCCTTTCTGATGATGTGGCCTAGGTACTCAACTTGTGGAACTTTTTGAGCTTCAACTTCAGGCCAGATTCTTTTAATTTGCAAAGTACGACACGAAGGCAGCGTAGGTGCTCGGCATCATTCGCATCGGTTAAAAGAATAATCAAAGTAGACAGCTACATGGGGCAGTTCCCTGAACAAGTTCTCCATCGCACACTGAAATATTGCAAGTGTGCTGAAATAACCCCATGCGAGTCGAAATCGTGACATACTCTCTATAGAGGCCTCATCAAGGGCAACTTGCTGGTACGAGTCGTGCAAGTCCAGCTTCGCGAAATTCTCTCCTCCAGCAAGCTTGGTTCACAATCCTTGATCCTTGGATAGCGGTACTGCTCCACT
Organism: Amblyomma mixtum; assembly: GCF_055824585.1. Classification (NCBI taxonomy): domain Eukaryota; kingdom Metazoa; phylum Arthropoda; class Arachnida; order Ixodida; family Ixodidae; genus Amblyomma; species Amblyomma mixtum. The sequence continues at coordinate 42,955 of NW_028317726.1, read as the reverse complement.
GTTGCTACCGGGTTGATGGTGACACCAAAGTCTACACAGATTCTGATCCACCCATCTTTTTTTGGTCACTGCGACAAGGATGGAGTCTAACTAGTCTGAATTTCTTGTGTGACCCCAGCTGTCAAGGCTTAAAGCACTGGGAGAGGCTTGAAAAACCGTGGTGGCACATCTGAAGGAACATAAAATGAAGCTTTAGCACCCTTCAACAAACCCAGGCCTTCTTCAAACACTTCAGCGTAGTGTTTGATGTCAGAAAGTGCATGAATATTCATTTTGTACGGGCGCGTCCTCGAAGCTCGGGTTGGAAGCCGTTGATCGAAGACGCGTCACGGCAGGCACGCACCCAGGAGTCACTCAGGAACCAGTGCAGCACTTTGTTCACCTCTTCGTCGCACCGCGTGAATGGCTGCCGGTCGTTCCCATTACAATTTCAACATTGGAGATGCCGATATCCACTTGCGTCGTAGGAGAGTCGGTGATTCGTGTCCAGTCTGAAATAAAGGAAGGTTAGCTTCTCTGCCATTAAACTCTGCACGGACTTCAGCTTTGCCTTGAACTTTTCTCAGTTTGCTGGAATAGCTTTGTAGAAACACTTGCGATGGCTGTACAGGAACCGAAGGCAAAATCTGTTGAAAATGAGACTTTGCAATGACAGAGAGACTTGCCCCCGTGTCCACTTCTATGCTGAGCGTCTTGCCGCAAATGTCAACAGTAACGGTGAAAGGCGGTGGCAGAACGGCATCACCATCTTGCCACATGTCGAAAACATCGGAAGACGAAGTTGTAGCGGCATCTTCACTGCGGACAGTATTCACACTGTGACGTTTGGTCGAGGATGGTATCGGTAGAACCATTTTACAACAGTGTGGAAAGCTGTCCGAAGCGCCGAGCAAAGCAAACTCATTCACAACCTCGCATGTCAGCTGAAGAAAAGGGAAATTCAAAGCTGACAGTTTTGCTGCCATCAGTGCGATTCCAAAGATCTTTGTGTTGTACGTCAGGTTGGATCGAAACAACGATGAGGAGTTGCTTATGGAATGTCTGCATTTATGTCCCACTTGGCAAGGCAAGAATGAATGCAACAGGGGCCACTCGAGGCAAGCACATTGCTTATTCTTGAAAGGTTCTTCCGAGTGTCTGGTACGATTCGACAAAACGGCCAATGAAAGGCAATTGCCACCGCCGCCACCACGAGTTCAAAGACGCGGAGAAAAAAAAGCGGAAGAACACGAAGTGATCATTGCAGAGACGCAAGCCCTGCAAACGCAGTCAAGAGTGTGCGAGAAACTCCTGTAATGCCTGGAATACAATATAGCATCAGTGGAACCACATTGCAAAAGTCTCCATAGCCGTCCAAAACGTTGAGCAAAGCAAACTGGTACGAAAAGTGAAATTGAAAGTTGACAGCGGTGGTCCCATGAATGATTACAAAGAAGTTTGCAGCGCAGTCTGATCGAGGCAACGATGAGCCGGTGATTCTTTAAAGGTTTGTCAGAGTGTCTGGTGCATGATCCCACAAAGCAAATAAAAGGTAATCGCCGCTGTCACCGTTTTAGAGACGCAGAGTACGAAAAAAGCAAGAACATGAAGTGATCATTGCAGAGACGCAGGCACTGCGAAGGCAGTCATGAGCGTTCGAGAAGCAACTATATTGGCTGGAATAAAATGTGGTACCGATGGAACTATTTTGCAACAGCGCGAAAAGCTGCCCATAGCGCCGAGCAAAGCAAACTCATTCACAACCTTGCATGCCAGCAGAAGAAAAGGGAAATTCAAAGCTGACAGTTTTGCTGCCATCAATGTGATTCCAAAGAACTTTGTGGTGTACGTCAGGTCCGGTCAAGAAAACGATAAGCCAGTGCTTATGGAATGACAGCATTTATGTCTAACTTGACAAGGCAGGAATGAATAGAACAGTGGCCAATCAAGGCAAGCACATTTCTTATTGTTGAAAGATTCATCCGAGTGTCTGGTGCATGATTCCACAAAGAAGCAAATAAAAGGCAATTGCCACCACCACCAGTCAAAAGTGTACAAAGAAAGAAAAGCGCAAGAACAAGTGATCATTGCAGTGATGCAGGCACTGCGAAGGCAGTCATGAGCCTTCGAGAAACGCCTGTATTGCCCGGAATACAATGTGGTATCAGTGGAGCCAATTTCGAATAATATGCAAAGCCATCCTAAGCGTCAAGCAAGGCAAACTCATTCACAACCTTGCATGTCAGCAGAAGAAAAGGGAAATTCAATGCTTATAGTTTTACTGCCATCAATGAGATTCGAAAGAACTTTCTGGTGTACATTAGGTCCAATTGAGAGAACGATGAGCCGGTACTTATGGAATGGCTGCATTTATGTCCCACATGGCAATGCAAGACTGACTGCAACAGTGGCCAATCAAGGCAAGCACATTGCTGATTCTGATTGCTGATTAGTGTACAAGGAATGCGTGTAATGCCTGGAGTACTATATAGTATCAGTGGAACCATATTGCAAAAGTCTCCAAAGCCGTCCGAAACATTGAGCAAAGCAAATTCAAATTGGACAGTGCTGGTCCCATGAATGCGATTCCAAAGAAGTTTGCGGTGTAGTCTGATTGAAGCAACGATGAGCCGGTGCTTATGGAATGTCTGTATTTATGTCCCACATGGCAAAGCAAGAATTAGTGCACCTGTGGCCAATCGAGGCAACCACATTGCTGATTCTTGAAAGATTTGTCAGAGTGCCTGCCTGGCGCATGATTCCGTAAAGCGTCCAACGAAAGCCAATCCCCGTCGTCCCCAGTTCAAAGACGCAGACAAGGAAAAGCGCAAGAACATGAAGTGATCATTGCAGAGATACAGGCACTGAAGGCAGTCATAAGCGTGAAACGCCTATATTGCCTGGAATACATCGTGGTATCAGTCGAACCAATTTGCAATAATGTCCAAAGCCGTTCTGAGTGGCGAGCAAAGCAAATTCGTTCACAACCTTGCATGTCAGCAGAAGAAAAGGGAAATTCAAAGCTGTCAGGTTTGCTGCCATGAACGCAATTCCAAATAACTGTCTCGATTATGCCTGATGTACGCCACAATGATGAGCTGGAGGTTATGGAATGTCTGCATCTATGTCCCACATGGCAAAGCAAGAATTAATGCACCAGTGGCCAATCGAGGCAACCACATTGCTGATTCTTGAAAGGTTCATTCGAGTGTCTGGTGTATGATTCCACAATGCAGCAAATGAAAGGCAATCACTGCCGTCACCAGTTCTGATTCGCAGAGAAGGAAAAGCGCAAGAACACGAAGTGATCATTGCAGAGACGCAAGCACTGCGAAGGCAGTCATGAGCGCCCGCGAAACGTCTGTATTGCCTGGAATACAATGTGGTATCAGTGGAACCAATTTGCAACTGTATGCAAAGCCATTCGAAGCTCTGAGCAAAGGAAACTCATTCAGAACCTTGCATGTCAGCAAAAGAAAAGTGAAAGTCAACGTTGATAGCGGTGCTCCTGTGAATGTGATTGTAAAGAAGTTTGTAGCGCAGTCTGATCGAGGCAACGATGAGGCGATGCATGTGGAACGGCTGCATTTATGTCCCACTTGGCAAGGCAAGAATGAACGCAAAAGTGGCCAATCGAAGCAAGCACATTGCTGATTCTTGAAAGGTGCCTGGTGAGTTATTCCACAAAGCTGCCAATGAAAGGAAATCACCGCCGTCACCAGTTCAAAGGCGCAGAGAAAGAAAAGCAGAACACGAAGTGATCATTGCAGAGACGCAAGCCCGGCAAAGGCAGTCTTAAGTGTGCGAGAAACCTGTAATGCCTGGAATACAACATATTACCAGTCGAACCATATTGCAATAGTGTGGAAAGCCGTCAAAAGCGTTGAGCAAAGCAAACCCGGAAGAAAAGTGAAATTCAGAGTTGATAGCGGTGCTCCCATGAATGTGATTGCAAATAAGTTTGTAGCGCAGTCTGATCGAGGGAACAATGAGCCGATGCATGTGGAACGGCTGCATTTAGGTCCCACTTGGCAAGGCAAGAATGAACGCAACAGTGGCCAATCTAGGCAAGCACATTGCTGATTCCTGAAAGGTTCGTCCAAGTGTCTGGTGCATAATTCCACAAAGCAGCAATTGAAAGGCAATGGCCACCGCCATCAGTTCAAAGACAGAAGAAGTGATCATTGCAGAGATGCAAGCACTGCAAAGGCAATCATGAGCGTCTGATATACGCCTGTATTGCCTGGAATACAACGTGGTATCAGTGGAACCAATCTGCAACAGTGTTCAAAGCCGTCCGAAGTGTTGAGCTAAGTAAACTCGTTCACAACCAAAATGAAATTTCAAGTTGACAGTGGTGGTCCCGTGAATGTATTTCCAAGGAAGTTTGCATCGTCAAGTCTGATCGAGGCAGCGATGAGCCGGTGCATATGGAATGGCTGCATTTATGTTCCATTTGGCAAGGCATGAATCAATGCAGCAGCGGCCAATCGAGACAAGAACGAAGTCCTAAAAAGTTCGTCAGAGTGCCTGGTGCATGATTCCACAAAGCGGCAAATGAAATGCAATCGCTGCCGTTACCAGTTCAAAGGCCCAGGGAAGGAAAAGCACAAGAACATGAAGTGATCGTTCTAGAGATGAAAGCACTGTGAAGGCAGTCATGAGTGTTCGAGAAATTCTTGTATTTAGCGAGAGTGTGCAAAGCCATCGGAAGCATCGAGCAAAGTAAGCTCGTTTACAATCTTGCATGTCAGCTGAAGAAAAGTGAAATTCAACATTGACAGTGGTGCTGCCGTGAATGTGATTCCAAAGAAGGTTGCGACATCAGGTCTGATCGAGATAATGATGAGGTGGTGGATATGAAAAGGCGACCACTTGGCAAGTCATGAACCCAGGCAACAGTGGCCAATCGATAAAAGTGCATTGCTGATTCTTGAAAATTTCTTCCGAGTGCAGCAAATGTAAAGGAGTCGCCGCTGTCGCCATTTCAAAGGCAGAGAGAAGGAAAACCGCAAGAACATGAAGTGACCACTGTGAAGGCAGTCATACACGTATGAGAAACTCCTGTATTGTCTGGAATACAGCACGATATGAGCGCAACCATATTGCAAAGCCACCCAAAGTGTTAAGCAAAGCAAACTTGTTTACAACCGTGGATGTCAACAAAAGAAAAGTGAAATTCAGTGTTGACAGTGGTGCTGGCAGGAATTTGGTTCAAAGAAGGTTGCGACGTCAGATCTGATCCAGACAACGATGAGCCGGTGCATATGAAATGGCTGCATTGATGTCCCACTTGCAAGGCACGAAAAATTGCAGCAGTGGTTAATCTAGACTGGCACGTTGCCGTTTCTCGAAAAGTTCGTCTCGAAAAAAAAAAGCACAATCACTGCCATCACCAGTTCAAAGGTGCATAGAAGGAAAAAGGCAAGAACATGAAGCGATCATTGCAGAGATGCAGGCATTCCGAAGGCAGTCATGAGCGTGCGAGAAATGCGTGCATTGACTGGAATACAACACGGTATCAGTGTGCAAAGCCGTCCGAAGCGTAGAGCAGAGCAAGCTCATTCACAACCTTGCATGTCAAAAGAAGAAAAGTGAAATTCAGTGTTGACAGTGGTGCTGCTGGGAATTTGGTTCAAAGAAGGCAGAGAGACGTCAGATCTGATCCAGACAACGATGAGCCGATCCATATGGAATGGCTGCTTTTATGACCGGCTAGGCAAGGCATGAACGAATGCTACAATGACTAATCAATAAAAGCACGTCGCTGATTCTTGAGAAGTTTGTCAGAGTGCTGTAAATGAAAAGCAATCGCTGCCATCACCAATTCAAAGGCGCAGAGAAGGAAAACCGCAAGAATATGAAGTGACCACTGCGAAGGCAGTCATAAGCATGCGAGAAACGCCTGCATACTTGGAATAGAACATGGTATGAATGCAATGATTTTGCTACCATGAGCAAAGCAAACTTTCACAACCATTGATGTCAACAGAAACAAAAATGAGATTCCACGCCGATACTGGTGCTGCCATGAATGTTATTCTGAAGAAAGCTGTGACGTCAGGTCTGATAGAGACAAGCACGTTGCTGATTCTCGAAAATTTCGGCCTAGTGCAGCAAATGAAAGGCAATTGACGCCGTCACAAGTTCAAAGGTGCAGTGAAGAAAAGGTGAAAGGACAAGAAATGATCATTGCAGAGATGCAAGCACTGCGAAGGCAATCATGAGCGTGCTAGAAACGCCTGAATTGCCTGGAATACAACATGGTATCAGTGGAACCATTTTGCAAGAGTGTGCAACACCGTCCGAAGCGTCGAGCGAAGCAAACCCATTCATAACCTTGCATGTCTGCAGAAGAAAAGTGAAATTCGAAGTTCACAGTGGAGCTGCTGCGAATGTGATTCCGAAGAAGACTGCAATGTCAGGTGTGGTGGAGACGATGAGCCGGTCCATATGGAATGGCTGCATTTATTTCGGACTTGGCAAGGCATGAACAAATGCAACAATGCCCAATCGATAAAAGCACATTGCTGATTCTTGAAAAGTTCTTCAGAGTGCAGGAAATGAAAGGCAATCGCTACCATCACCAATTCAAAGGCGCAGAGAAGGAAAATCGCAAGACTATGAAGTGACCACTGCGAAGGCAGTCACAAGCGTGCTAGAAACGCCTGTATTGCTTGGAATGGAACACGGTACGAGTGCCACTATTTTGCAACACTGCAAAGCCATCCGAAACGTGGAGCAAAGCAAACTCGTTCACAACCGTGGATGTCAACAGAAGAAAAGCGAAATTCAGTCTTGACAGTGGTGCTGCCGCAAATGTGATTCCAAGGAAGTTTGCGACATCACGTCTGATCGAGGCAATGATGAGCTGGTGGATATGGAATTGCTGCATTTATGTTCCACTTGGCAAGGCATGAACGAATGCAACAATGGCAAATCGTTAAAAGCACGTTGCTGATTCTTGAAAAGTTCGTCAGGGTGCCTGGTGCAGGGTTCCACAAAACGGCAAATGAAATGCAATCGCCGCTGTCACCAGTTCAAAGGTGCATAGAAAAAGTGCAAGAACATGAAGTGATCATCGCAGAGATGCAGGCATCAGAAAAGCAGTCATGAGCATGCTAGAAATGCCTGTATTTCCTGGAATACAACATGGCATCAGTGGAACCATTTTGCAGCTTGTACAAAGCCGCCCGAAGCGTCGAGCAAAGGAAACCCTTTCACAACCTTGTATTCCAACGAAACAAAAGTGAAATTCAAAGTTGACAATGGTGCTGCTGTGAATGTATTCAAAAGACAGTTGCGACGTCACGTCTGATCGAGACAAGCACGTTGCTGATTCTCGAATGATTCATCGGAGTGCAGCCAATGAGAGGCAATCGCTGCCATCACTAGTTCAAAACCGCAGAGAAGGAAAAGTGCAAGAACATGAAGTGATCATTGCAGAGACGCAGGCACTGCAAAGGCAGTTATGAGTGTGCGAGAAACGCCTGCATTGCCTGGAATGCAACATCGTATGAGTGCAACCATTTTACAATAATGTGCAGAACTGTCCAACGTGTCGAAAGAATTTTGCGACATCAGGTGTGATCGAGGCAACATTAAGCTGGTGCATATGCGGTCTGCATTTATGTCGCACTTGGCAAGGCATGAATGAATGCAACAGCGGCCAATTGAGACAAGCACGTTGCTGATTCTTGAAAAGTTCGTTAGAGCCCCTGTTGCATGAATCTACAGAGCAGCAAATGGAAGCGTTGAAAGAATGTTTAGCTGCGACCAAAGATGTTCACGTTATGAAAGGCCTTGTCACACATTGCTGCTGTCACAAAGGCTGCTGTCACCCATTGTGTGTTGCAGAGATGTCAAAGGATAAGACCATGAAGCAAGCAGTTCAGAGCTGTAGGTGCTGTGCAGGCAATCATGAGGATGGGATAAATGCCTGTCATGCCTGGAATCAAACATGCCATAATTGCAAGAAGTGGAACTGTTTTCCAACAATGTGCAAAAGAAGCGAAACCATCGCAAGCATCCAGCATGAAGACAAGATTCTTGAGGTACCCATGGTGAAAGGTGACAAAGGAAACTCGTTCGCAATGTTGTATGCCAATGGAAGAATATTGAAATTGCAACTTGACAGCGGTGCTGCCGTGAATGTGATTTCGAAGAACCTCGTGACGCGAGGACATATTAAGCAGACGACGACCACCTTCTGCATGTGGAAGGGCTGCATTGTTGTGGCACTTGGCACAGCAAGAGTGAACGCAACAGCAGCCGATGGACACAAGCATGTTCTTCGGGACGATCTCACAACTCTGATGGGGCAATGCACAGCTGAATTTTTGGCAGTTGAGTTGAACTACAACCTCGTTGCCAACATCAATGAATCTAGTGCTGGAGACGCGTTAGGCCACATTTTGAAGTACCCAGATGTGTACCTAGAGAGCAAAATTTTCAAGCGAAATCTACAGTGAACAATGTATGGCTTGTACAGAGTGCTGTGTATTGGTTTTCGGGGTTGGAAAGGCCGATCATGAAGCTCACTGTGACCGTGATGAGGAGGTTGGGGATGTGCTACAGAGATGTCAAAGATTAGTGTGCGTCTCAACAGAGAAAACTGAACACCACTGCTAGAGCATGACATTTCTATGCCACATTGCGGCAAGAGAAGGGCTACATGCAACCAAAAAAGGCGCTTGAGAGCAACAGTGACCCACAAATGGCGTACCTTGACTCAAGAAGCACGTTGCTGTATCACTCGAAAGCAAGTCCTTTCCAGCTCGTCATGGGCCAGTGCACACGGACTACATTCGCAACGATAGAACTGTTGCAGCCAAAGTCAATGTTAACAATGGAAAGAAAATATACAAATGATGGCGTTCTACCACGACTAACAAGCAAAGAATCTGCCACCTTTAGCGGGAGGACCAAATGTGACAGTCCATCAAAGCCCATGAGCCACTTGGGAAAGAAATAGTGACTGAGCAGTGCAATGACAGGTTGTAAGGGGAAAAATCCCGAAGGACAGGTGCGTGATTTCGTCCAACGTGTGGCCTCGGAGTATCAAGTAAACCATACTAGACTGAGCCACACTGCAAAAGAACAAAACTGGTAGAAATGAAAATGATGGCCATGGGAACACTAGGAAGAGGGAGAACGGTACACACTAGAAATGAGTCAGAATGCGGAGAGTTCACCGGTCTGTGGTGGTTGGTCCAGCAGTGGGAGCGAGGTACAGTTGAGAGATCGGAGTGAACAGCGCTGCAAACGACCAATGTGCAGTCCACTTGCTAGTAGCTGCTGTCCGATGATGTAGGCGCACTGAAGCCAAGCACTGCCGCAGGTCTATCCTTGCCACGGTAGTCAGGATGCCGGGTGCGGAGCCTTTGTAGCGTTGGTCAAAAGGCACTTCCCAAGCCTAGTTGTGCCATGAAGGAGACAGCTGCCTGGGTCCGGTCACCTGGTATGGTGGAGGAGACACTGGCTGGGTATGGTGGAGGAGTTCTCACAGGTCCTACAAAGCCCATATGGATGGCAGCGTTACGCACCGAAAGAATGCACATAATGGCCACAACAAGTCACCAGGAAGCACGGTCTAACGTTCATGATAGCCTACAGAAAGCCTCCAGCCCAGATCACGTCAATCCAAAAACTTCCAGCCTCGGACGGCCACCCCGTTGTCCTCGTCAACTCAGCCTCTCAACCGGTCTTCACAAGCATCACCCCATATGCTGAGATGTCTACTGCTTTAGCAAAGAGTCTCCATGATTAATTTTGTGGTCTAAACAATCTGGCACCACACTGGACGTCATGGCGGGGTCACACATCGTCCGGGACGAGTGCACGGTGTATTCTCTACCGTGCACGATGAAGTGGCCTGTGTAGTATACAGCAGAACCGGAATCCGCGCATCTGCGAGACAAAAATAGAACTGTAACAAATGCAAGCGCATATATGATGTCGGCACTTACTGCACGGATATTCAGCGTTTTTGACAGCAGCAGCAGAACGGGGGTTTCCTGCATGACGACGGTATGGCACCTCTGAGTCCTCCCTGCTGAAAGCACGGGACAGCCGATCGACGTGCGCTCTTTTTTTGTGGATGCTGAATGGGAACCTGCGGGGAAAGCATGGAGGTTGTGCACGCACTGTGAAAGTGTCCGATGGGCATTATCATCATCCCTGCAGGGGTACTATAAGCGGGAAAGGCAGGAAGCATGGAAGGAATAGGAAAATGTGCTGCTCAAGAAACACTTAATAGCCTTCTCACCGTTATGCTTTAGGGTCCTGGTTTACAAAATGCACACAAATCTAAAAAGACAGGCAGGTAATGGGGAAATGCAAGCATAGACCTATCATACTCATCGAAACATATAAAGGTGCAAACAGAACTCGAATGCTTACTCTGGGAGCGTCTGAACAGGTCCAAGTGCCGTGTGGAATATGGTAAAGCGATAGTCCGCACAGCTGCGATAATGAAAGCAGAGCTGTAACTAGGCCAAAGCATATAGAATTTGGGAGCTTACTCTGTCAAGAGCGTATGAACAGGTACAAGGGCCATGTGGAGTACAGCAGAGCGATAGTCCGCACATCTGCGATAATGAAAGCAGAGCTGTAACAGGGGTGCAAGCATGCAGAATTCGGGGGCTTACTCTTGGAGCGTCCGAACAGATCCAAATGCCGTGTGGAGTACGGTAGAGCAAAAGTCCATGCATCTGAGAAAAAAAAAATGGCTGTAACAAGGGTGCAAACATACAGAATTATGGCGCCAACTGTGAGCGCGTATGTACTACGTCTGACCAACACGCTGCTGCGCTTGGATTATTGTGCACGACGCGCCGCTGTTGAGCATTGTCCTCGGAAGATGGCATGCAGAGTTGTTGACTGCATGGAACACAGGGGAGCTGAAGTCGACGAACGTTGAGGCAGAAGGGAGATCTGCGGTGAAAGTAAAAAGCATGGAAGTCATACACAGTCTAGAAGCATCCCAACGGCTTAGAGTGGCAATTTGGTCTAGTTACTTAGGAACAGGCAAAGTAGAGCAAAGAGCACGGAAAACAAAAATTCAGGGAGCACTTTGACGATCTAAACTGCACAAGGGGAAAGCCTTTCCATGGTATCTACGGGGAGAGCTGAATTGGCTAGTCATGACTAATTAATCATGACCTATGACTAGTCATTGTTCATCAACTTATGTCATCAACTAATAATGACTGGTTATTTGACTAGTCATGACTAATTTGTTGATAACTATTGTGATTGGTTTGTGACTAACCAGTCGATTGACTCGTTAGGCATGACTAACTTGTCATGATTGGTTAATGACTAGTTATGACTCACTTCAGATGCAACGGACAGGCGGACAGTCATGGCCGCAAGTATGAGCCATTAAAGGCTTTCGCCTTAAAAAGAGTGGCAACAGGCACGGTGCTGCAGCGGGCACGAAGCAAATTGTGGCTCTGGTGTTACGGGAGGCGAATGCGGCACTCACAGTCAGGGAGCGGAGGAATGGCACGATGCACACAAGTCAACGGGCCAGAAGCGAGGTGCAGAATGGTTCTGTGTCCCCGCTGGTATGCATAGGGCCCGGTTGCTGGAGCACGCCCGCAAATCTGAAAAAAAAAAAAGATGGCTTGCAGCCAAAAAATTCGAGCACAAACTTGGTATACTCACCATGGCAGGCGGATCCCCAGACCGGAGCCAGGATACGAAAGTGGTTTGATATGTGTGGTAAAAATGCAAGAGATCGGCTGCAAAAGTGTTTTCTTTGAGTTGGGAGGCGAGAAGCAGACTTCATATGGCGTCAGAACGTGTTTAGGGTTGTACGGACAGTTCGTAAGCTTCCGACAACCATTGGCGCAGAGCTGTGTAGCGATTCCCGCCAAAATAGAAAATTTTGAATTTCAAGCAGTAATCAAACGTTTTTATTTAAAGCAATGGACGGCTGCCCAAATTAAAGCCGAGTTGAGCGAAGTTCATGGACACTCTGCACCATCACTGAAGACCATTTACTACTGGACAAATGAATTCAAATGTGGCCGAACTTTGACGCAAGATGAAGCACGTCCTGGGCGTCCAGTGGAAGTCACCACGCCAGAAACGGTATCGAAAAAAATCACGGAATTGTCATGGACGACCACCGAGTGAAGGTACTGTACGTGAGATAGCTGAAATGGTAGGCATCTCAGCAGAGAGAGTTCACAATATTCATGAAAAATTGGAGATGGAGGTCTGTGCACGGTGAGTGCCGCGACTGCTGATTACCGACCAAAGGCGCATGGGGACAGACAACTCGAAGGAGTGTTTATCGGTGGTTGGTCGCATTCCTCAGGACTTTTGACCAAGATAATTTGTGACAGCTGAGGAGACGTGGGAGCATCATTACACTGCAGAGTTTAAACAGCAGTCAAAGCAATGGACTGGGCCTGATGAAGGTGCGCCAAAGAAGGCAAAGACTGTCCAACCGGAAAGGTGATGGCGACCGTCTTTTGGGATTCACGTGGAATAATCTTTGTAGACTACTAACAAAACAGCAAAACGATAACAGGACCATGCTACACTCCTAGAGTAAGGGAAAAAGAATTGCACACTAAACGACCTGGGTTAGCATGGAAAAGTCCTGTTTTACCAAGACAATGCTCCACCCCACAGATCCCTTATTGCAATGGCCAAATTGCACGAGTTAGGCTTCGAGGTTGTGCCTTTATCCACCCTATTCTCCAGATTTGGCCTCATGTAACTTTTTCTTTTTCCAAATATGGCTGGGTGGAAAGAAATCAGATGAAGATGTTATCTCAGGGGTGAATGGCTACTTCAAGAGCCCTTTCCTGAGTGGATGAAAAAATTGGAGCAGCTCTGGAAAAAGTGCGCGGAACCGGAAGGGGTCTATGTCGAAAAATCAAATATTGTTTTCAGCGGACTTGCTGCCTTTGCGTTTTACCACACTTATCAAACGACCCTCGTATGATAATGATAACTGGCACTGACTGACCTTGGCTGCAGCCAAGGTGAGGTGTGCCGCAGACCGCAGGCAACGTCCGTTCTTCGGAGTTGCTGGACGAGGTTGGCGAGGAATTCCGAGCGCCGTGTACGGCCACAAACCACATGTCGCTCAAGAGCACTTGCACGCTCGCGCGATGGCGATAAGGCCGTAGCATTTTGAAAGGGCGATCGAACGCGCGATCACACGAGGGGATTTGACCAATTTCTTCCTTGACACGACATGGTGGCCGGGCTACAAAGGCGTTCGGAACGGGTGCTCGTTCCGTGACATAAACGACAGCGGGTACGATGAGCTGAGCTCCTTGAGGCAGCGAGCAATGTGCGAGGCATACAATTCCCCGCTGACTCAATGCCTGCAGCTACCTGCCCTGCCTAGTGTCAGCTAAGCCTACACATATGTGCGCCGCGAATACCAGCCCGCTGCGCTTCCGTCACGGAAAAGAGGCCCGACAACGGCGATTCGTGAAACCACTTCACAAGCCTCGTGTTAATTCTACTCCATGTGGTTCAAATCTCAGGAACCCTTCAGTACGGCGTCTCTCATAGCCTGAGTCTTTAAGACGTTACCCCCAATAAACCAGACCAATTTTACTACACTGTTACCCATGAAGGCAGACGCTCGGGCAAGTTATCCAGTTCTCCATGACTTATCCAATTCTGCTCGTAGCAAAAATTCGAGTATTCTTAAGCCAATAACCAAGAGCTCGTTTCACGAACACAGCCGCCCTCGCCGCGAGACTTAGCCCCGCTCTCACTTTCGTTGCCGGAGAGCCTGGCTCGAAGAAAATTCCGCCAGGACTCCTCGGTAGGTCACGAGCGTCTCCGGGGGATGGCGAAGGCGACACCAACCAGCCGGCAAATGTCACAGCAAGAAGCACCGCACTGCGAAGTGTTCTCATCGCTTCTCCCACAGCACTGACAGCTATAGGAATTCAGTGCCAAAGTCCGTGAATCTGCGAAAATATGTAAAAACAGCTGTAACAAGGGTGCAAGCATATAGAATTCAGGAGCTTACCCTTGGAGCGTTCGGACAGATCCAAGTGCCGTGTGGAGAAAGGCAGAGCCAAAGTCCGTGCATCTGCGAAAATAAAAACAGCTGTAACAAGGGTGCAATTCAGCATATAGAATTCGGAAGTTTACGCTTGGAGCGTCCATACAAGTGCCGTGTGGAGAAGCGCAGAGGCACGAGGCATACATGACAGACAATTCCTCGCTGTCTCAATGCCTGCGCAGCTGCCCTGCCTAGTGTCAGCTAAGCCTACACACGTGTGCCGCGAATACTAGCCCGCTGCGCTTCCGTCTTGGAAAATTGACCCGACGGCGGCGGTTCGTGAAACCACTTTACAAGCCTCGTGTTAATTGTACTACACTTTTATCCAGTTCTGCTGGTAACAAAAATGCGTGTATTCGTATGCTAATAGCGGAGAGCTCGTTTCACGAACACAGGCCCCCTCGCCGTGAGGCTTAGCTCCACTCACCTTCATTGCCGGAGGCCTGGCTCGAAGGAAACTCCGCCTGCACTCCTCGGCAGGTCACGAGCGTAAAAGCTTCCAGACGCCTCCGGGGAATGGCGAAGACGACAGCAACCAACCGGCAACGGGCACAAAGTCACGGCAAGAAGCGCCGCACTGCGAAGCGTCCTCAGCGCTGACAGCCAGGAAGGAAGAAAGGCAGTGCAAGTCCATGCGTCTGAAAATAAAAACAGAGCTGTAACAAGGGTGCAAGCATATATAATTCGAGAGTTCACTCTTGAAGCGTTGGAGCAGACACAAGTGCCGTGTGGAGAAGCGCAGAGGCATTGAGCAATGCGAGACATACTACATGACAATTCTTCGCCGGCTCAATGCTTGCGCAGTTGCCCTGCCTAGTATCAGCTAAGCCTACACATGTGCGCCGCGAATACTAGCCCGCTGCGCTTCCGTCTTGGAAAATTGACCCGACGGCGGCGGTTCGTGACACCACTTCACAAGCCTCGTGTTAATTGTACTACGCTTTTATCCAGTTCTGCTGGCAACAAAAACGCGAGTATTCGTATGCCAACAGCCGAGAGCTCGTTTCACGAACACAGGTCCCCTCGCCGCGAGGCTTAGCCCTACTCACCTTCATTGCCGGAGGCCTGGCTCGAAGAAAATTCCGCCTGCACTCCTCGGCAGGCCACGAGCGTAAGAGCTTTCGGGCGCCTCCAAGAAATGGCGAAGACGACGGCAGCCCGTTGGCAACGGGCACAAAGACGCGGCAAGAAGCGCCGCACTGCGAAGCGTCCTCATCGGGTTCTCCTTCAGCACCGACAGCTAGGGAGGCAAGATGGCTTCGTCTCAGCCTTGCTGCCGGGCTGCGTATTCGCTACTGGCAGAATGTTCTCGAAGCTTTGAGTTATCTGCGATCAGTCACCGAGCGTTTTCTTCATGTCTGTTTTTTCCGCGACCCTCCCCCTCCCCACTCTTTTCCCTCGCTTCAATTAAACCCCATGCGATCTTCGACAAGAAGTTCCGCACGTGGGTAGGCGGCAGCCATGACGATGCACCGCGGCGCCGCTTCTTCGATGCACGCGGACCGCGCTCGCTGCTTTTTCTGCGGCCTGACGTTTCCTTTTTCTTTTTTTTTTTTGTTGGACGGCCGTCTGTCTCTGGTCTGGTGCGAAATGCTACCGATGAAGCGATACGAAGATGCTCCTTCAGGCGCGCAAGTTTCCCCGCACGTGGCGTCCATCGCGCTTGCAGACGGTAGCTTGGGCCACAGTTGCCAGCCCCCCCCTCCCCCCCCCCTCCGCGCGTTTTCCGCGGCCACGAATCCTGGAATTACGGCCGTCAAGACAGTAGATTTTGGAAATTAGAAAACATACGCATAACTGTATGTCTTCCTTCGTGCTCTTGACGTTTCACGCTCTTCAGCAGTTTAGTAGAGTCGCGGTGATAATTAAGACGTGGTTTGTCTAAATCTATCAAATGGGATATCAGCCTTTCACGTAGCAGTCGCGGGTGCTTCTTGGCTGCGATGTTGTTTTCACTGCCGATTATACTCTAGTTCAAACAGTTAATGTTTTCAAGAGGTAAGTGCAATAAAGAAACAGAAATTGGAACATGCGAACAATAGTCCACCTGTAAATTTATAATTGAATAGACTAAATGAAATTGAATTTTGCTCACAGCTTTTACGCACGGAAGCTGGTATGCCGTTTTGCTTTGTCATTTGCAGCAGCCGCGCTTTTTGACGATGTCACGACGAGAACGACGGTTCTCGTCGTTCCCGGTACACATTTTGCTAGAGGGGCGGGTAAAACCAGAGATAATAAGGCAAAAAAAAAAAGCTCATACGACCACAGCAGAGCTCCTCGATACTTGCTCCTGGTATTGGTGTTGGTGGGGTTGAATAGCTGCCACCCCTCTATCTACCCTTGTGCACATCGGGGTTATGGTGCTCGGCTGCTGACCCGAAAGACGCGGGTTCGATCCCGGCCGCGGCGGCTGGAATTTCTTTGGAGGAGAAATTCTAGAGGCCCGTGTACTGTGCGATGTCAGTGCACGTTAAAGAACCCCAGGTGGTCGAAATTTCCGGAGCCCTCCACTACGGCGTCTCTCATAGCCTTAGTCGCTTTGGGACGTTAAAGCCCACAAACCAAACCAAACCACCTTGTGCACATCTTATTTTTCTTCACAGTTTTGGCCGCCATGTGAGTTAATGCTTAACTATAAGATCCCGTCGTGCACCTAAGTCACTAGAGTTAGCATTTGCCGGCAAGTGATACTTTTAACGATATAATCTTTTTCTGGTATTATACCCCTGTACGTCCACCCGTGTCCTCAAGGTAACTGATATTTCTAGACGTGACAATAGGTATTTACGGGCACGTTATATTACGGAGCACTACGACGTGCCTTATCTATACCAAGCCGTTAGTAGAGTTGCGGCGCTATTTCGCTGCTTTCAAGTTAGATCTATCGCGCTTTCGCTTCTTATGCCTCTAAGCTCGGAATAAAATTTTGTGGTTGTCGTTTTGTGTGAATGTGCGTGCGCGCGCGTATGAGTGCGTGCACGCGTATATTCGCATGCTTTTCCCCTGCACTCCAATTACGTGTCTCTGACGATGCGGCCATTCGCGCTTCGTCGACATTTATACCAGAATTGTTTTGCGATAGTCTTTGCATGCTGTGGCTGCCATAAACGTTGCACTGCAGTGTAACTTGCCCTTTTTTTCTACTTTTTTTTTTCTGCGGTTGTTACAGACCCAGTGTTGGTTACGGACCCAATGATTGTCTTATCGGCATTTGCTGCGATCGAGTCATTCAAACATATTGTGGACAGTTGCTGTTCAGGGATGTACCCCTGTGCGGAATAGTATACTTCTCCAATACAGCCACCCAATGATAGTATTTTTCGGAAGCACCGTCTCTTGTAAACATGAGCGAGTCGGCATCGCCCGCAAACTTCAAATTTTCTCATTTCGGAGATAACGAGATTTTATGCGTTCAAGACTACACACTAACCAGTGCATTGGTTCGCGAATTGACTTGTTCCGTGCATTGGCTAAAATTAATAAGTTTGGTTCGGTTTGCTTTTGGTTTACTGGGGTTTAACGTCGCGAAGCAACTCAGGCTACGAGGGACGCCGTAGTGGAGTGCTCCGGAAATTTCGACCACCTGGGGTTCTTTAACGTGCGCTGACATCGCACAGCGCACGGGCCTCTAGAATTTCGCCTTCATCGAAATTCGTTGTAATTTTAGTAGTGAACCAGTTATGTAGGACTTCGTTCACCAGCTCAAGGAAAGAAGGGACGCAATGTTGCCTTTCTCTCCGCAACCGTCTTGCACAGAGAGAGAGAGAGAGTGTGTGTGTGCGTGTGTGTGTGTGTGTGTGCGCGCGCGTGTGTGTGTGTTCGCCATTACTATACCCCACTGTAGCAAAAAGAGAGTGGCTCTTTTTTAAAACACGTTCTTATTCAATGTCCCGACGGAACATCGGCGTGGATATTCGCGGTCACTTGAGGACTTCTTTCTGATACCGCAATTCTGCACATTCTTCGTCGGGCGCACGAGCTAACACTTCGCAACTTTAGGCCACCGCAAGCAATAGCCGTGTAACACGATGGAAGATGGCGTGCATGATGACGAAGACAGCTTCAGATAAACTCACTGTTCAACGAACAAAACGCACCCTCAGACTTACTTTTGCGCATCCAGGTATGACGCACCAATAAATTCACTGCTACGGCCGCATGCTTGTCCATTTTTGCACCATAATAAAATTCAGTCGAACCCAGCAGACATTTCTCTCCTGAATCCCGGTAGCTATCCATTAAAGCTGCACTGAGGACAACTACATCCAGTTTCTTTTCTCAAACATCGAATCTATATCTTTTTATGGCTATGCTGCTGTTTGTCCAGCAGCAGAAGAAGCATTTATTCCTCAGAAGACTGCATCCAAAATTTTTCATGCCACTGGATTTAGACCGGTGCCCACTCCGAATTGTACTGAGTGGTCAAAGAAGAATAAGAATGGGGTGGAGCGCGTACGGCAGCTTCTCTCAGATCATGAATGGCACAAATTTACCAATATCCCTCAAAATAAAAGTGTACACTAGCTGTATCCTACCGGTACTCACCTACGGGGCACAAACGTGGAGGCTAACAAAGAGGGTTCAGCTTAAGTTAAGGACAACGCAGCGAGCTATGGAAAGAAAGTTGATAGGTGTAACGTTAAGAGATCGGAAGCGGGCGGATTGGGTGAGGGAACAAACGCGGATTAATGACATCTTAGTCGAAATCAAGAGGAAGAAGTGGGCTTGGGCAGGGAATGTAATGTGGAGGCAAGATAACCGCTGGTCCTTAAGGGTAACGGAGTGGATTCCAAGAGAAGGCAAACGTAGCAGGGGTCGGCAGAAAGTCAGGTGGGCGGATGAGATTAAGAGGTTTGTGGGGATACAGTGGCCGCACCTGGCGAAGGACAGGGTTAATTGTAGAGACATGGGAGGGGCCTTTGCCCTGCAGTGGGCGTAGTCAGGATGATGATGATGAAAGTTTTTTAACTGAATGACGGTGTAGTCTGCCCTCTGATTCGCGCCCAGAAAACTGTGTCGATGCATGCAGTTTACCTGCGAATGGCTACACCTGTGTTTTATTTTTTCATCTTTGTCTATTCTATAGAAGCTCCGTTTTCACCCGCCGCTGTGGCCCAGTGTCTCTGCGTTCGGCTACTGATCGAAAAGTCGCGAGTTCGATCCCAGCTGCGGGCGTACACCGATGGAGACGAAATACGAAATAGACCGTGGACTCGGCGATGTCAGCGCATGTTAAAGGGAAACTGCCTAGGTTTTAGAAATCAATGAGCTTAAGAGGGTCGAATGTGTGAAACTTGCAGGTAAAGCATGCGAAGTCTTTTTTTGGACTACCACTTGAAATAGTGAAGTAATCGCCGATTAAAATCCGGACGCCCTTCAAGCTTCTCCGCAGCGCACAACGCCAAGTGGGGGGCGCATGATGACGTCATCGAAGGTATCGGTACATTTCCAACGCACAAACGCCTGCTTTGAAGGAAAAAAAAACGCCACCGAAGGCGAACCCTGCCGAGAGTTGTTTGGCAGCATCTAACAAGTCAGGGCTGGGTGTGGCTGACGACAGCGGTAGTTTAAAATCATACCTTTCGTGACGTTACGCTGAGTTTTCCTGCACTCCTCTGGTGCATTGAGGAGAAGCGCAAAATTCAATTGTCGATTACATCACTATTTAAAATGCTAGTGCAAAAACACTTGGCATGCTTTACCTACAGCCTACATAGATTTGAATCCTTGAATATCACGAAATTCTCAAAAAGTGCTGCAGTTGCCCTTTAAAAAACCCCGGATGGTCTAAATCAATCTGGAGCGCTCCACTACGGCGTCCCTAGTGGCCCATGTGTCGGTTCGGGAAGTTGATCCCCGCAATTTAGAAAAGCTCAATTTTCACAGAGAACAGCGCATTTGCCGTTAAATTCCTTTTGAAGGGAAAATAGGACGGGGACGCTGTCACGCGTGTGCCGAGCAAGTTTTGTCTCGGAATAGGAAGTCACGAGGCTCGAGCAGACACAGCCTCA
Organism: Amblyomma mixtum; assembly: GCF_055824585.1. Classification (NCBI taxonomy): domain Eukaryota; kingdom Metazoa; phylum Arthropoda; class Arachnida; order Ixodida; family Ixodidae; genus Amblyomma; species Amblyomma mixtum. Next base: position 22,912 of record NW_028317726.1, on the reverse strand, counting down.
AAATGCCCATCACGCGTGCTGCGTGAACACAATTTTGTGATGAGGATTTACTCATTAGCGTCCACCAGCATAGTCAACGGCTACGTTAGCCATGTTTTCTTGTCCGCTCGCCGTTCTCCTTGCAACGTGCGCGTTGCACGTAGACGGCACGCTGAAGGCATAAAACAAACTGTCACCCTGGGCTGCACAAGTATTTTCTCACCTGTATTGTGCTTATCGTGTTCTATTTAAGCAGCGCTTCGCCATCCACATGGCCGCACTTTCGCGCAAGGCTTCGGGTACCTTGATACATAAAATCAGCTGCTTGTGTAGAAGGAAATCAGGTCACAGGATGCCGGCCTTGGGAGAAACATGTTCGTTCACTGGCTACTAGAGAAACTTGAGGTTACACTCAGCCGTGTTGGGGAAACCTGCTCTTGTAGTTTTATTTGCCGCAATACACACAGTAACACATACTTTGATAAGCCCCGTATCAAGCCAATATATTTATAGCAAGAGAGCCGCCATTTCATTCGTTCGCATGTGTGGATAAGAATCTTTAGACTTTATTGTAATGGGCTTGAGTCAGTAAAACGGCACTTTATTTATAGAACCTAGCCGCTTAATCGATAACCCCCCTCCCTAGAAAGCCTCGTCAGGCAGCAAGTTCTTACTCTAGCCGTCATCCTTCCTAATTCAGGCGTTATATGCGGTTTCATCACTGCACACATACACAAGTATTCTCGTGTCCGGTATGAAAGGCACGTAGCTATAGCACCAACTACGACGAAAACATGAAATAAACCGCGGAATCTTATTGTAGCATCTAATTGTGAGATATATCATGAACTACCGCAGAAATGGGGTACATTTGTGAGATTTCACTTCTCTTCAGTTTTGTGCGTATGCAGATAGCTGACGCGTCCGAATCGTCCAGTAAACAGGGGAAAATATCTCGAAAAAATGCGGGAAAAAAACATTCAAATCACGCTCTGTGTAATAAACAGCTGGCAACTGTATCTGGCGCTAGTGGGGCGCTTCGGCGGCGTCACCAATTCTTGACGTCATCGTCTTCCGTTTCCGTCGGCGCCGTCTCGTTAATGGCGGCGCTGGTTACGCTAACAGCGTCTTCGGCGGGCAGAAATTCCAGCGAGTCCATTTCGCCCGCGTCTTCTTGTGTGCTGCCGTCGTCCACCGCCAGCTCCTGCGAGGGCGAAATTAGGCTTAGACTGGCGTTGATTTAACCGCGACATGTAATGTTTCTATTCACGCGGCAACCCGCCGTGGTGGCTCAGTGGTTATGGCGCTCGGCTGTTGACCCGAAAGACGCGGGTTCGATCCCGGCCGCGGCGGTTGAATTTCTATGGAGCCGAAGTTCTCGAGGCCCGTGTACTGTGCGATGTCAGTGCATGTTAAAGAATCCCAGGTGGTCGAAATTTCCGGAGCCCTTCACTACGACGTCTCTCATAGCCTGAGTCGCTTTGGGACTTTAAACCCCATAAACCAAACCAAACCATTTACGCGGTGTCGGTGCCGTTGGCGTAGCACACAAGGTGCAATGCGTCGCGGTGATTGGTCATAAATGAGTGACGTCACGCATACCGCCGCCACAACAACGCGTCACTCTGACTGGTCAATGTCACGAGTGAAGCGAGTGAGGGGAAGAATTTTTCTAGTTTTCGTGGCAGTGATTGCGTCTTTTGCTATCCGGTCAAATTTCGACATATCCGAAAGAGCTGCGGAATCTATTTTTACTCCGAACAAAACTGAGATGGGGTTGGCCTCAGTCTCTCTCTGCCATCGTACAGTATACTTCATTCTTAGAGGGAACGCGCGCAACGCGTGGCTGCCGCGCTTCGCGAAGCGCTGTCGTCGACAGCCGGCGAGAATCGGCGGCAAAGGCGCTTGAGCAGTATGCACGGCTGGCTGCTCTTTCTGCGCATGCGCGTGGTGCCGCCCATTCTCGTAGGAATTTAAGGCGAAAGCCTTCAATGGCTCATACTGTCGTCCGTTAGCACAAATGACTGCGTCAGATAGAGGAGGAAAAAATGAACCTAGAAGCCAAGTTTGATGACTGTAGATTAATTAATTATAGGCAAAAATGTTGAAATTGCGTCGAAATAGCGCGGATGTCAATATAGCCACGGGAACGGCGTGACGTCACATCCACCGGAAGTCGCCACGGCATAGGAAAAATTGTCACAGAACGGTCTGAAAAACGTCGGATTTGTGTCAAATTAGATGGAAAAATGTGTAACTAAGCGTAATTAACACTCAAGATCCTCGAATGATGTATAATTTGGGTATCGATATAGCTACGGGAACGGTCTGACGTCACATCTACCGGAAGTCGTCACGGCATGTTGTTTAGTTGCCAAAGTGTCCTCGCAATTTTGGCGGCAGCGCGAACGGCAGCCACGCGTTGCTTCAAGTATGAACTGTGCATAGAAGAGCGTGCACACTGGTGCCGTTTCCCGTAGCCGCATTGTGGTGATTTTTTTTTGGAAAAAACAGCGCTAAGACGAAGGACAACGAAAAAGAGTACAACAGGACCGGCGCTGTTTTTTTTTTTTTTACAACAGCGCCGGTCCTGTTTTTTTTTGTTTTTTTTACAACTGCGCCGGTCCTGTTGTACTTTTTTTCGTTGTCCTTCGTCTTAGCGCTGTTTTTTTTCCAAGAAACATGTACCAACTAACTCAACTCTCCGTTTTATCGTTGCATTGTGGTGACAACAGCTGGTGCCAGCTTATCGAGTCGGAACTAGGAGCTGCCTGTGCGACCGAGGGGTTTGTGAGTAGGCTACGACGCCATTCATGGGAGCAGTGGCTACGACGAAGTTAACCCATGAACAGAATTGGTGGCTTAAGATTAGTTGGCTCAGCTGTAGCCTCCTTAACGCTACGCTGTCCAAGAGAAATGCATCATGAAAAGAAATAACTTTCTTACCGCCTTCACATTATTCCTGCAAAGTGAAGGGAATAACACGGTGAGAATTGCAGCGTCGCTAAAGTGCCTCGGTTAAAATTTTTGGCTGTTAGAGAAGTTTGACATATACTGGAAATGTTTGCCGCGTATATAAGTGACAAGCGCGGCTGCCAACATTCCAGTAGGCCAGGCGAATGAAATACAAGCCAACAGCCTTTCATAAAATACAGCCGTGGCATATTTTTGTGTCTGTACGTTAGGCCGCTGATAAGTTCACGCGTCCGGTTTACCGATATCTGAATGGTTGAAGTAAGAATACGTGAAAATCCAGTAGCACGAACTCTGCTCCCCCCCCCCCCCCCCCCCCCCCACGCTACGCATAATGCCGAATAGGTGGTCTGGAAAGAGGGTACAGTCACTTGTATTTTAGGCGGTAATACATCGTCAGTGGACAGCACTGGGGCATACAGTCGGGGACAAAAGTCTCCGGACCACGTATTCCTCTAACGAAGCCGATGGCTCTGCTACTGGAGACCACACTTGGGGAGGTAAAAAAATTTTGTTCTTTCATCTCCACAAGTGCGGTCTCCAGCCACTGTCTGATAGTAGAGCTATAAGCTTCGTTAAGGAACATGAGGTCCGGAGACTTTTGTCCCCGACTGTACGTACAGCAGGAATAACTCCAAACACGAAACTCTGAGGGGGGGGGGGGGGGGGGGGAGGAGCTTACAAGTTGAAGCAGTGTGTCAGAACTACGAGCAAACAAGTGACAAAGTCCTCATCACCATCAGCCTGACTACTCCCACTGCAGGGCAACGGCCTATCCAATTAAGCCTGTCCTTTGCCAGTTGCGGCCACCGTATCCCCGCAAACTTCTCAATCTCATCCGCCCACCTAATTTTCTGCCGCCCCCTGGTACGTTTGCCTTCTCTTGGAAAGTGGCCTATACGGTAAGTGCAGATGGCAGAGAATTTGGCGGTTATCGGGGTTTCCGTCGAAGCAGCGTCACCGCGAACCCCGGCGTTGGGTTAGGTGAGGAATTAACATCTAACCCCTCAGCACGGACGCCCCAGTGACGGGGCGTCAGTCCGTGCTGCACCGGCGGAGGCGGTGTGGCCCCGCATCCCGCTGAAGGCTGAGCCGTCCCCCTAGTCGTAACAACTGGGTATAGAGAGCTCTTATTCGAGATACCGGGCAGCAGCAAACTGGAGGATGGCGAGGACTTAGAGGTGGCTTGGTCGGCGTTCAGACTTTTCGTAATTGTTGCCGCCAGTGAAGAACCTATAGAAAAAAGCGCTCGAACCTGGTACATCCTGAAGTGGATGAGCTAACGGGAGGAGCACCCTCTACAACAACAAATGTCATGGAACAAGCGAAACACAATGCACGTTAAACAAATAAGCCAAATTAGACGGCCTCAAGGCCATTTCGTTAAAAACGGAGTCGTTTTCGATCTGTTAGGCGGGCTCAAAATGTATTGTCTTCTGTGCCGCGTGGATATTAGAATTATTTTTTTTTTGTTTTTGACCTCTATTCGGGCCTTCTGACGCGGGATTAGGTTGTCTTGCAAAAACGATCCGGTTTCTCTGTAACGAAATTCCCTGATTGGTTGCTGTTGGGAAATTACGTCATCAGGGTCACGTGAACCCACAGGAACAAGTCAGAGAGCACAGTTAAATTTGAAATTCCGAAGGACCCTCGAATATGGGAGTAATTGCCCACCCCACATTTCCTCACTTGGCCCATCCCAAAATTGGCCCGCAAGAAATTTTGGCAGCTTGCCCACACCCAAAATTTGGAGTTGGCCCACCTCCAAAACGTTTCCCACTTGACCCACCCCAAAATTTCAGTGTTGGCCCAACAGGAAATTTGACATTTGGACCACCCCCGGAATTTGGCAGTTGGTTCACCTCCAATATTTGGCAGTTGACCAGCCACCATAATTTGGCAGCTGGCCCATCCCAAAAATTTCGCATTTGGCCTACCCCCAAAATTTGGTGGTTGTCCCCCCCCCCCCACACACACACACAAACAAACAGAAAAAAAAGAACTGGCAATTGGCCGCCCCTGACATGGGTTAAGTGGCCTAGTGGGTGGGTTTCCAGTTTTGGAGCGAAAAAGTGGCGTCGTGTGAAAACGGCGGGAAAATCTGGTTTCAAACGGTTTGGGCGGGAAAAGGTGTCGTAATGTGACAATGGCGAGGAAAATTTCGTTTCAAGCGCCTCCTGGCGGGAAACGATGGCATATGTGCGGCGGTGGGGTGCCGAGCTTTCGTCTGCCAGGATCTAACGGTAAGGGAGGCCGCATGTCGGGTGTTTCTTTGAATTGGCTCCTTGTGTTTCTCTCTGCATAAAATACGGATGGTGGAGGGTGCACATTTTAATCGCAGCAAAGACACTGTAATTACAATGTAGACGGCAAAACTGGCAATCTGAATGCTGCAGCATTTTCTTCGTTAAGGAATCGTAAAATCGCCCCTAAATTTTTTTAATATGCGGAGCAAAAAGGAACGACTTCAGTTGAGACTGCGTGCGGAAAAGCAAAATAGTTACTTACGTCTCTGCAACAGTTAATAAAATATGTTAGTAAACGTCGCTAACAAAATGCTAAAGCGTGTTAGCACGCTGTCGCTGACGCATGCATAGCGTGAACAGAAACTGGTCATTGGTACATTGTTGGGGAGTCTAGGGGAAACGGAGGGAAATAAACCATGGGGGTGTTTAAGTCACCTTAAGAGTGGAATACGATGTCATTGGATTTCACACTTGTCGCAGCTTCGGCTTCAGCTTGTGTGTGCGTTTGCGTCAGTTTCTGGAAATTTTCAGTCTATCAACCGCCATAATCGGACTGTTAGAGCTGCAGTCGCAGGTATCCGCTATGCTGTGACGGTGCCGACATTTGCGTATATCACATTTTCTCTTATTTTTGATTGCGATTCTCTATTTAGGTTGCTGTATAGAAACTAGGTTGCTCACAACCCGGCGGGCAGGCTGTGATGACGTCATGAAGTCGCGTGACATCACTCGTCCAATCAGTAACTGCAACCTGCCCCGGTGAGCAGGTTCACATTTCGGTGGCCGGGTTTCCCCCTTCCACGGTAGGCAGGTTGTGATCACGTTACAAGATCACGTGACCTCTCTCAACCAGTGAGGTGGCGGGCAGATGTGAGGTCATAAGGTCACGTGACCTCTCTCGACCAATCGGCGAATTTGTGACAACGGACATCGGCGGGATTTTGGCTTGACCACTTTAATGATATCGCATTAAAAACACGGGGAGAGGGAAATTCGCCAAGCGCTAATTGTTGTGCCTTCAATGTTTTGGGCCGCAGTTGCGCGTTTGGGGAAAAAAAAACATTTGGGAACATCACTCGCTCGCGATTGGCAAAGATGCGTGGTTCGGGGGCCTTGGAAGGCGTTGTTCCTTTTAAAAATGGTCTATAGACAGTCTATAGACTTCTTATAGACTCTATTGCCTTCCTATAGATATTTCTGTCTATTCATAGTCTATAGACTGTCTGTAGACAAAATTCTACTAAAAATGTATGGCCATAAATCTATAGATTGTCCATAGACTGTCTATGGAGTTTGTATTGCCTATAGACTGCTCTCTAGGATTTGTCTATAGAGAGTCTATAGAAGTGTATGGCCATAAATCTATATATTGTCCATAGACTGTCTATAGAGTTTGTATTGCCTATAGACTTCTCTAGAAATTGGCTATAGAGAGTCTATAGACTTTATAGGCAGAAGTCTATAGACAGTCTATACGCTCTTAAACTATAGACAGTCTATACGCTCTTAAACTATAGACAGTCTATAGCCTGTGTAAAAAAATTGTAATATAACATCGCACCGTTTCCTGGCTCGGGCGGTGCAAACACTCCCGGTTTAGTAGGAGGAACATCGAGCGTCTCTGCAGAGAGAAAACAACAATCACGGGAACTGATGTCTCGAAAACAGTCAGCGCATGCGCAGAAAATTCTGTCCGCATCGGCCGCAGCGTCTTATGGGCGCATATCCGGTAATATGCGTGCGTTCCGGTTACCCCAGCTTTCGCGATTGACTAGTCAGTTTCGTGGAGGTGGTTCGAGGCCTGCGATTTGGTCTTTCGCACAGCTCGAACCAGCTGCACCAAATGGTCAAAATTTTGAAGAAGAAAGTATTTCCAGACGTACAGGAAATGGACCTCCGGAGGAAAGCTACAAGGGAAGCTACAAGTGTCTCTCAAGCTACAAGAAAGCTTGAGAGACACTCGAGGCCCGGTAAAGGTAGGGCAACAGAACATGTGCACATTCAGGGCGAACATACATACAAAGAATGTGTCGTGTCCGGTCGCTGTGTTCAATGCAGCGAAAGACGCACACGGTACTTTAAGACTTTGTTTATTTAAAGCTGATGAGGGTGCGACCAGCGTCGACCGAGGCAGGAGCCGAACTGGCCGCCCGAAGAAAGGGGGGAGCGGAGAAGCGTCCACGGGAGGGAGTGGCTTCCCAGAAGAGGAGGAGGATGCGGGGGTGCGGGGGCGCACCATGGGGGGGCATCTGGCGACAGCGTGCCAGTGGTCGTTAGGAGGGGCGAGTGGTCGTTAGGAGGAGGTCGTTAGGAGGAGGATGCGAGTGGTCGTTAAGAGGAGGGTGCGGGGGCGCACACACACAAAAGCAATAAGGGGACACAACACTTCCTTCCCCCTTAGAAAGTTGCCTGGTATCGTGCAGGGGGTCGGCGCTCACGCGTGGAGGCGCGCTGGCTTTGTGCGCTCGGGGGAGAAACACTTGTAGGCTGGCTGTTGTTCGCTGTGTCTCCTAGGTCTGTCCTGGGCGAAGTCTCTTCTTCCGGGAAGAGGGGCCAGGCTATGTGGGAAGATGGTGCACGTGTTCTCTCCGCTGGCGGACAGCTCTCAGACGGCGTCGTAAATCTACGCAGCTGGTTGAGATGTCGGCGTGCTGCTGTGCCATGTATGTTGACGAGCCAAGAGCGCAGGCCTATGCGTCTGACAATTGTAGCTTCCTCCCAGCGTGGCTTTTTCAGAAACTGTCGGGCGAGGACGCGCTGCCCCTCATTAAGCGTGCCGCAGCGCGGAATTGCTTTTTCTTCCCGGAACGTCTCTGCCTTTGGCTCGGGGAGGATGGCTGTGAGCTGGGTTCGCATTTCACGCTCGAACATCATTTTCGAGGGGGTCTCGCCTGTTGTGCTCTGAACCGTCGTGTGCTGCTTGATGAGAAAGCGCGCAAGGCGGCGCTGCAGCGAGCCTGTCTGATCTCTTTCAAGGGCGCGTTTTAGCTCGGCTACGTAGCGCTCGGCTTGTCCGTTTGTCGCTGGGTGGTAGGGGGCCGATGTAACTGATGAGATCCCGTTGTCGCGATAAAACTTGAGGATCTCCGCAGACACAAACGGTGTTCCGTTGTCCGACACTACCTTGCGCGGCAGGCCGAACGTTGCAAATAGTGATCGGAGGTTGTCAATGACTGCTGCTGAAGTCGTCTGTCCCATTTGCCTTATCTCAAGCCACTTTGTGTAGGCATCTACGACCACAAGGAAAGTGCAGCCCTCAATTGGTCCTGCAAAATCAATGTGCAGTGTGTGCCATGGTGTGTCTGGCTTTTCCCATTCTGGGAAAGGAGCTTTCGGCGGGGCGCTCCGGCTGCTCTGGCAAGGCTTGCATTCTCGCACCACTGTTTCGATGTCGTTGTCAATGCCAGGCCACCACATGTAGCTTCTGGCACACTTTTTCATTGCAACGATGCCCCGATGTCCGGCGTGGATGAGAGACATAGCTTGTGCGCGTAGTTCTCTCGGCATCACAACTCGGGACCCAAATATGATGCAGCCGCGATGGGTGCTCAACTCTGTAGCTCGCCTGCGGTAAGCGTCGAAGTTGTCCCCTTTGAGTTTATGCACGTTGCCTTGTTGAACAGCTGTGTAAACTAGCCGGAGAGCTGCGCACTTCTGCGTAGATGCTGCAACTGTGCCTGCTGTAAGCGGAGGTTCTGGCAGTGCTTCGAACATCAGAACGTCTCCTGGTGGAAATGGTTCGTCAACAGTTGCGTCTAGTGGCAGACGGCTTAGCGCATCGGCGTTTTGATGTTTACTCCCATTGCGGTAGACCAGAGCGTAGTCGTACGCTGAGAGTTTGATGGAATGCTGCGTCGGCTCGATGACACCTTGCTGCTCCAGTTTGTCCAACTCTTTTTCAACTGAATCTCGGAGAGCAAACGGCACCGGCCTGGCCTTCAGAAATTTGGGTTGCGCGTTGTCCAACAACTCCAGTGTGACCGGGGGCCCTTCGTTTCCTGGAATCTCTTCCGAGAATACTCTTTCGTATTTCTCTTGCAGTTGCTCAGCCATGTTCTGGCTCGGCGTCTGGTGTATGCCGCATATCATCACGCCTAGTGGAGAAAACCAATTTCTCCCTAGAAGGCTTGATCCTGTGCCCTTCACAACAAGCAGAGGTAGCGTATGGGTCTGGCCGTTGTAGTTAACCTGCACGTTGGCAGAGCCCAATAGTGGCAGATTCTGTCCTGACCACGTTCGCAGGTGCGTGTCGTCTTGTTGCAGGGCGGGTGCGTCAGATGGCCATGACGTTCGGAACGTGTCCTCACTGATCAGAGTACAGGCTGCGCCGGAGTCCACCTCGAACTTAATCAGCTGGTGATGTACGCTTACTTCTGTAAAAATCTTCGGTCGCGTGCCGAGATTCATGGTGTTCAGGTCGTACAACACAGATGGTGTTGCTGATGTTGTTCCATGGAGATCAGATAGCGGCGTATTCTCTGAGGCGTTGACGCTGTGATTAGGCTGGGAAGGTGACTTTATCTTGGCAAGTCTCCGTTTCGTAATGCATGCTCTTTCGATATGCCCTCGCTTGTGGCAAAAATTACACGTGGCTGACTGGAATCGACATCCCTGGGGGTTGTGTTGGTCGTCACACCGCCAGCAGCGTTGTGCCTTTTTGACCGATTTTACAACAACAGAAGGCTTGAGCACCTGGTTGCTTGTCTGGTGTACCGGCTCGGTGTTCCGGCGAATCCCTCTCTGCTGGTGACCGGCGCTCTCCGCTCGAACGGCGATGTCGTAAGCTTTGCTGAATGTGAGGTCCTTCTCAGCGAACAGGCGCTGCTGCAGTGACTCGTCACTCAGTCCGCACACAAATCTGTCGCGTAACATCACGTCCAAGGGAAGCATGGTGGTGTTAGCAGAAGAAGCTGCGTCTCCCTCCTGCCCGGTAGCTGTTGTCGACAGCGTTCCAAAATTGCAGTCGTCAGCGAGCTTCTTGAGCGCGGCTACGTAGGCGCTCACAGTTTCTCCTTCCAGTTGATCTCGTCGTTGGAAGCGAGCCCGGCTGTAGACCTCGGATGGCCTTGGGTCGTAGTGCTTTTGCAGCGCTTTTACGATGTCGTCGTAAGACACTGCCGCTGGTGTGCTTGGCTGAATAAGGGCGCAGACAGTATCGTAGGTCTGCTCCCCGCACAGCGTCAGCAGGTTGGCCCTCTTCAAGGCTGGGTCTGTGATGTTGTTAGCTTCAAAGTAGAACTGAAGGCGTCCAACCCACGATGACCACGATGAGCCGTTGAACTCTGGTATCTGATTGGGAAACCCTCGCGTAGCCATGGCTTGTCAATAGCGTTGCGTAGCGCGGGTCGAATCCACTTTCTCGTCGCCACTGTCGTGTCCGGTCGCTGTGTTCAATGCAGCGAAAGACGCACACGGTACTTTAAGATTTTGTTTATTTAAAGCTGATGAGGGTGCGACCAGCGTCGACCGAGGCAGGAGCCGAACTGGCCGCCCGAAGAAAGGGGGGAGCGGAGAAGCGTCCACGGGAGGGAGTGGCTTCCCAGAAGAGGAGGAGGATGCGGGGGTGCGGGGGCGCACCATGGGGGGGCATCTGGCGACAGCGTGCCAGTGGTCGTTAGGAGGGGCGAGTGGTCGTTAGGAGGAGGTCGTTAGGAGGAGGATGCGAGTGGTCGTTAAGAGGAGGGTGCGGGGGCGCACACACACAAAAGCAATAAGGGGACACAACAGAATGAAAATTATGTACTACGGAAAACAGCAAAAAGAGGAGAAATAATTGCGCTCACGAAACAAGCAAATTCGAATTAATTAAGACAGTAATTAACGGTCAACGATAGTGAAGCAGTATGCAGGCAACGTGGCTGAACCTAACAAACAGTGATGTTGCTAATTAGTGACGTACCACTTTCTCAAATTTCGGCAACGCTTACAAATTTTTGACATTGACTTTTTGTATGTGGGTGCACTATAGCTAGCAAAATGCAGAAGTAATTTTTTTTCCTTTGCTAATTTAGGCATTACAGGGTTAAGCTGCCAGATTCCCTTTGCTACACGAATTTCATGTTTGCCTTTCTGCCTTTGTAAGCAAAGTGCGGTATTGTATACATGCACTGCTTCCGGAAAAGCACAGTGCCATCATAATCGCCATCCGCCTGACCGCGCCCACTGCAGGGCAAAGGCCTCTCCCATGTCTCTGCAATTAACCCTCCTGTCCTTTGCTAGTTGCGGCCACCTCATCCCCACGTACTTCTTAATCTGATCCGCCCACCTAATTTTCTACCGCCAACTGCTACGCTTGCCTTCTCTTGGAATCCACTCCGTTACCCTCAAGGACCAGCCGTTATCTTGCCTTCGCATTACATGCCCTGCCCAAGCCCATTTCTTCCTCTTGATTTCGACTAGGATGTCATTAACCCGCGTTTGTTCCCCCACCCACTCTGCCCGCTACCGGTCCCTTAACTTTACACCTAGCATTTTTCTTTCCATAGCTCGCTGCATTGTCCTTAACTTAAGCTTAACCCTCTTTGTTAGCCTCCCCATTTCTGCCCCACAGGCAAGTACCGGTAAGATACAGCTGCTGTACACTTTTCTCTCCAGGGATAGTGGGAAACTGCCATTCATGATCTGAGCTATATATACCTTCGAATATCTGCCTTTATCTTCCCCATACATGACTAATTAAAGATGATTTTGATATGTGAGAAATATCGTTTCCATCACTTATAAACGGACGATATCTAAAAAAAATCCTCTTAAGGAGCACCCACAATTAGAACTAACTTATCAGAACAAACGTTGTTTGCAGTCAAATACTAAATGCAATCTATTACTTAAATGTCTTGTCAGTAGATCCACAGTGGTGAACACTCTCCACAGAAGAATTATTTTTGCAAAAGGATGTCGTACTGCACCCAGCGAGAGTCTAAAACGTTAATGCCATACATGCACGGCGGACAGTACTCTCGATTATTGTTCGTTGACAGATTGTTACGGGGTTCTGCAGATCCGCTTGACGAGAACATATACAGATAGGGCGTTATGACGTTAAAGTCGCAGAAAGGTATACTTCTAGCCTAGATTTGATAACACCTTCGAACACTTCAGGTAGTACCGATAAAAAAACAATGCCTTCGTGATTAGGCTGTAGATATTATTGGAATGGCCTTTGCAGATTTACATCCTGCAGGTAAATTTTTCTCGCTGTTTTATAATAATTGCGCCAACTTCATTTTCGGTAAGTGGTCACTCGGTAAGCGGCTGACTGTATGACAATGGACGGAATTTGATCTGCGTGCATTGTTAGCGTAACTTGCACCCTGATAGCAAAACTATTCACTACACATGCCATCTCGAAACCAGATATAGCGCTCAGCTCTGGGCTGACAATCCGCTTTTTTCACAATGCCGCTCAGCGCATGCGCGCCTCTTCTCCTCCAGTTCCCCTGGTTGAAAACAAACGCGTCTGCTCCTAGTGCGCATGCGCAGTTCATGTTAGTGATGGGTGCATGCGACAGATGGCGACAGCTGTCAAGCACGCACGTGCCACTTGGCAGGCGCAGCTGGCTCCTTGTGGAACCAGATGGCGCCTGCGTCTCCCGCCTGCATTTGTTTTCAACCAGTAGCAGACGAACTTTCGTCACCCCCCCTCCGCCTTTTCAGAAGGCGCCACATGTTGTGAAAAAGGCGGATTGGATGAATGGCTTCGCTCACTGGATCCGGTGAGCACGTAGATGGCGAGCGCGGCGATCAGGAAAACCGTGAGGCAGACCGCCAGGCAGGGCTGGACCGGGAACGGCCGAGGCTCATCTTCCCGCATGACGCGCCGCTTGCTGCCGCAGAGATAAAGACAGGCTTAAAGATGATCATCGCCGCTATCATCATCATCCATATTAACTTCAGTGGTCGTCATCATCATAAGCCGTGTTAACTTCTCTGCGCGACAAAGACTCGTTTCTGTGATATCGTGCTCCCCCTGTCCGCGGCCCTGTCACCTCACAGAGTTGCTCATACATGACTGGAAGAAAAAAAATGGCACAGTTGCGCATCATCCAACAGACAAACAAGCAAGCAAAAACAAACAAATTATTTGCGTGCAGGGTAGATGAGGTTTTGCATTTCGCTTGGCTAGACCCATATACAGATATATGGTTGCGAAAAAATGTCGCCGCGTTTCCCGACATACGCGCTCCAAAGACGCGGTTACATAGCTTTAGAAATATTTAGAACTCCTCCATACGCCATCCGTGGTTCTGGCGGCCATCTTGTTTGGGCGCTCTTAGCAACAGCCATAAACGGCATCTTAGTTGCTATGGCGAGATACTTACTCATCCGGTTTTGCCGAGAGTTACGTCACGGCCTCTTCTCTATATTTTCCTCCCTCCATAAATTTAATGGTCGGTCAAGGGTGCGCCACTGTTGAGCAAGTGACAAGTGACGAGGAATAAAGAAGATTGGTGTTGCATAGCCCCATCGATTTTGGGGGCGCTCTAAGCGAACGCGACCTAGGCTCCGATCACCGCTGCTCTACTGTGCACTGGAGAGTTGGCTAGGGACTGTTTTATGGTCACCTTCAGCCCCGACCCGTTGCGCGAGGTAAACACTAAACAGGAATAAAAAGGGACTAAGGGAGTGTGCTAGAGGGCAGCCTTTACTCCCATTTTACTCTCATATAGGCGTATTCATATCTACAACGTACTCACCGTGTGACTACGAGGGAGTCCACCCTGCCCTGCCCTTGGTATGGGTTGGCAATAGCAAGCTGTTCGGAAAGAGAATACGAAGGGAAGCTTAGAAAAGCGGAGATGCAACCTTTTTACGCATTGAAAAATGCTAATGTGCAGAATTGCCGGGTATGAGGGTATGAACCAGCCACCCAGACTGCCTGTACTGTGGCTGCGGGACTGCTGTCATTCCATCAACCTTTCCTTGAATGTTTTGGGAGGGGTCAGTATTTTCTCCTCCAACCAGCTGATAACCCCCCCCCCCCTCCCCCCTCCACGTCTCTTTCAGAATAGACTTCTGATACCGATTCGGGCAGACTACGAATTAAAGTTCATTGCTACTGGCTTGTCCGCAATCGTCTCCTGTCCGTTTTCAGTGCCCATCTGATGAAATCTGTCGTGTCTTATAGCAGGATACAAGCCAAAAAGGCAGCGGCGAAAGCCCCTTAATGAAAGCTCTCCAGACAATGACGTAGACCTACCTGTTGCAATGACGTTGTGGTTAATCCCATTTCACAGAGGTACCTGCTAGTCATCTGCGATGTCATGCTGTGGGATTAACCGCGACATCATGGGAACGTCGACGCCGTTGGCTGGAAGGTCCACATTGCAATGTCCCTGTTCTTTCGACAGCTCCAGGATTGGCTGATTGAGAAAGCGAGACGACTTTGTAAAAAAAAAGTTATAAATTAAATCGCTATAGCGGATTCCACATACTTATCCACGATGGTTAGATGAGAAGGCAGAAAAATTCAGGGGCCACTTTAGCTCTCTAAAGTGCTGCAAGGCGAAAGCCTTTCCTGGTGCACTATTTGGCATTGACTGCGAGACTGTTTGTGCTGTGCTAGTGCTTCACTTGACTACACACTTTGACTCATATTACAACCACACACTTTGACTGCTTCTTTAGCACGACTCTCTCTCTGCTTCGATGAGTTCGGTTGTATCCATGGCTCTGTTCGCAGTAATGAGGTGTGTAATGTGGTCACCCTCGGACGCCTTACGCCCCCTGTCGGGGCGGACGATAACTATTTTATTAGTTGTCGTCTGCTCCAAAAGGAGGCGTCAGGCATCCGTGGGTGACCTCATTACTTCGAATTCGCGCACTCTGACGTCATAACCATTTCGACCAACCGAAAAGTATGACACCTCTGCTGACAACCTTCTGTCGACAACGATGAGGCATTAAAGGCATTCGCCTTAAAAAACGCATGCTGATCGAAGTACGCGTACCGGGTTGAAGCTGAACAGCGCGGCGACGATTCCCTTGGGCGTGGGCGGGGCCTTCATCTTTTCCTGCTCCTCGTTCGCCACCTGGGTGGCCTCGGTTGAGGGGCTGAACGTAGTCGTCCGGATGTCCTTGTCGGTCGTGATGTCAACCGAGCGCTTCCGCTTGGCTCGCGACCCGCCATGGCCGGCCATGGCCGACCTGCGAGACACCGCCGGAGATCCCCCACAGAAACGATGACGGCGGCAGACTGCGCGTCTGTTCACAGCGAGTGGAGTCGCAGGAAGGATGTTACTGGTCACTGCAGCGCTGGCACTTCGAGCGAGGCTGTAGTCTCAGTTTAACAATCATATCTTACTCTACCTATTACTCGTATCCTCTCAGACCCTATCCTTTCCCTACCTTACAATATGATCTAATAGCTATTGAAGCCTCATCGGGGGAAACAAATTGGAGGAAGCTCAAAGGGAAGCTGCATAGGTTTTAGAAATCAACGAGCTTAAGAGGGTCGAATGTGTGAAACTTGCATGTAAAGCACGCGAAGTCTTTTTTGGGCTAGCGCTTGAAATAGCGAAGTAATCGCCCATTAAAATCCGGACGCCCTTCAAGCTTCTCCGCAGTGCAAAACGCTAAGTGGGAGCGCATGATGACATCATCGAAGGTATCGGTACATTTCCAACGCACAAACGCCTGCTTTGAAGGAAAAAAACCAGCGCCACTGAAGGCGAACCCTGCCGAGTGTTGTTTGGCAGCGTCTAACGCGTGAGGGAAGGGTGTGCCTGACGACAGCGGTAATTTGAAATCATACCTTCCGTGACGTCGCGCTGAGTTTCCCTGCACTCCTCTGGTGCATTGAGGAGAAGTGCAAAATTCTATCGTCGATTACGTCACTATTTTAAATGCTAGTGCAAAAACACTTGGCATGCTTTACCTACAGCCAACATATATTTGAATCCTTGAATATCGCGAAATTGTCAAAAAAGTGCTGCAGTTGCCCTTTAAGCTTCGCCTTTAAAAGTGGAACGCGACATCGTGTTGCAGGTAGTGGTGACGTAAATGAACGCATTTTTCATTTTTTTTCAGTTGTTTCAATTATTATTTGATCAATTACACTCTAAATTTCCTTATTACCATCATCAAGCATTCGCTTTTCATTCAGAGCACTTTGACACCTTCGAAACCCCTTTTTTTCATTTTTTTCATTTCTTTAATTAATCAACTATTCAATTAATTACAATGATTTAATTAACTCGTCATCGCCTATCACACACAAATCAATCATCATTCACTAGAACCACAAATTACTATGATGCCTATCACACACCAATCAATCATCAGCAACTAGAACCACAAATTACCATGATGCTTATCACACACCAACCAATAATCAACCACAAATTACCATCATACAATTTTTTTTACGCAGCCCCCAATTTCCGACACGTGATACCGACTGCTACAACTACTACTACTACGACGTCCGATGGAGGCGAATTTCTAGATGCCGGTGTACTGTGCGATGTCAGTGCACCTAAGAAACCCAGCTGGTCGAAATTTCCGGAGACCTCCACTACGGCATCCCTCATAGCCTGAATCGCTTTGGGATGTTAAATCCTAATAAACCAAACAAATAAACCAAACTACTACGACGCCAACGGCTTTTCGACCGAACTAGCTGTATACGATATCGCGTAAAATGTGTTGTCGGCCATAAAATTCGCTTATTGGCTGGAGGGAAGTGGTGTCACGAGACCGGATTCTTGTACGCCGAGCCACGATGGCAGCAGTCAAGTGCGGCATCCTGGACCAAGGATCGACCACGGCGCCCAGTGACCCGTAAGGGTCAAGAATACTTTCAATATATCGACCATAAAGTTTTTTCCATTCATCCTACGCACATTGGCTCGATGGAAGTGAAGTCACAAGACCAGAAGTGACAAATATGCGTCCGGATCGCCACCTCGTGACTCCTGCGGGAGAAGTTCTAACCAGCAGCTAGATGACCCGAAGGGATTTCTTGTTGAGAAAAAAAATATACAATTGAGAAAAAATACAGGTAAATTCTTTTTTCTTAAATTCGTGTATGGGCCGTATCTTCAAAATTCACACCCGAATGAAAAATGAAAGTGTGTCCCTTACACGATATACTATAATAACGCCGTGGTCTACAAGACGCATAGTACAACGCGCTCAAGATGGCCTGCAGCACAGCAATACGCATGTGGCACTGTGCGAAAGGCTGCGAGCCCGACGGTGGTGCATGCATTACATGCCCAGCTTTCCTGAACATGAAAAACTGGGGTCATCTGTTGGCCGCCAGTGATGAGCACAGACTACCTCAATGGGGATATATTTAACTTGTAATTTTGAGAAAACTAGAGAGCCCCCAGAGATTGCGCGAACTTGGGGTTTCATCATGGCCGAATCTTCCTCCAGCCGCCACCTCTGTCAGGCATGTAGCGCCTACCCTGACAATACGCATACATACTGGGCCTGCCCACTTGCCACCCAGTCAGTACACTACCTCCATTGCAGATTCCTACCCAAGCAGGTATACATTTTCCTTGGGATAGCTAGGGTCGCTCCTCTTGTTGCATTCCGCCCAATACTGTGCCCACTGCTCATTACCCACATCACCCGCGTGTTGGTCGATAAAAGTTCAGACTCTCCGACTTGAGACAGCGGCCCGCACATAGTGAGACAGGCCGCCGTATCACTGTTTGCGATGGCCATATCAAATCAACAGGATGTACGGAACAGTCCAAATTTCCGCGGTTGTTCTGAGTGTTCAGCCCCATGCGGCACATGATGGAAGCCATGCTAACTATAGTCGGGTAAGTCAAGAAAAAAAGAGGCCGTTTCCCGTCAAAGGGCCCATTTCCAGCCAATGGCGTCGGCCAATTCTCATAAGCTTGCTAACGTGAGTTGCGAGGCAATGCAGGGAGTGGCCTGACAATGCAGGAAGGAGACTATCCAGGACAGTGTAGGGAGGGGACTGCTCCATTTTATATGACACTCCCTGCATTGTCTCGCAAACAGGTTCATGAGATTCGGCCGACGCCATTGGCTGGGAAAAAACCCAGGGCGTCCTTTGATGGGAAAAAACCGCTTTTTTGTTTACTTGTATTCGACTATAGTAGCGTTTGTCCAGATTTAATGGACTTCCCAAGCAGCACAGGTAATTGGCCCAATATTGTAAATGGATAGCTTCACTTTGATCCTCTATAAGAGCGGCCTTTGCCAATACATTTCCAATATTGAGTGTCCAGATTCAATGGACTTGAGCCATCAGTTGCAATTGTTGGGTATCGCGCAGAGGTCCCCGCATATTCGGACCTGCGTATCGCGGCGTATTCGATCGCTACGAAGTGCCTCGCCACGGTTGCCGCCGAGGCGTATGGTGTCATCTTTTCTAGTTTAACCCTGAAACTACCTTAGAGGTGGCGACTGAGGCGGCCTCCCATCTCTAGAGCACAGGACAGCAAGCAGCTCCCCCCATATTCATGTTCCTCTTTGGGTAATCATCATCAGCCTGACCACGCCCACTGCAGCGCAAATGCCTCTCCCATGTCTTTCCAATTAACCCTGCCTTCGCCAGTTGCGGCCACTGTATCCCCGCAAACTTCTTAATCTCACCCACACACGTAACTTTCTGCCGCCTCCTGCTACGCTTGCCTTCTCTTGGAATCCACTCTGTCACTTTAAGGGACCAGCGGTTATCTTGCCTTTGCATTACGTGCCCTGCCCAAGCCCACTTCTTCCTCTTGATTTCAACTAGGATGTCATTAACCCGCGTTTGTCCCCTCACCCACTCTGCCCGCTTCCGATCTCTTAACGTTACACCTATCATTTTCCTTTCCATAGCTCGCTGCGTTGCCCTTAACTTAAGCTGAACCCTCTTTGTTAGCCTCCACGTTTCTGCCCCATAGGTGAGTACCGGCAAGATACAGCTGTTGTATACTTTTCTCTTGAGAGATATTGGTAAGCTGCCATTCATGATCTGAGAGAGACTGCCATATGCACTCCGCCGCTTCGGAGTGAGTCGCCTCCTTCCAGCTATGCCCTGAATGTCCACTAGGTATAACGATAGGCCTACACAACATAGGACTCTCGAAATTGGCACAACTGCAGCCTCACCTGGGAGCCGCTGCAGCTGGTTTCATCGGGCCGGCTTGCATGGTGATCTTCTCGCAGTGGACGTGGTACGAGGAGTGGGAAACCTGTCGAAGACGTCGGCGGGCGAGGACTAGCAAGCAGGGATACGAAAGCACGCGCAGGATAGCGGGTTTCTTCGTCTTCTTCTGAGCCT
The DNA here is from genome assembly GCF_055824585.1 of Amblyomma mixtum. Taxonomy (NCBI): domain Eukaryota; kingdom Metazoa; phylum Arthropoda; class Arachnida; order Ixodida; family Ixodidae; genus Amblyomma; species Amblyomma mixtum. The sequence goes on along the minus strand of NW_028317726.1, from coordinate 3,460 downwards.
CTTGTGATTCCACGCGTGTGCCAAGCACAGACGGCTTCTTCCTCTTCCAGACCAATTGGTTGATATTAGCTTGGACCTGGATGACCAACGCAATCTGGTGGACGGGGCTAGGCTGCCGGCAGCCGCTGCAGCATGCCCCCTCCATGACGAGGCAAATTTCTTTGGGACTCAATAATTTTTTACCATTCATAATCTTAGAGAACCTGCCATATGCGCTCCACCCCGTTCTCATTCTTCTAGTTATTTCCCTCTCATGATCCGGATCTGCGGTCACTACCTGCCCTAAGTAGACATAATCTCTTACTACTTCCAGCACCTCGCTACCAATTGCGAACTGCTGTTTCCTTGCTAGGCTGTTGAACATTACTTTTTTTTTCTGCATGTTAATTCTTATCCCCACCGTTCTGCTCTGCCTGTCTAAGTGATTGATCATGCTTTGCAGTTCTTGTCCTGAGTGGCTTAGCAAGGCAATGTCATCAGCGAATCGAAAATTACTCAGGTATTCCCCATTAACTCTTATCCCCAACAGTTCCCATTCCAGTCCCCGGAATACCTCCTGTAAACAGGCAGTGAAGAGCATTGGCGAGATCGTGTCCCCCTGCCTGACACCTTTCCGTATTGGAATTTTATTGCTGACTTTATGGAGAACTATAGTAGCTGTAACGGAATGGATTCCAAGAGAAAGCAAACGTAGCAGGGGACGGCAGAAAGTTAGCTGGGCGGATGAGATTAAGAAGTTTGCGGGGATACAGTGGCGGCAACTGGCGAAGGACAGGGTTAATTGGAGAGACATGGGAGAGGCCTTTGCCCTGCAGTGGGTGTAGTCACGCTGATGATGATGATGATGAATTTTTACCTCACCCATCATCATCAGTGATGTTGCGAGGTAGAGGTGTAAAGATATTGAAGGAGTACCCAGGCAGCACAGGTAATCGGCCCATTATTGGTAAGGTATTGGCAGAGGCCGGTGCTGCAAAGGGCCAGAGTGAACCCGTTCATTTGCAATACTGGGCCAATTAAATCTGCTACTTGGGCAGATACGGCAATAAATTTCAAAACAAATGAATGCTTCCTTAAGTTTCTTGCGTGTACAAGGAGGCGTACAGGCAGGCGTCGTAGACGAGTAGGACGAAAAGCAATCTGTTGTCATTGGACACGGCAGCAAAGGACCGGAAGCTTCAATTACTAGCCTCTGGAACTTTGCAGCAAAGCTCGCCTCAGAGTAGCAGTGTAGGATATAGTCGGACACAAGTAAAGAAAAAAAATGGAGGGGACGCTTAAACCCGACCTTAAGGCTATGACACGATAGCATGATGGGTTAATTTTCATATATGAAAGTCATTCTCTACTGGATACCTGGATAGATAACTGGGAGTCGTCATCCCCCCCCCCCCCCCCCCCCCCCCCTCCCCCCTGAAAGCGCAGTGGCGCAGCGGTTAAGCGATGCGCCACTGCGCTGCGACGGCAGGTGCAACCAGCGGTGGTCCTTGTGCGGCCCAGGGTTGCTCTTCCCAGCGACCAATCAATAATTTAACTCTCACCTGCCATACTAGGCAGTTTGCTCACTATCCAGTGGACAGGTTGTGAACACGTCGCAAGGTCACGTGACCTAGGTGGCCCACCTGCTTCCTAGGTTGCTCTCTGGGCGCTACCTGCCAGAGTCATGCTGGTAATTTTATTGCGAAAGCAATACTACTTGCACTTTCACGCCTTTGCCGTGCCGCAGCCGTGACCACCATCGTGCCGCGGCCGTGACCACCATTGACCTTCATTTGACCTTGATTGCATTAGATTAGATTAGATTGGACTGGATTAGATTAGATTACATTACATTAGATTACATTGGATTGGAGTGGATTTGATTGGAATGGATTGGATTGGATTGGATTGGATTGTATAACCGATGCATCACCACAAGTCTAACCACAAGCACCACCACAAGCTACACTACCAGCTGTACCATGGAGTAGGTACGGATATTGCTTTCGCAATTACCGGGCTTAACCAAGCTAAGCCACAGCGAATTTTTAGCCCACAGCGCCGACGCCGACAACGCCGACATCAAATTTTCTGGAGAGCGGGGCCTTTAATGCTATCGAGTTAAAAGCGGCTTTTCCCCGTCAAACGAGCCCCTTCCAGCCAATGATGTCGCGCAATTCTCTTGAACCTGCTAGCGTGACAATGCAGGGAGGAGACTAACCTTTCATCTGCCACTGCCTGCATCGCCATGGTAGCAGGTTCAAGAGAATCGTCTGACGCCATATGGGCTGGAAGGGGATCCTCTGACTTGCATCCTTTTGCCGAGAGGAAAGCGGCGTGACAGGCTAGGACGGAGGAAAAGACAACATATTTCATTTCATTTCATTTCATTTCATTTATTTTACCCTCAGGGCTTTCGCATTACAGAGGGGGTGGGACAGTGAAGAAAACAATACATAGATCAAAAACAGGGCTATATATACGAACAATATTGAAAGATCCTAGAGAAAGATGACGAAAACATTGAGAACAAAAGTACAGGAGTAAAAAGAAATAAATAAAAAGATTACAAAAAAAAAGAAACCTTATGTAGTCTATATATGAGTAAACAACATATCACAATTGGTCTGATTCTAACAGTGCGAGTAATTTGCTTTTAAAACGCGCAGTGTCGCTAACACAGGTGGCTGTGGGTGAAAGATTATTCCAGTCACGACATGTTTTAGGGAGGAAGGAATTAGAGCAGGTCACTGTGCGGCAGTGTGGAACAGCTACTTTTTGATTGTGGTCTATGCGAGGCGAGATGAAAGATGGTGCCTTTACACAGATGGCTTTCAGGCAAGGATTGTGATAGTAAATTTTATGGAAGAGGCAAATGCGTGATAGCTTACGGCGAGTGGAGAGTAAGGGGAGTTTAAGATTAGATTTCATTTTTGTTACACTGGCAGTGCGATGGTAGTTTCCAACGATGAAACGGACGCTTCGATTCTGCACGGCCTCGAGTTCATTTGTTAATATGATGGTGTCAGGATCCCAAATTGAACATGCGTACTCTAGTTGCGGACGAATGAGTGTAGTATACAGTAGCATTTTCAATGAAGGTGGAGAGGATGAAAAATTCCTGCGGACGTACCCTAGCATGCGGTTAGCCTTTGAAGTAATGAACCTGATATGAGCTTTCCAAGAAAGGTTAGAACAAACATTAACGCCAAGATACTTGTAAGACGAGACTGGATTCAGCTGAGTGTCGTTAATAAAATAATCTGGGCTCGTTTGCTGGTTACGGGTTACGCGCATGCATTTGCATTTAGATATGTTTAATTCCATTTTCCACAATTGACACCAGTCATAAGTTTTATTTAAGTCTGTCTGTAGCTGAATAATATCATCAGTGTTATTAATTACTCTGTAAATTACGCAGTCGTCAGCAAACAAGCACATGTTAGATGAAATCTTTAAAGGTAAGTCATTGATGTATATT